>NW_028301711.1:26630000-27255000 GCF_037042655.1 Diuraphis noxia
TATATGATATTATTGTTTTATTTGATTGTAGTACACCAACCGTAGATGGACAAACGCCAATATTTCATTCTACAACAAGCACATGTAATCCTTTCCGTTGGAATGATATCTCATCAATATTGACAACTACTTTACATAAATATCCCATACGTGGAGCTGTGTGGTATCCAAATATAAAATTTTTGCCCAATTTATTCATGTATTGGATTTCTTCGGCCATTTTTCATTTTATTCCAGCTTATATATTAGATTTTGTTACCAAAATTTTTGGTGGAAGACCAATGTGAGTATATTTTTCTGAATACATTGTAATGTATCATATACATAGATAGGCTGTTTTATATTAATTGAAATATATGCATACAGGGGCGGCTATTTCTTTTTTAGTGAATAAATTATGAGATGATCAGAATTTGGAGTAGTTATGAACTTAACAATAATTAAATATTAATTACAAATAATTTAGAAAATACTCATTATTTACTATTTTAATTATTTATACTGATCAAACTATCATGGACTGTAGACAACAAAATAAATATATTTTTTTTTTTTCATGTTTTTGTATCGAAACGACCCCAAGGTCTTCATCAACTTTTTTTTCACTTTGGGAGGGATAGAGTGTGTGTAGCTCTTGTACCCTCTTCTCTAAGAAGAGAATATACACGTGTGTGGACATCACTCCCAGTGGAGTGGGTCCGGTGGGGGGCAGTATAGGCAACCAGAACGACGGCAAAATAAATATATGAATAAGTTTTCATGATGCCTTGACGTGTATCGTTAGGCATTACATAATTCCAAAATAAATCTAATAGGTTATTATTTGCATAGCCTTCACGACTGTTCATGTAGTTTTATTTTTTTAAACTATATTGTTTTTGTTTTTGGCTTTCGGTAATGTTTAGGCATTGAAAATAAAAATATAGCTTTAGGCCTATATATAACATTTCAGAAAGCTTGGGGGGTTTTAATCACCTACCCACCTTTGTAATGTAGTCTGTCCCTGACCGCATATACTTCTTGGTGTTAAGTGGTTATAATATTTTGATATTATAATTTACCAGCCTTGTACGATTACATAAAAATGTGAACCGATCACTCAGCAAACTTGCACCATTTATTTTTAACGAATGGAAATTTGATAATGCCCGTACACTTTGTCTACAAGAAGAATTAAGTGTGGACGACCAATCTACATTTTACATTGATCCTACATCCTTAAATTGGACTCCATATTTTATAAACCTCACATTAGGTGTACGGAAATATTTACACAAAGAAAGTGATAAAACAATGAAACAAGCTATAAAGAAAAATTTTATGTAAGTATTTGAAGTTTTATATTCAATTTTATTTTATTTTAACTACATATGTTATTTTATAGGTTGATGTTGGCTAATACTGGTATTCAGTTATTGGTAGTGACTGGAATTTGGTATTTATCTTCATTCATAACTGGTACACCATTCTTATCCAACTATTGGGCTGCATTAATAGTTGTTGTTTTCGGATATATTTTTTAAGTTCACTAATTGATATAATAGTAGTTAATAGTTTTCAATATGGATTGGCTTTGGTTTGTAATTTATAAAAAATACCATTGAAGTAATTAAATCATTATATATATATTTATTTATAATTGTATTAAATAATTCAGTATTATATTATTTATATATTATATTCTTTTTATACTCGTAATTCTTGAAGTATTAAATTTAAATTGGTTTTGTTAATTTTTTTTACTGCTAAACTAGAATAAACATTTTATTAAGACTATTATTTTATATTATATGTTTATTTAAGTGAAACTTTTTTAGCCACGGTAGCATGAGTCAAATTCATGGGTTCAGCTGTTGTGACTAAACAATATTACTGTCGTGGCTTACTTGGCATTAAGGTTTTTTTATGTTACTGATAATTAATAATCCATCGTCCCATTTTTGAATGGTAATAATTTCAAATTTCAAACTTTTATTTTTCAAACTGTCTGTAAAAAAGTTTCATTTAATTTGTATGTACTATAATATTACCATGCACTTTTTTATTTTTATTTTTCATCTTCTAAAATTTCAGTTTTTGTTTTTAATACACATCTGTAGTTAAGAAACTTTCATTGACATTAATATTAAGTTATGACTTAAAATGTAACAAATTTTAATTAATTTAAATGTTTTTGTTCATTATTTAATATTATTAAGTTGATTCTTTTTAGAAATCTAGAATTTTAAATATTTATTAAATACTCGGTTATCAATTATAATTTCCAAAAAAACTTTTTATATATCATCAATTATTTTAAAGGTTGACAAATGCTCAATTTTGGAAAAATGTGTGTTGGAATACTTGACTACTACATATTTTTTATTTCCAACAGTCATCCAGATGCTAATGGAGCAGGCCACTAAAAATTTCTCAGTATTTTATAGGACTAGTTCCTGCTAGGCTTTTATCCATAAATATTATAAGAATGGATTGGACATTGAGCTTTTATTAACTGAGAATAAAGTGATAACATTTTTGAGGTTATAAATGTTTCTTAATTATTGATAGATATAGCAAACAGTTAGCAATCAGGAGAGGAATTTTAAAACTATATAAATTTATAATATAGTGTAAAATGTAAAATATATTATTTCAAATTTTTATCAAAGATAACATAAGAATCTTAAATTATCAATTTTTAAAACCTAATTTCAAAAAAGAATTCTTATATTATATCTCTCTTGTAGATATTGCACTTTCTCTCTTCCCCAAAAAATTCCGTAACCTTTGCAAAACCAGTATACGCGTAACGCGTGTCCTATCCATTTTTATAATATCTATGTTTTTATCGGAAAAATAAATGTAAAAACTATAAATATTTTGATCGCCAATATTTCCAAAAAAAATACCCATTTATAAAAATCTGTGAATTTGAATTTATAGAAATAGATTGAAATTAATAATTACATAATTTTGAGTACTAGACTTATGAACTAATCTAAAAAGTTAAAAATATAAAGATAACTTTATAATTATAAATTAATAAATTATAATGTAAAAATTTGGTTTTACTTAAATCCATCTTGAAAAACAAATGTATTATTCTGAGAAATGTGTAAGTTGTTAAACACAGAAATTTAACATTTTTTATTACAGGATTGCCTGTGATTACAAAAATAAAAGACTTGTAAAATATCTATATATTTAAATATGGAGTTCTGTCTGTCTATCCTTCATGCATTCCTAAACTGCTGGACCACCAAATTCGGTACTGAGATATATTAGACCAATGGGCAGATGATAGGCCTGATTCCAGGAGGTGCTCAGACATTTTGAGATTTCCAATTAACATTTCTGTTTATTTATAATTGGTTGCTATTACTGATGGTTATATATATATAGATTATGATAAATAAAAGTTGCTAATATCTAGTTGCGATGAGAAATTATAAATAGTTTAAAATATGAATTGGTCTTTTCTAATTTCTATGTAATTCTTTCAAATTAACTTTTCCGCCAGCATAGCACATACTTGGTGCCTCATTCTTAAATTTGAATGCGCTACATTATATTTATAATTTATCCATTTTTCCAATAATCATGCTTGGATGAATACTGTAATTATAATTATACCAAATTTTATAGCAATCAGTCCACCAAAATACCAAATGCCAAATGGAATTGGAATGCCTATATGCATAAACACAGACATTTCTATAGCTATCTCGTTAGAAAAATAGAAGATATAGCCTGAGTCATAAAATAGGTAGGACTTTTAACGGGCTACAAAGAGGATGGGCTCAGCTAGTATTCATATATAAATTGATGTATGTTAACTATAGTTTAAATCATGCATTACACGACCAATTTTAGCAAGTTTCAAAGATTGTTTTTAGAAAAGTTTTGAGAATAGTTTGAAAAATATCTAGTGATATCTCCCATCTACCTTAGTCGTGTTCCCATTATGGTTTAGAACACAAAAATTGATTATTCCGTAATTTAAACCAAGATACACCTATAAGACTATATTATGTAGCATTAGATTCTGAGCGGAGCGATAAATGTATTGATTTTACCATGTTGTGTGTGTGTTTTTTTTTTGTGTGTGTCATCACATTTTGGGGCAGTAAAAGTGCTTCGATTTTTGACTTCAGTACCTCGTTCGATCAGAAAGTGAATCTTGGTACATTGGGGGTTCAAAAGTGAAAAATTCTTAATTTTCTAAATAATCGAGAAAAACAAACTAAAAATTAAGGGTAAAACGGGAGATTTTACGCACACTCAGTTTTCGACAAAATCTATTTTGGTTTTTTATGTAACTTTAAAACAAATAACCATAGATACATGACATTTTCACTGAATGTTTATATAAATATATTCTATCCACCATGCAATTTTCAAAAACTTTCGACAAAGTCTAACTATTCATAGGCATTTGAAATTTTCGATCATTGTTAGTTTTTTTTAAATTAATATCGATAAAAATTTATTTGTTAGGCAGAAAAGCTTGAAAATGTAATACAAGGCTCTTAACATATTGTTACAACAGCAGTTGAAAAATAAAATAAATTCAGTCACAATTTTTTTTTTATAAGCATTCAAAGTTTGAATTTTGACAAAATACGTAAAAATCACAAAAATTCACAAATTATTTTAAGCTAGAAATTCATAAAAAATTTTCTTTTTAAATCTAAGATTTGAAAATTTAATACAAGATTAAAAGTTTTTCAATCTTTATCACAAATATAAAGTCCACCGGAAATTCAAATTAAATTTTTATGAGCATTTGAAATTGTGTATTTTCACATCCAATTAACATAAAATTTGTATGAAAAAATTGGTATGTGAAAGAAAAAATGATTGAAGTTTAGACTTGTGGGCTTCTTAGAAGTTAAAACAATTTGGTTACATATAAACTTTAGTTCCTAAAGTTTTGGTAACAAAAATGTTCCACTTTAACCACTGACTAGCAACTTACAAATAATAATTAGTAAATAATTTTTTTTTTAAGAACAAAACAATACTTTTACTCAGGAAACATGCATTTTTATTTATAATAATAGTAATAATTATATTTATTGAGTGAGTATTAATATAAATTTATAAACGATTTAATCTTGTAACTAATAAAATTATTTAACAATAATCATACAGAGTGATTCTTTTAAGTGGGTACACTAATTATCTCAACAAGTATTAACTTTTTTTAATTTTTGTTTTTTTTTAACTTATAGGTTTATGTTTTTTTAAACAGTAAAATATTTTTATTTTTTCCACTTTTATATATAATTGGTGAGACCACTAGCAACTTTTAATTTTCAAATGCTAAGACACATAATTAAAATATGAATTAATTAAACCGTTTTTTTTTTTTTTGTGAATTTACATGTTAACATTTTTATTTTTAATTCATTGATTGGTGAGATACAGCTCTTCAAAGTATATGTGGTTTTTACTATTTTTCCAATAATTTTAAAGACCAAGAACTAGTAATAAATTCAATATTGTTGAATCCAAGGTAGCAAAATAAATCCAATCAGTCGATAAGTTAATAAATGATTAGGATTCAAAGTATAATAGTAATCTTTAATTAATTGTTATTTATTTTGTTACCTTGGATTCAGCGATATTGAATTTATCACTAGCCCTGGTCTTTAGAATTATTGAAAAAAATGGTAATAACCACCAATACTTTGAGAATCTGTATCTCACAAACCAGTTAATGAAAAATGTTTACACGTAAATTCACAAAAAAAAAAAAAAAAATGGTTTTATTAATTCATGATATTTTAATTATATGTTACCATTTGGTCCAAACAAATCTATTCAAACTCTTCAGGAACAACAGAAGCAAATTTTGCTGCTTCCTTGCACACACCTATGATACTTATACTCATTACAGTATGGAATAATAAATTTAAATTTAAATTGCTTACAATTTATAATTATAATTTATTAACTAAAGTAGACGTCCGGTTTGTCATTTTCATCTAAATTTTGTTTTGCATATTCAATGTCGGAATGAATAGTTTTGACTAGTTCCTCTATAAAAAAAAAAGTAATTTGAATATCATTTGAGTTTTATGATTTCAATAATAACAGTTGAACTTACCTACAGAGTTGAAATTTAATTCTGGTCGAATAAAACCAACAACCTTAACTTTTAAATTTGATCCATAAAAATCTTCATCAAATTGTTTGAGTATATGGATTTCCTAAAATAAATAAATAAAAATATTTGACCTACTTTTAACAAGAAAAATTTTGTTTATATTTACAAGTTATTAACATTAGAATTGCAAGTTTTAAATGTTTTAGTCCTATACCCTAAATAATTGTTTATTTATACAATAATGGTTACTAAATATAGTTTTAAATAATATATTTTAATTTACCATAGACTTTTCAACATTTTGATAAAACGGATTCCAACCAATACTCATAACCATCATGTAAACTGGTGAATGGTCAACTTGTGCCCATCCAAAATATACTCCAGTGTTTATGTTTTCAGGTAAATCTTTTATTACATCACGACTAAAATTAGCTATGAAACAAAAAGTTACCTAATTAATACATATTTACCTAAATTACCTGTTATGTAATTATTATTATTTAATAGTAACAATATTTTAAAAATTAAAATTTCAAACTTAATATAGATATTCAAGGTATGAATAATATTATATTTAATAGATATTTTGAATTTCAAGATCAATTTTCATAATTTTATGTACAACCATGTTTTTGTTTCATATCAAATCATATTAAAATCATAATTTCATGAAAAAAAACTTCCTTTGTACAGATATAAAAATTAATGATACATTTTTTTTTATTATTATTATGATAAATAGTGAACACTCAATTTTTTAAAATATGCTTCAATTTATACTGACCAGTAGGAATACCCAAATCCTTTGATCCTCGACCAAATCCTTTAACAACTAGACCACTTGCATAAAATGGTAATCCATTTTCTTTTTTGTATTCAGTATGACTCATGGCTTGTGATTAAATTTAATTAATTAATTTTGTTTGAGATGTATTACCTGTTAAAAACTTTCTAATTAAATATCATAAAAAATTCTCTGATAAATATGCAATAAATATGATGAAAAAAATCTAAATCAAACTAATAAAAGTTTTAAATGAAGTATTATGTAAGTTAATTTAGTTGATTAAGAATACGTAACGAGATAGTACCTATATTGAGTATATAATAGACATCGTTGTAAATTATCTAAAATATCAATACCTATTACATAAGACATAACATATAAGTTTGTTCTTTGATATAAGTGATTTGATGTTCACGTTTCACGTACACATATTTATAATGCAGTTACTTAATTATAGTTTTATTGTAGAATAAAAAAAAAAATTGTAAGATAATCAAGATTAAATTAATTGGCAAGAGGCAAGTAGTGAAGTAGTATAATCTACAATCTACATGAAAGTATAATATTTATATTTTTTAATAATTTTTACACAAAACTATTTAATAGATAAGCAAGAGATTGATACACTGATAATAAACAAACAGTTGTTATCACGTTATAATTTTATTATTTTTATTTAGAAAAAAATTGTTATCTGGTTATAATGGAAAAAACTTAAGTTTTTGATTTATAAATGAAAATAAAATAATTAAAATACACATGACACATAAGTGTACATTTAAAAATTATATAAGACTTAAGTTTCGATTTTAATTTCAACGTATACCTTTCATAAATTAAAGTAATTTTGTTTGCTCATGTTATTATTTCTTAGTACCACTGGTACTATTTGTAATTGGTGTTTATTTTTAAGCAAATTATTATTTTAATTATGACCATAGCCATTTTAGGCGGTGGACTCGCTGGCCTAAGTGCTGCATATTACCTAAAACGAGAAAGAGGAATTGAAAAAAACCAATCAATACAAATTATTGAAGCCAGCAATCATACAGGTGGCTGGATCCAATCGTGGAAAGATGAAAATACTAATGTTATTAGTGAGCTTGGTCCTCGAACAATTAGAGGTCGCGGAAAATCGGCCAATAATACATACAGTTTAATAAAAGATTTAGGTATTGAGAATCTAGTGCGTAATGTAGGTATTGATGCTTCTGCTAGATACATATTTGCAAATGGAAATATACATCAATTACCTATGAGTGTCTGGAAAGCTCTGTTTACAGTAAATCAACCATTCACTAAACCATGGATATATTATGTCTTACGTGAGTGTTTTTCATCAAATAGTAGCAAAGTTAAATCATCAGATAATGATGAAAGTGCTTACAACTTTTTTTGTCGCACATACGGACAAGAATTTGCTGACTACTTGATTTCACCGTTATTGTGTGGAGTATGTGGTGGAAATGCCAAGCAAATGAGTGTTAAGTTTATGTTTGGTGCCTTATATGAAGCAGAACGTAAACATGGAACAGTTGGATTAGGGTTATTAAAAGAACAGTTAAGTTCCATTTGGAATCGTGAAAAAGTAAATGATACAAAGGCAACTAATATTGTTAAACCTCCACCATCAGTTTATTATTTAGATGGAGGCCTGCAACGTTTAATCCATGCTTTAGATATTGATAACGAGTCTCAAGGAATTCATACAAATCTAAACACTGAGTGCACAGAGTTACATTTTCACGAAAACGGAAATGGTGCCAGAATTGGGTTGTCTAATGGCAAACAGTTGGAATGTTCACATGTTATTAGTGCATTGCCTGCACATAAATTAGCTTCACTCTTCCCTGTTAAATCTCAGCATTCAACATTAATACAGCTATTAACATCTATACCTATGGTATCCATTGCAACAGTAAATTTAACATATGATAATCCTAAAGTGATGGGTTCTTACAAAGGTTTTGGAGTTCTTTCTTCGCCACTTGAAAAATTGTCTCTGTTGGGTATTATATTTAATAACTATATTTATGGGCATAGTGATCGTGTTGATCTTACAGTCATGATGGGTGGATATGGATTTAAAGAACATTTTATTAAAAACTCTAAATGTTTGTCTGAAGAAAAACTTGCTGACACAGCTGTTGGTCATGTCAAACGTGTGCTTGATATTCAATCAAAACCTAATACATATAGCACGCAAGTATTAAAAGATTGCATTCCACAATATACAGTTGGACATTATGAACGTGTAACAAAAATTCAAGAATATATTAATGTTAGGCGTTTACCATTGACATTGGTTGGTTCATCGTATGCTGGAATTAGTATCAATGATGTGATATTTGCGTCGATGACTGCAATGCGAAAATTATGTAGATAACAATAAATTGGAAATATATACTTAAATTATTCTAGGAACTTATTACTTGGAAATCAAATATTGGTATTTTTTGTGTTATTTAACAAACAATTATTTATTACATTTAAGACAGTTGTTATTCATTTTTTTACAGTATTAAATTTTAATTCTAATTTAGTTATTATGGTTATATAATTCATTAACTACATGATAATGTAATTTCAGGAAATATATAACTACGAATACTTTGTGATGTAAATGAATTAATCATTATTTCAATAAATTGTTATTCATTTATTTATTTATATTTTCTGAGTGTCTAACATTTGTGAAGTACTTATGTACATTTATAAAGAGTTAGCTTGTGATACAGTCATTATTGGTTCGTAACATCAGTCAAATTACAAATAATTGAAATAAAATTATTTTTGCAGTAATGCTTTAGTAATTTCATTATATTCCGCTTAAATTAAGTCAACAGTAGCAAATTTCTATGGAGTAATGTGTCTTTTACAAGTTATTAAAATAAGTTATAAATGTAGAATGTATGTCAAAACCTAGGTACTAGGATATTCAAGTATAAAAATTAAAAAGTGGGTAACCCTCTGCTGTACATAAGATTTCTAAACAGTGACTGTAATGGATAAAATTTGAATTAAATGATATAAATTTAATTTATTGTATATTTGTATAGGTTGAATCATTCTGAGTGAAGGCAGTCTGTCAGCTTATAATATAACTAAGTATCTACAGAAGTTAAATTCATTTTTACCAAAAAATTTACATTTGAAAATTTAATTGTTTGTATAAAATATAATAATATAATATGGGGAACGAGGTGACCGAGCGGTCTAACGCGTCGGCTGTGGCTCAGCCGGACCGGGTTTGATCCTCGACCATTGGGCGACATTTTTCTCCGGGCAAGTCACGGTGTCCGGAGAAACAGTGCCGCCATCCCCCCCACTCCGGGGCATGGCAGAAACCTACGGGTGCCCCAATAGAAATTCTGCCAAATAGGTGTCCGAACTATGCCTTCGTGTGCCTACTCTCGGACATAGTACCATACGAAAAAAAAAATAATAATAATATACTCTAAAAATGTCATTTAAATGTTAATTTCATAATTTGCAACAAATTAATTAAAATTGTTATTCTTTGTTTTAATATGTAATTTCGTCCAAATATGAATTTAAAATACCTTTTAAAAATAACATGATATATTATATTTATTTTTTGATAACAGTATCAATTATTTATGAAAAAACCATTTAAATTTTAAATTTTGAGCTATAAAAATTGAACATTTTATAATTTTTTATCTACTACATTTTATCAAAATTTGAACTTTGAATACATATAATAATAAAAAAGCTATGCCATTGGGTATTTAATTTTTTATCATTTATCAACTAGCTATTATAACAACTTATAAAGAATGATTGTCAAGCTTTATGACCCAATGAATTCGAATTTATTGACACATTTTAACGAAAAATAACTCAAATTTTTAAATTTTGAATATCCAACTTAAAAACAGCCAAAATACTTTGAAAATTTAGAAAAGTTTAACATATGTAATTATTATGTATCAATAATGATAAAATAAGTATTTGATGAAAATTGGTTTTGAATAACAATAAAATTAATAAAATTACAAATTTAATTGATAACATAATTCTTTAAGAAAAAGAAATTTTCCAATTTATTGCAAGATCAATCATAAGTAGGAATAATAATAGTATAAAAATATTAAAGATCCATTTGTTACAACATTTTTATTAGTATTATACTTAACTATTCAAATTTCAACAATATATTTTCAAATTTCAAATAGTTATAAAATTATAAAATTTTCAATTTTTATGTCTAATGAATGAAAATTTTAAATAAAAATATTGTCATAAATAGTTCATGCTGTAACCAAAAAATCTAAAAATATATTTAAACACAGTTATTTTTTACAAACATTTAAAGTTCAAATTTGGGCGAAATTATATATAAAACCAAGAATAATGATTTTAGTTATTTTGCAGTAATTCAAAAATATTATTTATGAGAACTTAAGACTTTTATAGCAAATTATTGTATTATATACACTATTATTTAACCTATGTACTGATGCAAATTTGTAATACTTATGCCTTATAGTAAAATAAATAACTATTATTAATATATCATACAATTTACTTAGGATTATAGTGGCGCATCCAGTGCTTAATTGTCAACCCATAGCATAGGTTGTATAATTATTTTGTCTTAATAGCATTCATTATTTAAAGAAAAAATTTAATTTAATAATGACAATTAGCATTAGTTATAAATACTATAGGTAGCATTTAAAATCAATGGTTATTGGTTTTAGGTAGGTAGGTACCTCAAGTTTTTCTAGAATTATTAGAATTATAATTTATAATAATGAGCATGTGAATATAATGTTAATACGTGTTTATTCGTTATGTACCTTGGTACTCGCATTGTTTTTACTACCTATGTGTTTTCAGACAAAAAGTGCACAGTTTTTAAAAATATACTTTTCTAGAATATAAATTCATTTAGTTATTTGTATAATTGTGGTTACCAGGTGGTATTGAGTATTTTCTATTATAAAACAATATGGGTAATTATCGTCGTATAACAAATGCATAAATTTTCATTGGATAGGTATGTCAATATATGTTCTATTATTCTAATATATATGTACAATGAATGTTTTATGAAAAAATAAGAACGTTCACATATTTTTTGGAACATTTATTTTTATGCAATTATCTTCATATATGAGGTACCTCCCTATAAAAGTATGTGTTGTTGATGAAACGAAAATATTGTGTAGAGAGTTTTTGTTTTAGTCAGTAAAAATATAATATATTACAAACGTTCACCTGACTTGTCAAAATGAAATTGAATACATCAATGTTTATATGTCTATTTTTTTCTGCTATAATTGCTATTAAGGTAAATATTAATGCGTTAAAATTGTTTGTGTGAAATTATAGTCTAAAGTATTACACGTATATAGTACAGCGGTTCTCAAACTTTTTTTTCGCGTATCACTTGAGTAGGTATATTAATATTATCAATCAGCCACGTACCACTAATTATTAAAAATAGAACCATACATACTTTACATTGAGTTAAATACATTTATTTTAGATAAAAAGGCAGTAAAATACAACAATAAAATTATTATTTATTTATTAGGTAATATAATTTTATTAGTGTTTTTAAATTTGCGCCTTCTACGTACTACCATGTAGTCTTTCATGTACCACTAGTGGTACGCATATCACCGTTTAAGAACCGCTGGTCTAGTAGGTTCATTGTACAACACATTATCTACGTATTTAATTGTCTTTAAGTTATTCGGTAATAGGCATTTTAATAAATAATAATATCTGTGATATTTATCATGATATAGATTAATTATGTTATTTATGAATAATTTATATAAATTTATTGAATACCTATCGTATATAACGATATTCATGTCCACAATTCGTAAATGCTGAAATCACTGATGAATCATGAATGTTATGGTTATCGTATTCAAAATCAATTGTGAATGTTGATTTGTTATATAGGTATAGGCGCAGCTAAAACTTGGGGTGCTATAATTATTGTAAATAATGCCTTACAGAGCCATGGGGGGGGGGGGTTGTCCCTCACACCCCTTATTACTAATATCACATACCTAATCTTACAAAAATTAATTAAAAACTTTTAATCTCGCTTTTAATTTTTTTACAGACATCTATCAACACATTTCATATTAGGACATTAGGTACCTAATGATAAAAACAAACATATTATACAAATAGAATACAATTTTTATTAACATATTAAGACTTTACTAATATAAAACTTTTGGGGGTTTATCAGTAATAAACCAGTCCATCACGGCATACATCCATAGACATAGTGCTTTTTTATGTGACCCACCGAATAAAAATAGCTCGTTACTCGTAAGGAATCCATATTATTATACATTTATCCGTAATGTTTACACTACACATCCATTTGTTGTCTCGGTCTTACAAGTGAATAACATAACAACTTTACACTCAGCAGATCACGTTTATCTCCGTTAGTCTAAAAATTAGATTGAATCGATCTATTATGAAACTTTATATTAAGAATATTATCTGTGTTTGTATGTAAGATTTTTTACGATAGTTCAATTTTGTTGCAAGTTAATAAAAAAGCATAAATTAAAAATAGTCATAATTCACTTAAAAATTATCGTAAAAAACCCTCATATACAAACACAGATAATGTTCTTAGTGTTCTTACCATTAAGTTTTATAATAGGTCAATTTACTTTAATTTTTATACTTAACGGAGTTAAATGTGATCTGCTATGCGTAAAATTGGTATGTTCCGCGCTTGTAAAGACGTAGAAAACAAATACGTATGTAGCATCCTCTTTGTTAATCGTATATAAATTATAGGAATATGTAATAATTTATAACGAATTAATATTATAACTTTACGTCATGACTAAAATATTTTTTTTTCAATAAATATTTCATAATATAAAAACAAAAGCGATGGTATTTTAATATAGTAATAATAGTTAAACCTAAAAATAAGTGGTGCTAAATTAGAACTTGAGGGTGGTAAAAACTATTTTTCAACCACCTAGTTGATCTAAGGATGTTATAATGTTATTAATAAAAATTGGGTACTTACCTACCTACCAAATATAATAATAGTAGGTACCTATTTTATTAATATCAAAATAAATTAAGCTGAAAAATAAATGTATGCAATTTTTAATTTTATTTATTACTATACAAAGTAGTCTATGTTTAAATAATAATTTAATAAAAAATGAATGTTAATAATAATTTAAAATACTATTGAAGATTCTAATTTTTTGGCTGTAGTATTTTTATTATATTGTCATAATATAAGTATGACTTGTATAAAAAAATAAACGATACATAATTATCTAATATTACTTAATCATTCGTCTTATTGAGCTTGTATATTCTTTTATTTTATAATTTACATTTTTTCTTTAAATTAATATAAGGTACACACATAATATATATGATACAAAATAAATCGAATTAAATTAATTACTATAAAAGTATTAATAAATGTAATAATACAATTCGTAATAGATTTATTAATCATCTTTTGTTTTTATAAATCTAAACGTTTTTTTTTTGTTTTTCGCTAAACTAAATTTATCATGAACATTAACATCTATAATATTTTCTTTTTCTTTTTTATTAACTACTTCGCTACCTTTTTTAATTTCTAATAACTCATACATATTTTTATACTTCTCATTTTCATTAACTTCTTAAAAACATCTTTTTCATAGTCCTTAATCATACTCATACTTACTAAACTCTTCCAACTTAATTACCTATATGATTTAGATGCCTATGCCTTCTCCATACTGATTTTTTATCTTCAAATCTAACTATATAATTATTGTTGCCTATAATACTTCTTCTATCACTGCCTTCTCCCACTTTTTTATAAGGATCTGAAAAATCTCTCGTGTATACTATATCTCCCTCATTGAAAACTTCATTTCTAAATTTTTTATTTTTACAATTTTCAGTGTTGCTCTTTATCTTTGGATGTTTAAGAAAATTTAACCGGGTTTTTAATTTTCGTCCAAAAATCAATTTTACAGAACATTCATTCGTTGTCCATTGTGATGAGTTCCTATATTAGAATGAATATCTGTTTATAAAAGTGCTCACCGTTACATTTTTATCTTCTAATTCCTTCTGTCCCTCTTTTAAAAGATTTTACTGCATTTTTATAGCTGCACCATTTGTAGCAGGATAAAAAAAGTGTTGATAGTGTAAAATACAATTCTATTTTATTTACAAAATTGTTTGAATTCACTATCACGAAACTGTGGACCATTATTAGTAATAATTTTACTTGGTAACCCAAAAGTCCGAAAATTTCCCTCAACTTATCAATTAAATAAACACTATTCATTTTACTCATTTCTACCACTTTAGGCCATTTTGTAAATGCCCCAATCCGTAATAAATAATTTTTATTAATTAAATACAAAAAATTCTACTCTGTCTCAAGGACCAAAAGCTTCTGCCCACTTAGCTTACCTATCTACTACTGAACTAAATTGAAATAATACACAGACTTCACAACTTTTTACATCACTTTCAACCTTTTATCAAGTCCAAGCCACCAAAAAATGATTCGGTAATCTCTTTTATTTTTGTGATTCCTACATGTGTGATATGTGTTTCAGTTTCTTTCAATAAAAATAAATTTGTCTGGCATAATTACCCTATAGCCCCACATAATTACACCTTTTTCTATACTTAGATCAATTTTTCTAACAAAATAACCTTTATATTCTAACTCTACTTTTTATGGCCACCCGTCTTCAATTCAACTACAAACTTTACTTAATATTGTATCCATTTTAATTTTTAATAAATTTAAAGGTATGATTTCTTCTACAAAATCTATATAACTGTACTCATTAATCATTATCAATTTCATCACTTTTTATTTTTAATAATAAACGGGACAATCCATCGACTCACCATTATTTTTGCCTTGTAAATATTTTAATTCAATTGAATTCTGACAAAAATAAAGTCCAACATTGTAATTTATTCATTGCTGTACGTGGAATACCATAATGTTCCCCAAATAATACTACAATGATTTATGGTTTTAATTTATAAATAATTAAATTTGATTTACGTATTAACGAGGTGTTTCATAGTGAAGTTTATAAACCACTACTTGATTCAATACAATAGGCAACTAGTGTGAAAATTCTTGGGAGGCAACTTGTATATACAATTATAAACTACTTGATCATTAGAGGCAACTAGTATATATATTAACCTTTTAATTTACGATAAGGCTGGGAAGCAATTTTTATATTTTGGGAGTCAACTAGTATGCACCAAATTAATTTTCTAACTAATAAATATTGTGAAAATTTTTACATTCCAAAAAATAGCTAGTCTCTCTTTGTATCTAGTCATAGTTTCTATTATCTACCGTTAATACCCGAAACATAACTTTATACGAGTTTATGTTCCGTCGGAAAAACATGAACTAAAACCGCACCTACCCCATATTTAGAAGAATTACACAATAGTTTTACTTGTATTTCTAGGTTAAAATGTACTAGCACTGAATTTGATGTCATCACTTCCATGGACTTATTAAGAGCTTCATTACATCGATTTGTTCATTTGAATGTTATATTAATTTTTAATAATTTATAAAAAAGGACCCAATGGCCAATAGTGTAGACAAATTTGAAAAAAATTTTGAATAGTTGTTCTTCTAAATACTTACTTATAGTTGTCTTATAATCTGCACACAACCTTACTGTTTCATTATGGTTTTATCATAGGGACTAGAAGTGTACCCCGCAGTGCAATTTCCACTTTCTCAATTACATTTTCCTTTTCCAAGTGTCGATTACAAGTTCACCTTCAACTTTTTTAATATACGCAAATGGAATATACTTTGAATATACTTTAGTATACTAAATAAACTCATTAAATATCTTCTTAATAGAGATCTACATACATTTTCTACTATTATAGTAAATTACATTGTTCCTTCTTATTCTTATACTCTATACCAATTTTAACTTCTCCAACTGGATTTATTTATTTCTCCATTGTAAGTTTTTAATTTAATTTAACTGAGTATTACTTCTAATTTAGTACAATATTTTTATATAATTTAAAAGGTATTATAGATCTACCAGCTCCTGAATCTAACTCCATGTCAATTCGTATTCTCTCAATTTTAATTTTTTACAAAAATTGGTTCCACATCCTTTTGATAACCTACTTTTAATTGAAAAATTTATACTGATTCTGATTCAATTTCTAATTCTACATATTTATATTTGGATTTACTTTTTCACATCTTAGTTAAATATCCTACTTTATTACAAATATTACACTTATAAGTTTTATACTTACGATTACTAAAAATATGATTTGTTAAGCCACACGTATATAACATTTCCTTTGACCTGGCCCTTTATTGTTGTCTAAAAGTCTTGGTTTTTTCTTATTCGTCCTTTACTCATTTTTTGATGCTTTCTCTCTGACATCCTTTGATATGTTCCATTTTTTTAATTTGTGTACTTCCACTGGAACATTTGGTTGCAAGGTTACTTTTTTCTGCATTGCTAATTCTATCATTTATTTTTAATTTTTTTAATTCATCTTCTTCACATAATCGGTCTTTAATTTATCCATTTTCATACCTGTTATAAACTAATCTCTAAGAATGTCAATAAACATTTTTCCAAACTTCTACTATGTTGCTGAATTTTTAATTCTTGCATACCAATATTTTACGTTTTTACTTGAATTTTATCAAATAATTAAAAAATTCTTCCCGTCGTCTAAAAACTAACATTTTAGGAGAGAACTGCCTATTTCATACAGTACATATACGGTCTAAAAGATACTATAAAGGTGTGGCACAAATCTATAAGTGATAATTCCCTCACACAGTCACACATGTAATTAATAACGGTATCTTGCGTTTCTCTGGTATCATGTTCACTAAGAAAATTGTTCCATTCTGCCTTGATACATTGACCTGTCCCCATCAATTTGGAACCTTGCCAATGAACCGAACATACCCACCCGTTATCTTTGGTCGTGTTCTCCTTAAACTACTTTTTTGCTACACATGACACGCTTCCTTAGAATTAACGATTGTCTGACTTCAGTTTCGTAATCCTCACAACCTTATTTAAATCGAAAATTTGCGATTGAATACTATATACCATATTATTATCTTCGTCGCCAATTGTAATGTCGTGAGAGGTATATTGACCAAATCTAAATTATTTATCTTATTAAGCACGTGTCCCTTTATTAATCATCTTTTAAATAAAATAATGTACATAAATATATACAGATCAAAATAAATCACCCCGTTTATGAATTGTAGGCACAGTCTAACAAACTGAGTGACGATAATGAAAACGATTTGATGGTAGATGAAGATCAACAGACACAGAACTCCCAAGAAGAGACCGAATTTCAGTACAAACAAAGCAAATGGTTGGAAGAGATGGAGAATAACATGACGGATAGCTCAGAGGTATTCGTCGAGGACGGCGAGGAGAAGGAGGCCCTGACTAACACGTTCACGAGCGCCATGGCCACGGATGTGGCCAAAGCTGGATTTACTGATGCAAATCACCAATGGCAGTTGATGTTAGAGGGCCCGGAAGCGTCTCGGGTGATTGGCACGTTTGGCCAGAACTTCAACTCTATTGTTTCATCCAACAACGCTGCGAACATGATCAATATGCTGGCTAGCACCACGCACGTGCTGGCAGCCACAGCCGGCGAAGCGAAGATGAGCTCTGGGCTCAGGGACATCTTATCAATGATGTCCTCCCTATTCACGTCACCCAATATGCCCATAATTGTCAACAAGGTCGGCCTGCTGGTAATTTCTACCGTGAACAAACCCAACGGTCCGTTGTTCAGCAAGACGTACTGGGACGAGATTCAGAATCTCTTGTCTGTGAAGAACCTCAATGAAAAACTACAGAAGACTTTTGAAAACTTATCTACCATGACTTCTTCAAGCAAAAAGACGAAACCGTTGAAACGTAGACGTAGTTTTGCGTAAATATAAAATTATATAAATTATTCACATATACAATTATAATAGGTACATAAATTCATTTACAAACGGTTTACTTATCTACATAATATATAATTTATATAATAGTGTGGCATCATAGTTTTATACATAACACCGCCACGATCCGTATACCTACATGGAATGTAACACCGTTTGTACTTTGTTATAATAATATACTATTACTATTACAATTATTACTTCTATTATTATCATGATATAAAAAAATATATATAATATAAGTTACTATATTATAAATATGTCTTTAATAACTTGTATGACTGTGGAATCAAGAGTATACAAGCATTGAGCCATATGCAGCTAATATAAATAGGTGTACCTCATTAAACGCGCATTTGTAAAGGCATTATATCAATCTTAGGAGTAAATACGGTTAAAAATCTAGGGTGTTAGAAATGTAAAAAATAAGCAAGTATATTAGCATAGCTCGTTATACTTACGAAGTTAATTTAAATAATCAAGTATTAAGCTTAAGAAGTATTTGAGGGGCTAAGCCCACCTGTAAGCCTCCCTATTTACGCCTATGATCATAACCGTACCATATTATATATTATATCTTTAATCTACACTTATTTTTTCTTATATTTTATTAACTAATCATATTTTACAAAATATAAACTATTTCATTACAAATCGTGCATTTATATAATAATAACTTATCAGAAAAGAGGTTATAACAGAATTAAAATTAAAATTTCTTGCTGTAGGTTATTAATTTTAGTCATTTCAGTGTATGAATGTAAGACCATATTCAGATGTTGTGTTTATTTATTTATCGTATAGTACCTATGTATACACAATAGTGGTACACAGAATATAATAAATATAATAAAATACAATAAGTACAATAATATTATATACAAGCTGATTCCATGCACTTTGTTTTCCTTTAAAAATAAAACTTCTATTTTATTCAAAATGTATGTCCAATTCAACGATGTTATACTCTGCGTAGTTATATTCAAAACGCCCCGAGACAAATTACTGTAGATTTACTCCATCTCTACTCTAGGTATCTAATTTTATATGACTATGCTTTTAAAGGCGTGTCGATACGCACCTTTAAACAATCATTTAAAATATAGATTTGAAATCGTATTCAATCATAATAAAAATTGTATGTTAAATTTTCGTTTGAACAAACAAATATTTTTTTCTGTATTATAATAGATTAGTACAGATAAAACAGACAATTTAAGCATATATAATATAATAATCAGAAATAAAAGTATATTTCTCAGTACATTATGTTGGTTAATTGGTGTAGCCGACTAGCCGAGATTGTAGTTACCTACATATAATATAAAATACTGACATCTAGCTAAATCGAATAGCCAACAATTAGTTGCCATCTTGTATAGGTACTACATACTGATAGTGCTCGAAAAGGAACAAAAATTAAGAACGGCCTCTATTTTTTAACTCATAAAAACATAAAAGTTGATAAATATTACACTCAGCTGCACGGAACTTAGTCCCTCGTGACTCCTTGATGCATAAGGAATGAAATAATCAAAGTGATTCAAATCTAGGTACAGAATTTCGAAGAAAAATGAACCTATGTGGGTTCAAACACACTAACTCAAGTTTTACTTTAATAATAATTTTGAAAACAGATTTTATTTAGTTGCTGTAAATTTGGATCCTTTGAAGTCCACGATTTATATTATTTATTATTCTTAAAAAAAAACTCACTTAAAATTTAAAAAACATATTATATTTTTAAAAATTACAATTGAATAATTTTTATAATCCTAATGTCTATTATTAAAAATAGATTTAAATTAAATCAAAAATTATTTCAAAATTATTGCCAGTAGTATCAATAAAACTAATAAAAGGATATTTTACTTCACACACAAAAGCTTCATCGATTGAGGCTAGTATGTTAAAAGAGATTCAAACCATGTAGAAAGAGGCCACCAAATTCAGAAACATGAAGTATATGGAGAAGAACTTTGTGATTGACGGGATCAAATAACTTGGTAAATTAGGTAAATTATATACATTGCATAAACTAGGACATCGACATTAAATGCACTAAATATACAATTAATAATTACATGCAGAGGGCATGGACCAATTGCGCTTAAAACAATATTTATATTTTACGGCCAATATATCAATTGCGCTTGTATTTAGTAAATGTACATCATTCAATTTTGATTTTAATCCAAAAACAGCCGTTGCGGATTTTTAACAAGCTATACATTTTACTGCTAAATAAGTTTGGCCTTCAATACTTCAAGTTGGATGTAGATTTCATTTAGCTCAAGCATGGCGGAGGAATATTCAAAGTTGTAAACAACAAACAGAGTATATAAAACCCCTAATTCTGAGGTAGGAAAATGGCTGCATTTAATTTTTGGTTTGTCAATTTTCCACACGAAGGAGTGGGAATATATCAATTTATTAAAATAGATATTTACTTAAAATGCTTGTAAAATAAAATCGTACCTATGCATTTTTAAAATGTTCAAACTGCAATTAGAGTAACTTATGAAAAACATTGTGTTACATTTTAAAGTGTTTTTATCAAACCAATTTATTTTTATCGATCTTTATAGAGAAAAAACAAATTTCTTATGCCTACAATTAGCTCAAAAAGAGTCAAAATATTTTTTAAATTTTACTGGATATGAAAAAATTATAATCTCAAGCTCAACACATGGTGAAAATTTAAAGTGTCTACGGTTATTCGTTTTTTAATTACAACGAAATAAAAAAATAAGTCCTTGAAAAATCGTTCAAAATATCCAACGTATATAATTTTTAACGCTCAATTAGTTTGACATTCCGTTAAACTTTTTTTGATTATGAAAAATATAATAACTTATGAGAAATCTTGTGATAAATTTGCAAATCTAATGTTTAAACAGAAAAATGTTTATGAATTTCTAAACTAAACAAATTCGAATTTTCGTGATATTTACATATTTTTTCGAAATTTAAACTTAAGATACTTATATCAAATATTAAAGAATTAAGTTCAACTTTTTTTTTAAATTTCATCAACAAGTTACAAACGCGTTACATAGCAATTCTAATGACTAGGTAGTATATTCTAGTAAGAACATTATATCTGTGTTTTGTTGGAATTCAAGTATTTTTCCGATACTACTTGTTTTTAAATGAGTTATATTATATGCATTTTTATTTTACCTACAATTTATTATACGCAGTGCCAAACCACCGGGGCAGGGGGTGCAATGCAGTGGCGCCGAACCCTATGTTAAGGTCGGGCCATGGCCCGACATATTTTGAAAATTTAAGATAGGGGCCGCTTCATATTGACCATTTTCCTCTCTACGGTATGCCATTTTTTCCGATATTAAGATGTTGGGCCTCTTGAAATATTTTTCGCCCTACTAGATTTTTAGGACTTCGGCGCAGGGGCGGATAGGCACACCGGGATACCGGGACTTTCCCGGTGCGCCCCCGTATTACCGCCTACCGGCACCCCCTTCCAATATGCAGTGGTGTAAATTTTTCCAAGATGGAATCCATAGGGCTTTTTACATTTAGGACCTTCAATTAATTTTTACTTAGCGTCTAAGCAAATTTGTATTCTGTATGAAATACCTAGGTATAACATGTATAATCAAAATAAATTTTTAAGCTTTCAAAAACTTAGTTATTGAATTATTTTATATTATTCATCTTTCATCTGTATCTAATATCTGTGTAATTGTTTTTAGGTTTCATCGGAAAAAAAGTTTTGGTATCCCTGATTGTATACCATATAATATATGGCATATATGTATAGTAGAATAATTAAGGCCACCCCATAAATATTTTCCCGGTAAATTTTTTTTTGCCAATCCGCCTCTGCTTCGGCGCCAATGGTGCAATGTATCGGGGCACTTGATCTTGAAAGGGCTCTTACTGATTATCTGATAATGTGACCTAAAATATACAACAAAGAAAAAAGAAAATTATGTTATAAAATTATGGGGCACCTACACCAATTTGCACCGGGGCACACAAGTATCTTGCTATGGCACTGATTATACGCGCATAATTCACTTAAAAACTGATTTATTATAAAAATACTTCCAATAAAACACAAATATAATGTTCTTACTATCAAGTTTTATAATATCTATTCACTCTAATTTTTTAGGTAACGGAGTAAAACGTGAACTGCTAAACGTAAATTTGTTACCTATGTTACGTGTTTATATAAGATGGTGACAACACATGTGGGTGTGGCGTTCTCTTAATGAATCTGATTTAATTA
This sequence comes from Diuraphis noxia, assembly GCF_037042655.1. Classification (NCBI taxonomy): domain Eukaryota; kingdom Metazoa; phylum Arthropoda; class Insecta; order Hemiptera; family Aphididae; genus Diuraphis; species Diuraphis noxia. The sequence continues at coordinate 26,653,165 of NW_028301711.1, forward strand.
ATTTAGAATTTATTTTATAGGTACCTTTTATTTTAAAATCATTTTATAATATAAAATTTCTTAGACTGAAACAGTCTCCGCTCAGAATTTTTTAGTTTACCGGAAGTCGGATGAATTTTTCATAAGCATTTGAACTTCAAATTTTTCGACATAGACTCATCCATAAACTAACGAATTCTCATCGAACCATTTTGATGTAATTTAAAAAAGAATAACTGTGGATAGTTTCTAAAATTTCTTACCAAATATTTATTCTATCATTTTTAATTTAAAAATGGTGGAGCCATGGGTCATGCAGGGTATGTAGCTTCACGCCCTAATCGCCCCGGCAAGCCACTTTAACTTAAGTCGGGCTAAAATGTAAAGGTAGTATTTTAAATAATTTACTAAACCTAGATATATCGCAAATAAATCTATATTGTTTATTGAAAATGTTTCAATATGATACCAAAAAAATTGAAATAGAAGTACTTAATGTTATAATTAAAAAACAATTCTACAATTCCTAATAAAAACATGTTAAGTAATAAAAGTAAAATCCATGAATGGTTAATTTGGCTAATGTCTAATGAGCATTAGAAATTCTTTAACCAATATTTTAATGTCATTCAAAAGTTTGTAGTGGTCATTGGTCACAGTAACAAGTTGTACTAAGAGAGGCCTTTCTCTAAATTGACCATATTCAAATCAAAATTGAGATCTACCTCAGAGATAGATAGATTAAATGCTTTGATGGTATTGATAGTAGAATATGAAATTGCAGTCAATGTTTATATTGATACTATAATAGACAATTTCAAAATAGCAATAAATTTTCAGAGACAAAAGACAAATATCCTTATAATATTTTTGAGTGAAATTTATCTAATATTATAATTTTTTTTTTTTTTTTCATCAATACCTAATGACATAATTAATGTAGTTATATCTTTACTACATACTTAAATCTTAATTATTATTAAATATAAAGAAACTATTAAAACATTTTAGAAATTGTATGGATTAGCCTCCCAAGCAGCATGTTACGCTGAACAACACTTCTGACTCCGCCTATGAAAGTATCCTAATCATATATGCAGAGTTTTATCATATTGTTAATAAACAGCTTTCATTAACAAATCCAATCAGCTCTACAATATGCAAGGTCATTCAGCACTGAGAAAGATTAAGAACTGTAAACCGAATTATATGAATACAATTTTCCACTTTAATCAATTATGTTAATTATACCTAATACATAGGTATAGGTCTCTAGATTGGTACAATAATTTGCTGTCGCAAGAAGGAAATCAGAAATATTGAAACAGGGTAATTTAAAATATCTACTGGAATAAAAAAAATAGAACTATTAAATTTTTTAAATAAAATAGTATTATTTCCGTCACCATCATGTAAACACCACCAATGTCGGAACATAGAACTTTAAATGATATGTAATTCATTATTAATATTTTTAATTTGTCAATTTGTGACTTGTGTATAACCTATACTTTAACTTCCAAACAACAGCACAAGCTAAAGAAAGATAGATTAATTCTAAATAAGCAGGTTACATTATAAATTTGACAATAATGAAATTTCACCTACCTAGGTATATTTTTAAATGTGCATACAATATTGTTCAACAAAAATATGTAGGTTTTTGTTTTTTTTATAAAAAATAAACCCATTAAATTAAATTTTATAACACAATAGAATAATATAATCAATTTAAGATTACATGCACACTGCGTAGTATAGATAGATAATGAATATAAGGTATCTATAGAAGTTATTACATTTGAAGATAGATAGATAATAGATATAAGTATATAAGTATATAGTTAACAAATAAAAGTTTCATAATAGTATAATTATATTATACTAACACATATCTAATAATGGATTTTAATAATATTTTACATGTGTATTTAGATAAAAAGATTATAATAATGTATACTTATTCAATAATACAATCAAAGATATCAGTGCAATACTATTGATGATAAAAATGAAACAATAATGTGTAAAACAATATATATTTTGATAAATGTAAAATAGGTAAATAAAATAATATTAAATTACATTAATTATTGTAAAGAAGTTGAACACAACAACAATGCAAATAGTACTAAATATTATGTATTTTAACTTTAATGTAATAGACTTATTATTATTGAAAAAAATTGAGAAATTATAATTGATTAATACCAATCATCAATAGTAAGAAAATTGAATATCTGATAGTTACATATTTAGGACTAAACTGTGAAATTATTATAATGGGTTTAGTCTACATAGTTTATTAGAAAAACAATAGGATCTACTAAATGTATTTACAACTTCAATTTCCTAACAAAATTAATAAACAAATTTATCAAAATTTCTTTATTTGTAACTTTAAGTTGTTTGAGTAAAATTTAATTGACACACGTATAAGTAGGTATATTCCAGTTTTTTTTATTACTTGACTAGGTACTGTTTAAGACTTGAATAAACATTTTTAAATATATAATTATCTTAAATTGTTAATAATGATTAAAATACAGATAAGAATTTTTTTTAAAGATTCTAACAAATACAAAAGTTTTTAATGAAGATTTTAATGTGTAACAGTGTTACAAGATAATTTGTATGCAGGAAACAACTAATATAAGGAAAAAATATTTTAACCATATTTAACTTCAATCTTACAGTTTACACTGACATTTTTAAATTAGATGGTAAAAAGTACACATCACTCTAACTAGCTAGTATTAAAAAAAATAAAGAATAATAATACCATTACAAATAATTTAAAGCAATAAAACATGTTATGAAAGTATGTGTAATCTATTGTCTATTTAAATTAATAGATATCAAAATCATATAAATGAAGATATGTTTAAGAATATATTTTATAAAGGAATGTAGTTTTTTTTAATTCAAAATTAATCCTTAAAAGTTTAATGATCAGTTTTCAACAAATATAAGAACATTTTTTAATAATATATCTTCTAAATGAAATAATTAAAAAGAAAATGTGTTTAAATAAATAAATAAATTAATTAATGGAATTTAGTAAGTAGGTATAACATAATAAATAAAATAAATAAATTTAGTCTAGTTTATTATCATTTTTATTATAAAGAAAAGTTACACTAACAATTTTAAATCTAATTAAATATTAGATTTTTAATATCTAAAAAATATTTATTAAAATTATCATACAAAATAACAACTTTTTTAACCATATTATAACTGTGTTATAACAATCGCGCACACCAATAACCCAAAAATAAACAAATAATTAACTAAGAATAAATGTTAATAACAATGCACATTAAGCACAATGTGGTAATATTTTTTGAGCTATGACAAAAGTATAAAATAAATATTGCACTTTTCTAAGATAATAGTTTTAATGATAATACGCAAGTGCACTTTTATTATGCAGTCTAATGTAAATAATCAATATTATACTAAATGTATTATTTTAGTAATATCATACATAAAAATGTTATATAATATAAATATGCGAAAAAAATATTTCAATTGTTTTAAATAATATATTAGGAATAATTTGGTGTATAAATATGTAATAATATATTGTATAGAGAATAGGCAACAAATATTACTTCCCCCCCTCAAATTATAATTAATTTTATATTACGCTATGAAATAATGATTTGATATTTGCTTCAAGAATCAACAATAATAAGTATTAAATTTATAAATATCATAAATAAAAATAATAATTATGATTTGGTTAAATATTTTTATATCTTAAAAACTTATATATTTATATAAATGTTAATAAATTTAACGAGAATTGCCAAGTTATTTTGGATTTTTCTACATATTATTGCTGTATTTAGTCCTAGTGATAGGGTTAATATTAATGATGATTAAACTAAAATAATTTAACAGTAAATGAAAATTTAAATGTTGGACCACATAACACAGCTATTTATCTCTGTAACCAAATTTGCTGCCAGCCTTTTATTCTTAAACAATATTAACAATAATAACAAAAGGCTAAAAATTATTAAACTAACTAATTTTAAATTAATCAAAAGACATAAAAATGTATGTAAAATATTTATAACTATAATAATACATAACAATAATTCACGATAAATAAATTATATATATTTTTTTTTTTAAATACAATTTGAAGAATTATCAAATTAAAAAAAGAGTAAATTTCTGATAGCTGTAGCAATAAATTAAAACAAATAGCCGTAGTAGTATAATTGCTGTTATCCTAGCCATACTTTGCGTGTCAAATTACTTGAGCAATTCATGTGCTCGTTGGTTTGCCACTGAAATTCTTGTTTCATTAGATCCAGCCTAAACAAATAACAATTGTAAAAGTAAAGTAAAATTATAAAAATTATGTATAAGTTATCTATTATGAATTTATGAAAATAAATCAATAATAGTTAGGTGAATGTGGAAAAATTAAAAAATTTATACAATACAAAAATGTGATACGAGTATATCGCTAATAAAATGTAGTATTAAAATAGCTTTTCTTAAGTATTGGATAGCTTATTAATATTCAAACTTATTTCAAACTATATATTTTGATTTTAACTTAATTTAATTTAATTTTAATTTTTAATCAAAAAAAATGATGTATGAATATTCAAATACATCAAATGAAAACTTCAAAATATACCTTCATGTTTATTCGTGAAACTTGTCTATTCTGATTCTCCAATTCGCTTCCCATGTCCAGTGCCATGTTACGGAGATTCCCAATCATAGTATTTACTTGACCCATATTTTCTTCCATTTCATTTTCTCGTGCGTCATTTGTAATTCTATAAAAAAAAAAATAGAAAATATTATAGAAGATACATCTATGTGTAGCCACAACCACGGTAGATTATAGAGGTATACGCACGACCATCAAAATTGTGTCCCGAGAAATATGTTTTAAGAAGGTTCTCACCGCTAGATCGCGTAACAGTCTTTTGGCCCTAACTAAAATGTTTATTTATATTAATATTATAGGTAGGTACGTATTATATTTTGTCTACAATGAAATATAAATTATATTTTATATTGTAATACATTTTTCACCATAACAAAATCAAAGTATAATAATAAATTGTTTATTTATTTGAATGCTTTCAATTGTTTTTGTGTAAAATGGTTAAGTGTTTTATAGTATATTGCAAATCTGGTTATGCAACTTGCAAGGATAAGGAAAATAAACCATTAAAATATAATCATGATATACATTTTGAAATGATAATTATTGGATACATCCAATGGTTAAATTTAAAAAAAAAATGTACAGTGGTGCAAAAATTATAAGAATTGTATGTAACTGCAGATACCTAATTATATACCTACCTACCTACCTTATTGACTAGAATATAATTAAAGGGGTACCTATGTTCAAATATTATTAAAAGAGAAGAACCTCCCCAGTTCAAGCACTGGTTACATATGCTTTACAGTTTTATAATATAATTTATCATATTAGGTTTCAATGATTAAAGCTCCTACAAAAAAACCAGATTTTGATAAATATAAAAAGCTATATCAAAAAGGGATATTGAACTAAGCACAAATTCATTTGTTTGTTCAAAGCACTTCAAAGAAGAAGAAATTATATGGTTTTGGAGTTCTAGAGAGGGAGACTTACAAATAAAAGTATTTAATAATAATAATAAATTAATAATATAATATATGTTGTTAATATTTGTTTTATTTAAAATAACAATCTGTGCAATAACTAAAAAAATCATGTTAAATTAAGTACCAATATATTTACATAAATATTATTAAATAATAAAAGATGTAACAAGAGACTGTAACAAAGCTAGTTATAGCTATTCCAGGTAATACAATTATCCATATATATTTTTTCATTTATTTATTGTAAATAGGTATCTATTATAAAATATTTTCTTTGATTACAAAGTTAAAATATATCTTTCTAAATATATTTTTTGACAGGTGCAATTAAAAAAGCCAAAATTATTGAATGGAGCAATTCCTTCAATATTTCCAGGATGCCCTATATCGTGCATACCAAAAATTATAAAAAATAGGAAAAGTCCTAAAAAAGAGATGATGTGTCCACAATCTTAAAAATTGCTCATGAAAAAAAAATTATTAGTGCTAAATCATACAGTATATTATCAGGTAGGTACAATAATTTATTTTTTGCTCATAACATGAAAATTTATTTAGATATTATATTATGTATAATTTTACAATTTTAAATTCATTCTGCATTTAATTGTCTATTAAAAATTTAAAAATATTTATTTGATAAAAAATTTTTAATATTAAACATGATAACTTTCAACATAGTAATCCAAAAATTCGCTTTATAGTTGTGCATGCTAGAACAATTTAGTGGGTAGACCTAACAAAAATGAATTACAAATGTATTTTAATTTTTTTTAAATTTTTATTGACTTATTATGTATGTAAATATTATTTATAAAGAACAGCTGATATTCTAGCACTGTCCATTATTATTTATTGATTTTATAATTTTACCTTAATTTGTTAATGTGTATTAATCTAGTATAACGACGAATTTATAATACATGTCTTCATTTACATTAATTTATGTACAATTTTGTTTTTGATGAGTTTTTGTTCGTTTATTGTATGAAATCTGTATTTCAAATATGAAAATTAGGGCCAAAAGACTGCAGCGTGATCTACCGGCAAACCTGCGAATAAAACACATCCACTGGGACAATTGTTTGCATTATGAATATATGGCCGTGCGTATACCTCTATAATCTACCGTGGCCACAACCATTAATCATAAAAAATAAATAATATCAGAATAAATTATATACATAACTTATTAAAAGAAAAAATTATAACTAATAAAGAAATGTTATATTGGGGGTTTTTTTTTTTAATTTTAAGCAAAAAAATATATATTATATAGGTATATAACGAATGAAAATTTCCGAGGAATACCTGAACAGCTGACTGAGAGTAATTGTACTAGTAAGCAGTTTATAATTTTAATCGTTTTAATAACTTTAACTATTATTATAATAGTACCTACTTTGCTATATAACCTCCTTGGGCACCCATTCCATTACGTTCATCCATAACACGCTGTGGTTGATTGTTGACTACTTTACCATCATCATTACCTCGCCACGTACCTTCATCTTCTTTAAATGAAGCTGACCTTTTAAGTACACATTGGTGTTATTAAACAAATTAAAGTCACTACTCATAAAAATGTAAAATTAAGTTTTAAATATACTTGTTACAAGGCAGTACACAAATTCCACAACATTTTTCCATGCCAGTAAGGTTCTTTTCTGCTTCTTTCATGTCAGCATTAATCTGATCCATGCCTTCTTCAATCCTGTCCAATTGTTCTATGGTTTTTGAAATATTCACACACACATACACACACACACACACACACAGATAAAAAATATATTAGACACTAATAATAATATTTAATTTGAATAATAGTTGTACAAAAGTGTATATATTATTGTTTTTGTGTGTAGTGATTTTCCTAAAATTGTGATAGTTAGAATTTCAACAAAAACGCGCAATTGCTTATATAAATAAAATATTAAAAGAATATCATAAGTTTAAATTATCATTATAATTTATGAATAAATAATAATTGGTTAATAAAAATAGAATGTTCATATCAAAGAACATTACCAGCAGTATCATATTATAAGATAGTTGTATTATTTTAATTTTGCATTAAAAACGTTTCCTCAGATTCGCATTTGTATTTAGTGAATAATTTTGTTTGTGTTATACTAATATGTTGTTGTTTCGTTAATTTTTGACATCAATAGATGATAATTGTTGTTCAGTGACGTATAAGGATGTTTAATTTAGTAAAAGTAATTGAAATAATTAATAACCATCCAATTGTTTTTTTTAAATACATTTTTGTCTAACACAAACATACTAAAAATACTGTTTTTAAGTTGTAATATAATTTGCAAATCATTATTTAGGCTTATATTAATTATAAATTATTTTTAACATAATTTAAAATATGCACTTGTGATATGTCCCCATACGCCACTGAAAAGATTAAATTAAAGTTATAATACATTTAATTCTCAATTATGTAATGACATTTTGAAGAGAAATTTAAATTGCCTTAAATGTTTTATTAGACATTGTAGTTGACTATATTTATTAAAACGTTTCATGAATTAAAATTGTTTATTATTTTTATTCCATCAACTATATTTAATTAATGATAAAGTTATAAATATGGATAATATATAAATTACAAACATTTTTAGAATAATAAATTCCAACTCGATACCATTTATCGCATTTCAGATTTTAGCATTAATATTATTGTTTTTATACTTTGTTTGTAAACACGTTTTTTTTTTATTTCATAGCTCTTACCCCCTTGTTCATCCAACATCACTAGAGATTTCATCCCGACTTCATGGCTCTACACAAAAAAAAAAAAAACAACAACAACAATAATCACCGACAATAAAGCCTTTGTCGTAATGATCAAGATAGTGTGTCGATGTATATTTTATATTTATTGTCTTCTATCTAAATATATATGTATGTATCTATTTATATATAATATCTATAAATATTTAATGTATTTTAACGTCTACAGGGATTTTTATCTATCTATTAATTTTATAACATTTTGTCTAAGACGATTGAATTAAAATGATACACAATATGGATTGGGTAATTTAAGAATGACAGGACAAATAATAATCAACATTTAACAATTAAGGTTTATAAATAAATAAAATTAATTATGCCAAATTCATACAACAACAACAACACAAAACTTAATTACTACTATTATAATATGGTATGCAAAACGAGGAAAAACGTTAAATATTTTAATAAAATGTAAGTCTTAAAGAAAGAAATATACAGTGGTAAAATAATGAAAATAATTGTTTGTACTTCAAACTTCTACATACAGTTACATCCATACTTTAGATTTATTCTACTATTTATATATCCCCAAATAACATTTCTAATATTGAGTTAAATATGATATCATAATTTTCACTTCTAAGATGTATTATACCTATAGACTATAACACTATAGTTAGGGTAGTTTAGGCAAAATCAAATTAAAAGCAATTTAATAAAATAACCTTAGGCAACATAAGTCTTACCGCCTTGTATGTGCAAATTTTCTACGGTTTTTGTGCCAACATCTACACTCTACAAATAAAATACAAAAATAAAAATAAAAATAAACATCAATGCTATATTGTGGAATAAAATAAACAGAATTAATAATGGTGTATAAAAGCAGAATTATTAAATAATATAAAAACGTTATTATAGCAACAAATAATTGACCATATTTAAAGTACTATTGACTAATACCATCTATAATCATTAATCACCAAATAATATAAATATTAGTGAAATAGGTAACTATTAAAATATATAAAATTATTATGTATATCGTTAAAATCAAGCTTGAAAGACATAATTATAAAAGGTATTTTTAACTAAGCAAATACACATTGTATTGAACTATACAATTAATCAGTGATTAGCACCCTTGCTTTTATAACAGAGTAAAAAAAAACCCTTGAATGCAACATTTTTCTTTCAATATTTTCATACATAAGTGTTATTACTTTATTAGTGTTTGTGTAATGATTTTTGTGATTGATGATAAAAATAAAAATATATATATTAATAGTTATAAATATATTGGTTTGGTAATTTTATTAATATCTGTGAATTTGTGATTTTAGTGCTCAATGAAACACGGTCGGTGGAAAGACAATAATTACCACCGCCGGTAATGCTCATGATTCTTTGCATAGTTAAGTTTATTTCTAATAACTTAAAAATAAAAATAAGTTGACACACAATGTGAGTAGCGCGCGTGCACTTTGAAGTGAACCATTATGATATATGTCTGTGTACACTGTATATTTGGGTGTATGTGTGTTTATATATGTATATATGTATGTGTGTCTATGAGATTGTGTCCTTTAAAAGTAGACAAGATCCCGTAGTAATGGCAACGGCAGCAGCAACAAGAACATCAACTCACCTCCCTGGTCATCGAGTGCAACTAATGTCCTTATTCCAGCCTCCTTGCTCTATGATTGTAGTATTTGAAAGTAGAAGAGTGGTAGTAGTGATGGTGGTGGTAGGTGGTGGTGATCGTGTGGTGTGCGTGTGACAGAAAAAAAACCAATAATAATAACATTATATGAGAGATAGTGTAACCTATTCATTTTTGTATACATCAATTTTGGTGTGTATAATTTTTAATAATGTTTTAAATTTTAAAAGTATATTCAAATATATTTTTATTTTCATGTGTATAATTAAAAGTTTTTATTAGTTTATTTCTGTAAAATAATGTGTGTAAATGGTTCTTACAGTATATTATTTGTATTCATACTTGTTAATTGATAATTTGCCAAAATGGAAAGTTATTATTCATACTTCTTATAAATAAACGTAAACAGTCTATAATGAAAATAACTTTGATAGGTAATGTATTTTACAAATACGGTTGTTTTGTGTACAATCGCGTTAGGAACAAAACATTACATTTTAAAATAGCTCAGTAGATACCAATTAAATTTTTTTTTTTCATATCATATTTTTTAAATTGTAAGCAAATATTTGTATAATTCTATTTATCTTTGTAGCAATATTTATCACTGTTTAAAGTATCTAAATAAATGATTTTATACTAAATAGGTGTCAGTCAAGTATCAATAACTCAGATTCCCGACAAAAAGTATAAGCTTAGCAATCACTATTATTAGTTCAGTCAAGTATTATAAAATTAACAACTGTGACTGATGAGCAATCACTTTATTAAAGTTGCTATTTTTCGTAATTTTTTGGTGCTTGTTACATAGAAGTTTCATCATACAATCAAGACATTTTTAATTATATTTCAATTAAAAACACTTGTCACAAATTATTTTTCAAAATTATAAATTAGTTTATTGATCAATTCATAGCGTGTTCACATAAATATTCCACAAAAATGTGTATACAATTTTTTCTTTTTTAGGCGGACTTCTGAGTTATTGAAACTCCATTGTATTATACTTGTTGAGAAATATATTAATAATTTATGTTTGTTTCAACAAACTATTGAAGTAATATTATTTTATATTTTCATATTAGTATGTATTTGTATGAGTTGGCATTTTGTGAGCTTGTATTTTACTGAATATTATTGTTTTCTAAATAAATAATTCACATGTGTTTGAAAATTGAAGAACGAATCTTATCAATTTTTAATTTGAGAATGTAACAAGCAAAAATGCACAAGACAAACACACACCGACATGCAGCAGCAGCAGTAAGCAGCACCAGTAGCTTTATTATTATACAAAAATATAGTATATGTTATATTTTACACTCACACCTATAAATATAATTTTATTCATGATTAAGTTAATATCGGATTTAATGAAAGAAAATACGAGAACAATATATATTATATTACCCTCGTAACTTAGCCAATAGTTAAAATGTTGTGTTTATTATTAAAATATCTCATTGCAGTACTATAAAATTCAAAAATAGTAAATATTTAGTCAACAATATTGTTGCCTTAGTAAATTAAGTATTATAAATTAATATAAATATTTATACTTTTGAATTTTTCAAGTAAGCACATGTAAGAATTATGAGTAGAATAATGATTAATTTGCAATATATATTTTAAGTAGGTATATGGTTAATACAAAGGTTCATTAAATAATTAATGTATTATATTTAATAGTCTTTAAATAATATCTTACCTCTTCACATAGAGCCAACATTCTTCTGGTACTTTCAAGTGACTGTAGTTATAAATGACAAAAAACAATATTTTACTTAAGTTATTAACTATACCTAAAACTTAATGATAATAGACTTGAATAATAATTAAACACATAACTTACTTCATCTGTTACTTCTCCAGCTTTCATTTGCAGCTCCTGAAGTTCAGTTTTTGGTACAGCTGGCTGTGGTGCTCCACCGTCTGGTGACATCGCTGCATTTGATTTTGTTGGTGCAGGCATGGTTGAATTTTTAATGAGGTAGTTCTTTTTTTATTTTTACTTGAGCTGTATAAAAATACAATACATTTGGTTATGATACTTTCAATTGTAAATATCTTATACATTAGACCAGAGGTATTCAAACTGTGTATTCCGGCTCCTAGGGACGATACGGAATTTAGAAATAGAAGCCATGCCAAAAACACCGGGAAACCAAAATTAATGTAGTTCATGTATAAATATTAGTTATAATCAATAAAGTGTTTAACAAATCACTTTATGAGACCATTTAAAGTTTTATTTCTAGTACCTACTGATATTTCTGTTATTATTGGCCGTATTGTATCTGTATTATTTCAATTTTTTCATAATAATTAGAGAACTGCCATAATATTGTGAACACACAATAGAACTATGAAATGAAAAAGTTTGAATACCTCTGCATCACACTGTTCTTCGTAAATCAAAAAAAAAAAAATAAGAATGTTGAAGGTATATTAAATATTCAAATAATTTCACCAATTGCTAATTAGTAATTTCCAATTGGATATCTTGTGATTTTGTTTAAATAATAAATTGTATTGATAAATGTATAAATGTCCTCATTTAAATACTTTAATTACAGTTATTAAATTATTATTTAATAAACAAACAGTGAAGAAATTCAGTAATTAACATTAATACATCAATAATGAAACGTCATCGAATGAATGGTAGTATGGTACAATCATTATTCCGAGTTCTGACTCAGCCACTTGGCCACTTGGCAATAAACGCGGACGCACTGTCTTACAAGTTACAACAGTAACTTACAACCGGAAGAATAAGGATATGAGATATGACGACTATTGTGCTACTATCGACCTATCGTAGTATCGCTGATACCAACATTGGAAATACTATGATAACGATATAAGATATAACGAATATATAAATATAATATATTATTATACATACGATTAACGAATATTGATTAATGAATAATGATTTTAAATTAGTAAGTTTGTATCGTAAAAACTTTAAAGCCTTAAAGGTTATTTCTAGTTCTCATGGTTCGTAGTAAAATTTAAATCTTTTATTGGGATGTAAAAAAGATCGAGGTTTTACACATTTTATACAAATCAATCATTTTCAAGATTTAAACTTTATAATTTATTATTAAATATGCCTAATTCTATATTATGTGTTCAATAGAAAGTTGGTATCTATGATCTATAATGCGATATATGTTTTTAATAACTAATAACATTCATTTAAAAACCATTCACTAAAATTCAAGAGAAATTAAGTATAGGCTTCCTTCGCAGATAAAATAAACGTACCACACTACCACGTACATATTATAATGAAATATAAAGATTGCTTACAGATAAATATCCGCGGATATCAAACTTAAAGAAAGTTTAAAAATACAAATAAATTTAACTATTTTTCGAATTAATAATATCATAGGCGTATCTAGAGGGTCTTGGGGGGGGGCTTAGCCTCCCAGTGCAAATATTAGCCCCCCCCCCAAGAATTATTTGTATTATTTTTGCTCATTTCGTCTAGTTAAATCTAAATTATTGTGCTTATTATACTGAACTCTCGACAATGAGACGTATCAATACATATAATATATTCGGTCAACTATGACTCAAGACCGTTTTTCCTCACTGGCAATACTAAATACTGAAAGAGATATTTCTAATAATATTGATCCTAATAATGTACCTATTAAAAAACTAAAAGACGTTTGGAATTATAGTTAGAAACAAATAAATGTCTTATTTTCATTTAATTTAGTGTTTTTTTTTTATTATTATTGTTGTTTTTGCAACCCCCTCCCCCCAATATATTTGATCACCCTACACCAATGAATAATATTAAATATTTCAGTAGTCAAATATATCAAAAATCCGATTTCATGTTTTATGTAACTCGAAGAACGAAGGTTGTGTCGCAAAATCATACTATATAAATATTTATTTAGTAAAAAATCTGTGCCGAATTTTTGTATTTGTTTTCCCCTTCCAGAAAAATTACAATTGTTCTGGCAATATAAATTATAATATAATGATTGAAGGTTAATATCCTTGCATATAGTTGCATACATTGGTTCTGATTAGTGCAAACAACAATTTTGTTGTTCTATTAGTTATGAATAATATTTATTCATAAGCAAACTTTAACTCTAACTCTTTTTAAACACCTAATCCTAGATGATGGATGTATACCCCCCCCCCCCCCCCCATGGAATTGTTTATTGATGATGTTTAATCCATGATTATAGCCTATATAAGTAATAAAATAATATAGTATTTAAAAAGCTCCCCCACCTTGATTGAACTTTTGTTAGCCTACTACTAAGTACTATATTATGTATCTACCTATATCGAAGATCGTAATGATTTATATTATAATATGTTTATAATTTACACGTACAAATAAAAGTAAAATAAAATAAACTTTTAAAATTTGAAATTTTGAAATACAAATAAATAATTTAAAAAAAAAATTTAAAATTTAAATGATTAAGCCTACCACTTAAATTTTTTTTGCGAATAATTATTTTAATACTACGATTACTGAGTTGAGCGGTTGAGCATAGGGATAGTAAGGCCCAGCGGCGTCTCTAGACCTGTCTATGGGGGAGGAGGGGGCAAATAATAAAACATATTAATATTAATATACATAGGATTCGGATATACAGTATATATATACATAAAACCATTTTTTTTCTTCAAAATTTGGAATTTAAAACTAGTCTCTTCTACAAAATATTTGTTTAACAGATATTTTACATTATTGAAAACAAATTATCATAGTCATAATAGTATACGCAAATTTATTTCAATAATTAATGGTTATTAAAACAATATCTAAACATCTTTTATTTTTAGCAAAGTGGTCTAGCGATTATGGTTATAAACTTGTTTATTCAATGAGAATTGTATAATTTAATATAATATTATATAACATTATTATTATTACTCTGAGATTATATTCTATAAACATTGTATGGGTCTATGACCGTGAATACGTATTTATGATAGCAAGATATGAAGTTTAATAAAATATTATGATTTTATGTAATAAAAAAAGTCAAATACTTTAATATAAATAATTGTAAAATTCACCAATAATTACTATGTAAGTAGATCTACCTTATAGATGGGAGGGGGGTACACCCCACAGAAATTTTATTCTGTGTACGTGCCTGGGGATAGAATACAAGTATATTGATTATTGTTTAATTTTAAATACCTAAATTATTTTATAGATACCAACCATCTATACCGATAAGAACTCTTATTAAAATAGCGGAGGAGTGGGCAAATAAATAATACTTGATGACACAAGTTCTTGTATCCACACACTCGCCAGCCAAAACCACATCGCCATAATTGGCGGGATCGATTCCGGTCTTCCCTTTAATAGTGAACACTGAACAGACCCTTGGATATAGTCATTATAAATGGCCGATATACTGTGTACTAGCTGTACAGTGTACTTTAAGCGGCGACAGCGGTGATGGTAGCAGTAGCGGTGGTGTCGCGCAACCTTGACCCATTACCGCCGCCGCACCCTTCTATGTTTGTAAGTACTTATATTGCACGTTGTTGTTGCATTATGTTGTCGGATATAAAAAACTGAAAATATAAAAGAAAACAAATCGAGAGACGTTCGCGATAAATGCAGACGTCTAATGTATAATAATTACATAATGTAATGACTAATATGATTGCAGCTTTATCGCCGTGGTTTCCGTATATGTATAAAATACAGAGACAGTTATACGTCAAGTATACTGTATAGTAATTATTATTATGTGGTGTTGTTTGGTAAGTTGTAACTTCTAAGTAGGTACTTGAATGTTAGGTAGGTAGATATATTGCATACCTTACAACATATTACCTATATGCAAACAAGTATGCAACATAGGTACCTATACTTAGATGGTTAGGTAAATAAAAAAGTAAAATTTTGCTTGAATAACTTAATACCTAATTACCTACAAAGATATTTTTAGATATCGTCATTTTGAACAATCATTTAACTTAGAACAAAGTTATGAACAAACGAGCAGTAAAACTAAAAGTAATATATCCATGTACCTCGTTTAACCGTTTGTTTAAAAACTAATTCAAGATAATAAAAGTATATGCAAGAAATTGATTCAGCATTCAGCATTCATATTCTTAACAACATTTAGACATTATTCTAATACATAGGTACTAAAACTAAATACTAAACAAGAAACAACGATATAATATAGTAATTAAAAATATTCTTTATAAATTACAATTATAAAAGATGATGTCCATATTAAAATCATGTTTTAATTTAATATAGCTGTTTTGGGATGCTGACTAGCTGATTGCAATAAGACTGAACAAACTATGAAATTGGTTGAGAAAAAATGAAATACAAATATTTTTAACATAATATACAATATTTTCACGGTATCCGACTTCATCCGATACATATTTAATGCCAAATTTTCAATCTATTTAGACCCGTTCTTACAATCTCCGGTTAAGTGTCGGTTAAGACTAACCGGTAGAATTCTATCGGTTAACTCATGATAAATTCTTCCGGTTAGTGTTATCAGGCACTAACCGAGCATTGTAAGAATGGCCCTTAATAAAATTAATTGGACTATTGGGGTATTATAGTTATAGGTAATATCGGTATGTATATATCATAACTTACATCAGTAATATAAGGCTCTTATAGATGAAAAGGCCTATAGGGTTTGGAACCTGGATCCGAAGAAAAAGTAAAGATATTGGTAACATTTTTTTGTATTTATTTATATATAAGTTGGTAATCTTTTCGCATGGAGACACGAAAATGTGAAATACTGTAGAATTTGCTGCTAATGAAATTTTTATAAACTGGGCAATGGTTACAACTTAAAAAGTGTTATTGTAATAAATTATCAATATTATACTTCCTAGTTATCTGTTTTATATTAGGTATGTAAGACATCCATAGACCTTATACTCAGTATAATATTATATTATAGGTAGGTACTATCAGGCCCGTCGCTAGGGTACAAGCAAGCCATGCGTTGCTTTAGGGCGGCATAACATTTTAAAAAATTGAGGCGGCAAATTGTAATATTAAATTTCCAAAAAAGGCAGAAATTTAATTATTATTTTTATTCGCTTTAGGACGGAAAATGTCTTACGACGTATGTCTTATGTCTTTACTATAGTATAAGGTCTGTGAATACATCGTATAAAGCCATAAAATAATCCACAACAGTTTACAACACCCGGGTCTTTAACTCTTTTTAAGCAACGCGCGGGCTCGCAATGACTTATTGTTAAATCTCGCAGCCGTATTCTCAATTAACTAATTAAATTGATAAATTATTAAAAAATACATGCTTAAGTTAAAATGTATTCGCGTGCCTCAAATAATGACAAGTCGAGTTGAAGACCCCCGGTTTACACTTTAATGTATGTATATAGACAAAGACAATATTTACGTAGTTGGTAAATGTTTTAAACGATACGGCGGCACGTAGCGCAAGAATAATTTGTTCAGTACCTACATATAGGCATATAGCACATTCCGACCGACATCGAATTATTTCACATAACGGGAAGAACAACAAACATACACAATTTCCATACACGGACCGCTGTCAACGCATGCGTACAAGACAAATAATATAACAACGATATCATGAAATATAGGTACCTATTATTATCTTATTCTGCAGGTCACGATTATGATGTATACAAGGTGTATTTAGAAGACTTTACAATTTATAGACAAATAATACTACAGTAATAACTAATTGCAAAAATATAAAACCTATGAATGAGTCTACTGACACACCATAAGTATAGTTCAGTAATACACAAAATAAACTATTGCCGTAGTTTATTTCATATACTTGAGGCAATTAACGATGCCGTACAATTGGGTTTAATAGGCATATGACATAACTATAGGTATAACGTATGATATAATGTACATAATATAATATCATATTGTGTTTATGACGAGGCGACAACATAATATTATTAATGCTTGGCGCTTGCACGTCGCGTAATACAATTACAAACACGAGAAAATAAAAAACGAATTATAAAAACAAAACGAATATACCTATACTAAACATCGCAATTATTAATTATTATTATTATGTTATATATCTGTACGTTTATGTTTATATATATATATATATACAAACAATATACATATATATTGTACGCTTAACCGCACATACTTGAATACACGATATGTTAACGCCGCAAAATTTTGACGCATCACAAAATTAGACCGTAAATCGTGTTACGCGTGCGGCGCACCTGTACAACCTGTTTGTTTCGAATGTTTCTATAATATTGCTTTATTAAGCATACAGCGAACATGGATAGGAAAATGCTTTCAACGATTTAAAAAAGTGCTGAAGCCACGTCGTTTGCTTTCACGTGGAACTCAAATTCAATACACATATTAATATCTATCATAATACTACATTGTGTATTTGTGTGCATCACCATTACGATGTATTAAATAGGTACTAGCATAAAAATAGACGAGGTTTTCGGCCGCATCAATTATTTAAAATCTACGAAATGTTTCTGTGCAAATATGTATTACCTACGACGACGAGGTTATCTGTAGATCCGCTGCGATCCGCCACTGCCGCCGAGTCGAGAAGAATGAGAAATCTGCACGAATGAGTACGATAGGTAGGTAGGTAATGAATACGGACCGCCGAAACGATTGAATATTCGTATACCTACTGTGTGCGAGAGATGTAAAAGTAAAACGTCTCCGTCCGGCCCGGTTTTGGTATAGCAAAACGCCACCTCGGTCGGTCGTCGCCCAATCGTACTGGCTAGTGGCTGGTGCCTCCCGCGCTAAGCTCATAAATCACGGGCGGCCGTCTGGCGCGTGCGCCGCCTCTGATCGGCGGTGGCGGCAGCGGCGGCGTACGGCGTAGGTGGTTTATCGCCATGCGCCGCGGACGCGCATCAATATTCCGCTGCCGCCGCCACTATCGTCGTCGTTCAATATTATCCCAGTATCCCACATTCCCATGACCGCCAGCCTGGGCACAGGTCCCAGGCGACTGGCGTAGAGCGAATAATGTTACGGTAGAGCGTACTATGGTTGACACGGGACGGTGAGGCGGTAGGTATCGTCATTGTCCTTCTCCCCGCCGCAGACAACGGCGGGCATTCCCGCATCCGATGCCGTCAGCGATTTCGTTCAGATCTTACGATTATAAATCGCACGACCGTACAATAATAATCGCGTTAGCGTACGATAATAATCGCACTCGCATAAAATAGACAATGCTTTGTGAATGCGTGTTTCGACATTTCGGCAGCTGGTGGGCAGCTGCTGCAGTCTGCACTGTGATCAGCAACCTGGCATTTGCTACCTATAGTGGCTATAATAGATACTGATTTACTTGCATACGATTGTCGATTATTATTTACAACAATTATGAGCATCAAAATAAGATGCTAGCTACTAGAAAAATTGAATGATTATATTATGTACTATAGGTAATAATAATAGTACGCATTACACATAGAACTAGTGGAACAACTGGAACATCAGCGTTACATGATGAACTAGTGAATATAAATAAGTTAAAATATTTTAACTTCACATTATTACACTAAGCTTGTTTAGAGAAAGTTCTTTTTTAAAGGGAAATCGTTCCGTTCCATTTAAATAAAGGTCTATTAAAGGATTAACATAATATGAATTCGTTCTAGATCCTTGTGTCTTTTTCAAGGAACAAGAAGGAACTCCCTGCACATTCAGTTTTAGTTTTAGAATACATACTTCTTCTCTATTTATACTTTTATAATGTAAGGCAAGGACAAAAACCAATTAATTAAACGTAATTCATCTAAAAATATCTATTTATGCATAGAAACAAAGAAAACTATATACTACAAAATTTACAATATATAATATGTTTTTAAAATTAAATTAAAGGAACTATGATTTTCGTTCGTTCTCTAGAATTAGTTCATATTTATTTTATTTATTCTTAAACAAAGTAGTTTTTACAAAAATTAATTTATCGTCAACTGCAGTCTAGGCCCCTAGACCCTAGTTTACAAATAAAATAAGAATATTGAACTGGCTTACCAATCAACATTAAATACACTAGACTTTTTTATTTAGTAAAAAACTTAATGATTGTTAGCAAAAAAAGGTAGTATAAACAATCCTTCACCCGTATAGACTATGGAGGTATGCATAGTAGGCAATTAGTAGCCCCAGGGGCTATAACGCCACCGCCACCATTAATGAGTAACGCCGTAGTGACTAGTGAGTAGTGAGTACGCCTTGGCCGGGAATCGACCACGGCCCACGAATAGTTTTCGACGTTTTCGAGTGTTCGGCCGTCACGTATCGCCGCATCGGTGAACGGAGCGTTAGTGGTAGATACTACGTCCAGACTTCTGCACGCACACGAGCGCTCTCACAAACACATTTTCATATGCCCAGTTTTGTAACGGACAACCGGTCGTACCATAGGAATCCATATTGTTATTTGTTTTGCCGCAGTGCTGCGGTTCGAGATTGTACGTAGTTACTAGTTTTGGTTTTCTATCTATCAAACACGTTTTTTTAATTGTTGTTTACTTGTTACTTTTTCGGTACTTTATCATGGTTAAAAGTATTGACGACATTTTTTTTATCTCTTCAACTTGACTGATTGAAACTTGTTCCAATCGCTTTTATTACTATTAAAGTATTTTTCATTGTAATTTTTCGGTCTCAATATAACGCGCGTCCAAACAAAATAGAACAGAATGGAAACACCGACAAAATCACTGCCATCACATCGCGACGTAGATGGAAATTACGATGCTACGACTTCTAGCCCGTTGAAAGGTACGTTCCGAACGCATATTATTTAGGACAACGTCCGTTTTTTGTCAACTCGGTTCACAGTATCCAGTCTTGCGAGCCAAAAGTCACATAATAATTATAAGCACATTGTCCCAGTAATTCATTATTTTTTTGTATACTAGGTAGTATATTTAAGTTACTCACAAATAATGTAAATAATACCCAGACATTTTCCCCGTATTCCAAACAATATACAAGTTTATATTCGCCTGACAGTGAGTACCTATCCGTCTTGACACACTAATTTATATTACCTACAACTAAGTATAAGCTTCTACTGTTAAATATCTATGTTTTTGCCATTTTCTAACTGACATCAGGCATAAACCTAGTTTATTGTACCTACTTTAATTTAACATAAACATGTCTCTTATTTTACTCTTTCTACTAGCCTTGCCCAGTCCTAGGACACCTGTCAGAGCCACATTCAATGATAGTGATGACGATGAATCAGATGAAATGGAAAGCCCAAAGTTTCCGCATCTTATCCCAATTTATAGGAGAACACCTGATGAATATGATTTAGGAGGCGTGCGTATTGGTTGGGATGATGGATATGGCAGTGTTTGTTATCAAGATGATGATTATGGTAAGAATAATATATAATATTTAACTAAAACAAACTAGTATTAACAATTTTCTTAAAATATACTATATTGGAACTTCATTAAATTTAGCGATACCATATTTTTATTAAGTTATTTTAATGTTCAAATTTTAATTTATAATATTAATTTTAATGTAATAATTATAGATTTTCAAACTATTTTATTAAATAAATAGTATCTTTATTACCTATTATTATTATTATTTTTATAGGAATCATACTAAATTTCTATTTAATTTCTGATTTGATGTTTATAGTTACTGAAAGGAGGTCAAAAAGGAGTAAAAAAAGTCGATTATTCTCTGAACGTCATCATCGATCTTTCTTTAGATCGAGCCATTATAGTTCATCAAACCCTGAATCACCTTCTCCAAGAAGTTGTGCAAGTGTAAATAATACTGCTATGCAGGAAGAGCTAAATAATTATCTTGAATGCATATTGAATTGTCTTAGTAAGTTCACTAACTTTTATATTTTGTTTGCATAAGTTTTTTTTTTTAAATTCTTAAAACTGCATTGTTGAATAATGAACAATATATTTTAAGAATTCTGTTTACATTGCATTACAGGTGCCAAAAAGAAAAATCGACAGTTAATGAAAGCCAAAATGGAAGCTAGTTCTTCTACGAACAGTTCATCAGAAAATAATAATGTTGGTTGCTTATTAGATGATTCTGCTGATGATGAGATGATGATGCTGTGTAGTCAAGCTATTGAACAAAAAATTGCTGCTGATGCTAATAATACTAATAATACAGTGAATGAAATGAAACCTACAAAACTAATTGTTACAAATTCTTTGTCAATTAATGGAATAAGCCCATTAAAAGATACCAACAATACTACAAATAATAATGTATATTTCCATGTTGCCAAAAAGTTCAAACCTGTACACAGCAAACTATTTGTTGAGGAACAGAAAAGCAATAATTGTAAATCACAATGTCACACATTAACTTCAAATATGATAAACAAATCTGAAAATGATAGCCTATCTTCAGCCATTACCACTGTTACTAATTCTAAGACAGATGATTTCTCTTCATCATTTTTAGATGACACATTAGCCAAAGAAGATGAGTTTTTTTTGGGAATTGATTTTTCAGAAATTGAGCAGCAAATTATGAAAGATGTTAAAGAAACTACTACTGTATCAGCAACTCAGAGTTGTTATGAACAGCCTAACACTAATGTTGGTGTACAATTCGGAAAAAAACCAGGTATTTGATTATTATATAATTAGTACAAATGTACGATCTAAATGTTTTTATTTAAGGTTTTGAATTGATTCATAAAGTCAATTGCAATTAATAAGAATGTTATTAAAAAACTCGATTGAAATATTTTTGTCAACTAGTTAGAATTAAATTTTAGTTGCCTAATTTCAAGCTAACTTACCTGGCTTAGCCCTGTTAAATTATATTAACGTGCTTTCGTGAGCAATTTAAAACATATATTGTAAATCTCAATTAATTTTAATTTATACTATTTTTGATTACCTACCAAACATAAAATAAAAAATATAAATAATTAAAAAAATATCTTAACAGTCTCAATACATATTATTATATATAAAAATAAAATAATAACAAGCTTATTAAACTACTTATGTATATTTTATAATTTTATTCTTTGACAGCCAACAGTGCAAATATATAAATTAACAAATGACCAGCTCAATTTAAAATAAAAAAAAAAAAGATATATATATATAGCTAATTGGGTGAAAACTTGAATTTGTGGTAAGAATATGAGTAAATATAGTTGAAATATAAATTATGAAAGCTAAATAGTGTCCACAAGTTTCTAGTGTTAAATTTAAAGGTTTAGTAGCTCATATAGAACACATAATATATAGGTTAAATATAGGTAGTTAAATTAATTTTTTTTTAATATAAATAAATTGTTATATTTTATATAAGTTTTTTTTTCTAGCTTTTAATAATTGTGCTTCTACCAGTAGTTCAAATTCTAGTTCAGTACTTTGGCGTAGATCTACTTCGACATCGTCAATTGTTAACAAGCAGCAACAGTCAATACAACAACCTAAACAATTCAGCAATGTCGTTGAGACCATAAATAACTCTAGGTAATAAAATAATGTCTATTTGACTACAAAACATTTTTTTATTGTGTATTTTATGTATATTTTAGTGTTGGTGATTCAAAAGCTACATCCACAACTACTACTACTAGATATTGCACACCTGCTGAAATAGAAGCAAAACGAGAACGTGCTCGGCGTACACTTTTACTTAAGTTTAAATCAAAAAATAGAAGTGTTTCATAAATTGATATTAGCATTTGAAATGTACATTACTTCCCATTGAATATATAATATCTTTTTGTCTGTGAATTAATTTAGAACAGATAATGTTAATTTTTTTTTCTTGTGTTTTTATATCAGATGTAATATTAATTTTTTATTTATATCCTTGTATGTGTAAATTGAAATCAATTATTAAACATGTATTGTTATTAATATCTGGTTTATATAGATTAAAAATACTGTATAGATATTGATTTCTTTCATTATTCTCAAACATTGTACATACTTGTAACCGCTGAAAATTTATAATTGAAACCCAAAAGAAAAACAATTGTACAAGTTAAAACCACATGTTGACATTAGTTTTATTTTAATATAATAAGTTTTTAAAGAATATTTACTAAGTACATTATTTCGTTATTCAAAATAAAAATTTGTAAAAAGACAAATATGTTTTACTATTTGTGAATATACACAGTTCATTTTAATAAGTATGCTACCTGATTTAATGGGGGATAAATAATTTTGGCATTGATTCATCTATAACTGTAACTTGTTCAGTGTTATGGTTCATTCATAGATTACACAAATAGCATAAATTGATTGAAAACTTTTCTTGATCCATTAAATAATTTTGTTAATTTGAAATCCAATCATTTTTAGATCCAGATTGAACCTGCAAGAAATTTAATTTATAATGACTAAATTGTATTTATTGTATTTCATTTTAAGTTGAAAGTTAATAATCAGTTTTTTTATGACGATCCATTCTCTTTTGATTTTTAACTTCCACTGTTACTTTAATAACTATTTAAGTACTAATCTAGTTTGTGGTGCTTTTAAAATTTGAATTAGATATATAAAAATGTTGTGGCTTGTGATAATGTTGTACAGTTTATGACAGTGGTCATATTTGCAAAAATCTATGCAAGATAGAAACTAGAAGAATATTATGTTTCATTGTGCAGGTCGTATTGAAAATTATATTTAAGATTTAACTAACAAACCAGTTTCATTAAAAGGTCTTTCAGTATAATGCATAAAGAATTTATGAATAAAATCTAATATTGTTCATTGTTGACGAGTACACATTGTTCTAAATGTTATAAAACTTAACATTAAAATCCTTTCCTATTATTTCATTGGGTCATTTATTGTGTGCTGTTATAAATACATAATGTATAATAATTGATAGATAATATGTTATAGTTGTGATCATGTAACAGCAACAATTTTGTGAACATACACAATCAATTTGAAGTCAATCATCTTTGTAACATTTCAATTTCTAAGGCAATATGTGGAAAATAGATAGTCAACACAATCTGTCTTTAATTAAATATTTTACTAGCAATTTTAAGTTCTAAATATTCAAATATGTATTATTTGTATTATTATGAAAACTACATCAACAATATCAATGAAGATTATTGCTAAGAAAGTTCTGTTACATTTTAAAATGTATATTGGATTTTAGTTTAGGTAAGAGCTATTTTTCTTACTATAGCTTTTAGTCATTATTATTATTTACATATATTAACAGTACGTAACAGTGGTATTTGTTGTCTCCGTCTTACCAGTGCGTAATATAGGAAATTTACGCCCAGCAGAACACTTATAACACCTTTAGTTTAAATATTACAGTGAATCGACCTATTTTAAAACTTGATGGTAAGAACATTATCTGTGTTTGTACATTGGTTTTTTACGATAATTCAATTGTTAAGCGAGTTATGAGCATTTTTAATGTACTGTATATTATATGCTCATTACTCACTAAAAATTGAATTATCACTTTCATAAGAAGTCGATTCACAATTTTTAAACTAAAGGAGCTACAAATGTTCTGCTGAGCGTAAATTTCCTATATCACGCACTGGTAAGACGGAGACAACAAATACCACTGTTACGTACTCTTAATTTTGTATTTTATGAATGATAAATTATTTTCATCCAATGCGTTGCTTAGCTAAAGAATCAATCGCCTTCAGAATAATTAAGGCCTAACCATTTAACCTGATTAATTGATTCAATAGTTACTAATGAATTTTTACATTAAATTTTAATATTAAATATATAAATATAACAATTTAATAAATAATAATAAAATCTTTTTTTGTATAAATTAAAAAGTAATGAAAACAACAAAACAATGAAAAATATTTGTGCAGAATTTTTTTTTCATACAATACTTGATGGCTAGAAATAGATACAGATTACCTGTTTGGCAAAATACTTCTTTGATTACATTTCTAGTTTGCATTATTGTTGAGAGTTATCAACTGACATTATAAATTATGAACTAAATATATGAATATATATATGGGGAAATTTGAATTGGCTAATAGGTTAAACCAGCATATTACATCATTATTTTTAATTCCATTTATTTTTAAACTTTAAAGAACATATCAATAGATTTATAAAATTATAAATATCTTGCATACAAGTTACAGTTGAAAACGAATTTCACATAACATTCTAATTTATAGGTACAAAAAAATTTCTTTAACAATATAATTAATTGAAGTTGCAAATATCGAGTAAAAACTTAGATATTATACTATGTAATATTCAAATATATAATGTATCTGTATATTTTTATAATTTATAATTTTAATTTTTTCTGTTCAGTATGTGCATAATAGAATTATTTGTAGCAAAATTGTAATTTTATAATGTAGTATTGTAAATAAATTCATGAATACGGTAATGAATAACTTTGAAATAACATGGTAAAAAAATTAACTAAAAATTCAATTTTATATGTAGTGAGTTATAGATTTGACAAATATTAACAAAATATTTAAATACATTGAAAATATAAATGATTGTAATATAGATAAATATAAGATTATATATTAAGACTATTTCACTGAAAAATTACTACTTTTAATATAATTTATTGAAAATTAATAATATAATATAAAATAACCCAATTATTGAAATCAAATAATTTTAAATAAACTAAAGAAAAGTTATTAAATCATACCTAACACTTACATAAGTTGCTTAGTGATTTCTCATTGTTTATTTGTATAAGTTAAAAAAAAGGATAAATAATAATAAAATAAAAATAAATAGTAAAAAACACACCTTAAATAATAATATTTTTGAAACAATATAAAACATTAATAAGTTAACTATAAAATGTAGCTGAATAAAATTGTTTTTCTTGATATAATAATAAATATTAAGTAATAGTCTGATCAAAATTGTACGGTTATATGAAAATAGATCATTTATTTATTGTTAAAATGTGATAATAAATAATAAAAAATAATATTCAGCTACATAGTTAATTATTTCATAGTAAGTTTATTTTAACAAAATAATAATAATTAAATTCTAGGAACGCGTAAAACAATAAAAAATCTTCATATGCATGAATTGTATATTTCAAATAGTTGTGATTAATTAAAAAATAAAAGTGCAAAAAGTAAAAGGCTTTCATAAAATATGTAGTATAATTATTCATAATAAGTTTAGGTAATCCTAAAGTCCATCATAAATAATTAAATATATATATACAATATATTTAAATTGCTTAAATATGTATCTTATAGTATCATTGTACCATAGAACAGTATCAATAAAATAAGTAAATAAATTAGTATATAAATATAGATTCTAGATAGTAAATTTTCAGCTAGTCTTGGGGTTTCAAGTCTTCAATAAAGATATATTTTTTTTTTAATTATATATATTTTAATTAATATTAAATATATTATTTTACGTTTATAAACACTGATACTGTTAATATTATGATAGTAATTATAATTGCAATGCATAATATATTTACAGTAATAATTTTAATAATTATTATTATAATTCATATATTAATATTCTCGCTAATATGTATATAATATATATAATGTTCTTGATCAGACTTAACAACTATTATTTAGGACTATGATTCGTATTGCACAACAAAATTCCTATAGTATTTTTGTCCATTCTTAATTTATTCTTTTCTATTAAGTTACATGAATAAAATTCTCGGCATTGAAATTCAGTATCAATTATAATTATATAAAAATTTAACTGAAATAAATTGAAATTTTTATGGAACGGCATAATGATATTATATTTAAAATGATGAAATAATATCAGTATAAAAACAATTTGTATAACTATTTTAATTATTTAAAATCTGTAAATATTTGAGTGACTTGCACAGTTAAACATTCTAACTAAGGCTTATGTTTGTAGTAAGAAAAATAACATGTATAGTGCAGTAAGAAAAAAAAATATGATGTGCAAAATTTACATTATACATAAAAAACAACACAATATATGAATTTCTTGAATGTAAAATTGCAAACAACTTTAATACATTTATACATTATTATAAATTATAAATATAAATAATTATACTTCAAAACCGAGAATTTCATGTCATTCAATAACGTAAAAAATGTTTCTTGCGAATAAATACATAATATATTCAATACATTTATAGTTTAATACACTATATATTTCAGTATTCTTAAACATACCTGATTTTAGTGGAGTATTGATTTTAAAATTAAATATTAAATATAATTAATAGATAGATAATCAATTTTCACAATAATAAACACTAAAGCCCACGTTACATTATATATGTTCAATAGTTTCAAAATGAAACATCTTAAATGTTATTTCGTTATTTCCATAATTGATCAATATTAATTGTAGTGTAAAAAAAAAAAAAATAATAATAATAAAAATGTTATAAACATAGTTAGAAAATATTTTATCTAGGATGTATCTATATATAATGTAATTTCTTATTGAATACTTGAATTATATCAAAACATAAATGATACATAAAAACTAATACATTTAATTTAGTTCTATAATAAACACCCAATAAAATCACAATATCTTGTACACACACACATATATATATAATAATAATAATAATAATAATAATAATAATATTAATATCAATAATATCAAATTTATAATTGCATATTCATAAAGATTTTAGTTATTAGAATAACTACTATCTAAATAGCTATTTGTTCAAACTTAAAATATTACTCATAAATTTCAATTGTTTATTTGATTACACAAACAATAATGTTATGAATTTACTAAAAAAACTTCCATGATTATAACCAAGTATTGAAAGGGTTGAATTTAAAGTGCTTTTCAGCAATCATAATTGGCAGATTACCCACTAGAAATTTCTTTTGAAATTTAAGAAAAAAAAGAATAATATAAATTTTAACATCTTTATAGGCAAACAACATAAAAAAAATTGTGTAGTAATAAAAATTTAAAAAAAAAATGTATTTGATTAGAAAAGTTTGACACTAGAGAGCTAAATGGAAGAATGCATTATAGATTAGCACCAATTTGAGTAATATTGTAACATATTTTCAGTAACAACACTACCATTATCAGTTAATTTAGAGTAAATATTTTCTAACAGCGGTCCAAATGTTAAGAAAATAAATAAACTAATGACGTGTACATAAGTATTTATGAATAAAAACAATAGGTAAATAATAAAATTAAAATTAAAAAAATAAAACAAACAAAACAAAACAAAAACAAAAATAGAGAAAAAATAATTGTCAATAGAACCGCCGTTATAATTATAATTTAGAACAAGTTTAAGGAAATTCTACTTCCTAGTCAATAGTTTATTTAGGTATAGTGCTAGTTACCATTTAGATTGTTCACTTTAGATATTGAACCTGGTGCTGTAACAAAAGTGATATCTGGTTTATTTTGTTGAGATTGAGTAGTACTACTTGTTATAATATTTTCAATTTCTTCATTGTCTTCATCATCTTCATCAGAACCTTCTTCTCTATCACTTTCAGACAAAGCATCTACTCTAAATGTTGATTTGTCAGTAGCATTTATAGTAGCAGAGGCTACAGTAAGTGAATTATCTCCTTGTCTCATTGTTGACAAGTAGTTAGCCAATGTGGTTACAGTGACATTCAATATTTCCGCTGCTCGGAATAGAGTTAGTTCTTTTCTTTGTAATTTAGCCAAAACATCAGCTGGACCTTGTTCCAACCAAAAATCTCGAACTCTATAAAATATAATTCCAATTAAAGATTTTAAATAAAATACAAATGTTATTACTTTACCTATAAGGATGTTTTAAGCAACCATAAGCATCTCGATATCTACCGTAAAGGGTTCCATAAGACACTCCCATTAATTCTGCAGCAACTTTCATTTCTAGTTCTTTATTTTTTATTGCTTCCATAAGTCTTTTCGTAAAAGGTTCTTCCCAAAATTGTGGACGACGTCCACCTGATTCTAAATAGTCATTCATTTTCATTACATCAGAAAATTGACTTAAATCTATTAACACAGAAATAATTAATTATAAATATAAATATTGTAATAACACTTGTAATTATGAATTATACCCGGAACATGTGCTGGTTGTTCACTGAATCCTTGGCTAACATTAGTGACACTACTTGCTCTTTCTTCTTCAGAAGAAAAACTAGTTACATTTACTGTACCAGTCTAAAAAAAGTCATAAAGCTTAGAGTTGCTATTATATTTTGTATGCATTATAGTATATGTATTTATAAGTGATAAATAGAAAATGTTTATCAGATCCATATCCACACAAAAACAAAATAGTACTTTTTTATTTGAAATTTTTTAAATAAACCTTTACTTACTGTTGGTTTAGGAAGCTCTACATTGTCAGTATCAACAACATGTTGCATTTCTGGTTCCCAAATTGACTGGTCAGGTTCAGACTCATCTTCAACATCTGCTGTGTCCATCATTTCATCATTTTCCTAGAAATTATAATTATAAATTAAAAATCATCATTAAATAAGTATAACTTGATAACATTTACTTGTTGTTTATCAGTAAACTCTTTTTTTATATTAGCAGTAGTAGCAAGCGTTGAATCCAATTTTCTTTTCTTGCTAATATTTGACTCATCAGCAGTTACATTAAAACTTTGATTTTGCTGTTCTTGATCTGATCTCCACGATACTTCAGCCAAGCCTTTAATCTTAAGTTCTTCTGCAGTTTTTAACAAAGAAGAAAGCTCAGTCTAAAATACAAATAAATAATATAATTAATGACTAATATTTATAATTAAATGTAAGCCATAATACTTACATTTTCAACATTAATTTCTCCTTTGTACATAAAACTGACTAGAGCTTGAATATCAGAGAACTTAACATCTTTAAGAATAACTATAGCTTTATTCTCATCATGCTGTGATAATATAGTATCAAAGTAAGTACTACAAGCAGAAAGCATAACCTGAAAATACATATAAATATAATTTTTGTAGAAATTTTAACTGAAGCGTATGAAGTATATACCTTATGGGCTCTAAGGGTTTTTCCCTCACAAGCCAATGTAACATCACAATAACTCTCCCGTTCTAAAAGTTGCGAAAACATTGCTTGTAAATTTGAGTGATGATACTTCCACCGTAAACAGTATTGTTGGGGTGCTAATGAGTTCATATTGTCCTCAGTTGTGGGCCGCATTGATATATTAAAAAATGTCTGGTTTGGGAACAACCTGACAAAATCTTTCAATCTATCATAACCTTAGGAATACAAATGATAAAAACCTGAAAAATCAAATTTATATTGTGTTATAATAAGGTTAAGATTATATTCATTAAAATGAATCATTTAAAAATTAAATTTGTTCCTTAACAGTTCAAGTTTGTAATTTAAATTATTAGGTGCATATAAATGCATAGATTATTTTTTCTTTGACCTACACACAGCAACATGGCACATTTTCCTTTTAGCCAAATCAATCTTGTAGTGTTATTAATTTTAACATCAAAGTGAATACTTTTGTCAAATTTAAAGATAAGTTGTTAAAAACATTAAATGTGTTTGCAGTTTGGAATTTGTTTTTATAATATTTCAGTTTGTTTCCAAGTTATGACTATATAAAATATTACAGATTAAAATTGCTAATTTTTAATTATTATCATAAATTATAATCAAATAAACACTTATAGTTAATGCACAAGTACCTTAAACAAATATAATTATTATACTATATTGTATAATAATAAAGTTATAAAAATACCTCTACAGGCAGTTCCATATTTATAGGAGTGATTAAAAGGAATTAATTCGGAGGTTCTCAACAAGGGTACCTCAAACTTGAATTAATGGTTCCTAAAAATCATTTCAAATATAAAGCAATCTTACATAATTTTCACAATTTAAAATGATTTTATGAAAGACATAGGTAGCGTGTGTATAATATGTTTGGTTGTTCAATCAGTTATATATTACATGGTTAAACCTAGCTAAAGAAAACCAACTTCCAGATTTTTAGAAAATACTTTAGGGTGCTGTGGGTCAAAAAAAGACTGGGATACTCTAGAATAATCCCTTCTTCTTGATTTGAGTAAATACTTAATTTGAATATTTTAATTTATAATCAATTTTATTTATAGATTTGTTTCATCCCTTTTTGCAAAAGTGAAAACTAACTAGATTATTTTCTAAGTTTAAAGTTTATATACCTAAGATTTTTATTAAATAGACAATAGACAATTGACATTTTTTTTTTTACTGAAAGATAATATCTGAGTCCAAATATTATAGTGATAACAAATATACTTGAGCATTCCTTAGAATATTGATAGCTTAATGGTCATAATTATTTATTGGAATTAAATAATACGACACAATGATAGATTTTAACTTATATAGATTACAAATTAATACCTAAATAAAAATGAGCATCAAACTTTTCAATACATATACTACCTCATACACAATTATTATAAAGTGAAATGTTTAAACAACAAAGTAAGTTTCTGATAAAATGTCTAAAATCAAGTCTGATCAATATGTTAATTAATTTAAATACAGGATTTATGTGACTAAAATAATTAAATACATATTATTATCAAGAGAAGAAAAAGTGCTAGGTGCTAGAAGAAAAAATGAAAAATGCTAGATTTCTGATTCACCAGATAACTTAGCATGTATTTATGATATCTTTATCACAATTCCAAACATTTAAGTTAGAACAAAATATGTAAATAATCAAATAAATTCAAGAGTTATTGTATTGTTATTTGGTATGCTAGTCTATAATTTCCCATTCATTTACATTTAATTAAAGAATTGAGTTCAGTAATTTAAGTTTTTTTTATTTTATCACAGTAGAGATCATACTTATATTAAAGTGATTAAAATTTTATCAAAATTTGTAATTTATAAAAGTGAAAAATAGTATACTTTATTGTTTCTGTTTTGATTTTGATTTTTTTATTACAGCATATAAGATATTGACCAAATATTTCAATATCATTTTTTTGGCTTGGCCCGATGTACATTAGTACGTATTTACAAATAGTATTAGTTTAGTAGAAGTGCGAAGGAACTAGGTAAAAAAATTACAAGAAAAATAAAATGAGGGTGTTGGCTAGATGTACTAATCAATTAATTGGAATATACTGACTGTAATTATGTTGTCAATTAAATCTGAACAGTTAACAATATTTAAATAACATCGTTTTAAATAATGAAACATATAAAAATTTGATAAAAAAATTCTAGGGTGAAAGAAGAAGATAGATGATAAAAAAGATTTTCAATTTTATTAGATTTTACTGTACATCAAAAAATAAATGAGTATTGATTTATGTCACCATTAATATGTCATTATAATATGTAATTCTTAGTCACTGTTGATTTAATTTAATTTAATTTAATTTTACTGGACTCATATTTAGGCATCTTAACTAATTGTTTATATATATCCTACCATTCAATTTCTTTATAACTGTGACTATTAATTAAAAAACTTTTTTGTATTTATAAATTATTTAAGATATTTACATAAAATTGTTAATCAACTAACAAAAAATTTAATAATATACAAATTCTTAAAATTGTTAATTATTATAAAATAATTATACCTATATTTTAACTTATCATAACTATATCTTACATTATTAGTGAACAATATATTATAAGTTTATATTTGAGTATATTTGATACAAAATGCAGATTTAAAAAAAAGGTTATGGAAGCTAAATTTAATTTTGAAAGAAATGATACATAAATGAATGCATCAAAAAATGAATATGAGTAATGCTGTTAACCAAAAAACTAAAAAAAGATCAAGTGTTTCTAAATAATACGGAACAGTCAAAAAAATCTTCATAACACTTCTTGACTTTTATTTTCAATTTAAAGAGTAACTTTGTTATTGTAAAACCAATATTTCTCTACTAAAAGAAACTACTAAAAAATATCAATAAATGTAATTAAAAATACTTTAAAAAAATATTTGAGTAGTATTTAAATTATAATTCAAATATTTTTTTACAATGCATTTAAGGATTATTTAAATAATTTTAAAAATCAATTCAGACAAATTTTGAATATAATTATTTTTATCAATTATTTAATTATATTAACTCATATATATTATCATTTCCTAATTTTTGATATTCATCAAACTTAGTTTGAGGATTTTAACAACTAAGTTTAAATTATTTACAAAACAGCTGTAAGATATTATTAATAACTTTAGTTATTTAGTTTATTTTAATGTACACAAAAATAACTAATTTCAATTAGAATGATTATTGAAAAAAATAAATACTAATTAACCAACTATCTACCATATTATCTTTATATTTCAATAAAGACTATACAGAAAACATAATGGCTAACCTTGCATACTAAAAATTATTATTTAGACAATTTAAGTTTCAAATATATAGTTAAGTTTATTTAACATTGTTTCATAAATATGAATTAACTGAATGTTGCACCAATGAAAAATATTGACTAAGTTGATTTATATCACAGCTTAAAAAGCATTCTAGGTATTAAAAATAAAAAAGGAACCTACAACATTTGTGTAATATTTACCAATTTTCATAAAAAATTGTAAGATACAAAGTAATAGCATAGTTTTCAAAGTCCAAAATCAATGACAAGTAGATCATAGTTTAATAATAATTAATATCCATTTATTAATTTAAATGTTTTTGTCACAAAATAATATTTAAACATTTTATTATTAGCAAATTGATAATCCTTGATACAATAATTGCTAGTTATAGGTTAATAGTATTACATTTACCTAAAAGTTTTAACAAAAAATAATATAAAAGAATAAGTTCATTAAAAAAATCTTAGCATCAACACTTCTTCTCACTTTGCAACAAGCCTAGAAATCTGTTATCTTATTTATAGAAGTTAAATTTACCATAGAAATTATGTGGTTCACCAATCAATTTATTATTACAGGGGCTATAATTTATTGGCTTTTTCAATATTATACTTTGATTAAATATATACTATATATACTTAATCATGGTAAATAATTATTTTTTCATTGATGCGTCATAAATATCAATATTTTCTATTTACATCATGGATAGCTAATATATCTGATCAGTGTTGTAAAATAAATATTATTGATTTAATAAAGGGTAAACTATTATAGAACAAAGATTCTATTAATATAATTGTAATCCTTAAAATAAAAAGTAAAATAATAGTTTTCCACACAAGAATAGATTAGTATAAGCTATTTACACACATATTGGACAACAAGTATAATAATAAGCTATTAGTTATGCCAGTAACACTTCTTGGAAGACAACTTAAATAATGAATAAAAATATTTTTAATTTCTCCAGCATCCCTAAATCTGTTGTTACAGAAACATCTTATAATAAATACCTGCAAACTTAACCAGATTTCTCCAAATAATTAATTGAATTGTATTTATGAAATTATTTCTTAGAATGATAATCATAATATTTCTATAAAACTTAAAATCAAGTTTAAAATGACTTGTTTAAAAAACACTCAGGTTTATTTGATTTCATTATTTCAAACCTATCAAATTATTACCTAATTGCATTTATATAGTTAATGGCACATTATATTTGTAAGGTTGAATAAAAAAAGTATAAGTGCATTTATTAACTTTTAATTTATAATAGGTATCATATTTGTGGCAACTGAATTAAATAAACAATGAGTATTAAAATATATAAATACTATTATGATTAATATTGAGATAATGTAGAAAAAAATGCCATTTTAATAAATCACAATAATAATAAAAAAATGTATAATTATGTGCAAACAATAGATAAATGTATTCAATATTTTTAGGTTAATAGTTACTTTTTATATTTCATTAATTAATGTGTTTATGTTATGAGTGTAACATAACAAAATAAAATGAATGGATTTATTAACTTTTAAAACAACTAGGTTTTAGTATAAAATTATTGATTAATTTTAAAGAATAATAAAATTTAATCATAAATGCGCATTCAAATTTTTTTAAATTCTTTAAATTATATTTATAAGCCTAATGAAAGTAATTTATTCAATGGTGTATTTATTTTTTGATCCTCAACCACATATCACGTACATGTTTATCAATTAATTTATTGTAATATATTTTTCTAGTATCCTTTTTATTAATTTTTAATTGCAGATTTTAAAAATATAATGAACATCATTTATTGTTCTTATGGTATAATTTATTTTGAATAAAAAGTTACTGTTTATAAAATGTATTTAACAAAACAAAAAAATATTATTGAAGTTATCCAATTGCATAATTAAGCAACATTGACAATTTTTCTAAAAAGCATTTGATTTATAGCAAAAAAATATGATATTATAATTCTAACAAATGCCAAAATAATGAATTTAGATGTTATTTTTTAATTTCATTTCACAAATTTATAATAATAATAACTTAAATTTTAGCTTTAATAATATAAGTATAGGAGAATAAATAAGCTTCAAAACATTACATTATATTGAATTATAATACCTCCATCAAGAATTTCTAAGTAATTCTGTAAGTTTTAAATTTTAATTAAGTACATCTTTGTCTTTGATATATTAAGTTAGTATTTTTTTTTTTAATTAGGAAGCATATGAAATGTTTAAAAAATTTAAATATTCTATTTAAGAGTTGAAGTAAAATTGAAATCATTTATAAATTATATAATTATAATAGTATTAAGATCCAATTCCATAAAATAAACTTATCATTTCTTAGAGAGTTATCCCAAAAGGGAGATATAAAAAATAAATATATAAACCTATTCTATTATATCTATATTGTATGGTCTTACTTTATTGAAAATATATTTAATTAATTGGGATATTATTTAAGCTTAAGTAGGTTTAAACATACCTTTAAAGAATTTATTAAATTTATTATTATGAACAATAAAACTTAATCACTAATTCATTTTATAAATATCATCACTAAGAATAT
Source organism: Diuraphis noxia (assembly GCF_037042655.1). Taxonomy (NCBI): domain Eukaryota; kingdom Metazoa; phylum Arthropoda; class Insecta; order Hemiptera; family Aphididae; genus Diuraphis; species Diuraphis noxia. Next base: position 26,690,165 of record NW_028301711.1, read on the forward strand.
TTGATTTAACGTTCAAAATTAAGTCAGCAAAATAGGCATAGTGAATATAATAATTATATGTTCCACTTTCATTTTTATCATGCAATAACATACTTACAATTAAAAAATAAGAAATAGAATGCCATGTTATTAAAACCAAATTGATTGGATGGTTATTAAAATACAGAATGCACAATATTAAAAAAAAAAATTAAAAACATAATTTCTGTAAAAATATGAAATTTGTTTTGAACTATATTTAAAAAACAAGTTAATAAATAGTTTTTTAAATGTTTGATTGAATAATAAAATTATAATTTACTATCAATTATATCATTTAAGAAATAATTGTATTTATTATAATAAGAATAGCTATTAATATTAATGATAATATGATGTAATAATTCTAACATTAAATTTTTTTAAATTTAGTGTATTATACAATAATTATAGGTTAAATTAATTAAATGAATACTAATAAATTTAAAAAAATATAGTTATTTCAACAATTAAAAACTTAATCACAAAAAGTCTAAATTTTTTTATTAAGCCAAATAAATTGAAAAAAAACTTATAACAATTGCTTGTACATATTTATACCAATTCAGTAAAGAACACATTTTAATTTTGAATACTGATAATATATGTTAGGTATACAAATATTTAATGAATATAAGTACTTAACATCTTTGATTCCAACCTACTATTATATTTAATTAAAGACATTTTGAGGATGTAATGCAGTTACATTAAAAAAACAAAAATAACAGAAAAAATTGATTATTTTCACACAATTTACATAGGCTATCAGTTTGCACTTTTTTATAGAAGTTTGTCAAATTATATGAAGATATAATCTTGTTAAAATTTACAAATGCGGTCAATTAAAATGTCCATTTTAACAACAGATATGGGTAGCTTACCAGCCTTTTTCGGTTTTAGTAGTTTGTTTCTTCTTCGATGTCACGCCAATCACGAAATAACAATTAATTGTTAATGTAACAAACACAAAATTAAGAAAAACCCTCTATTAAAATGATAAATTGAGCGATAAGAAGTATGCGGGGATAAGTAATTAATGACTAGTGACTACTCTATACTCAAAACTCGATTCACACCACAGTAAATATTAGAAAAACAAAAAAAATAATAGAACATGGTTATCATAAAAAAAAAAACAAATTGAAAATAGATATCAATAAGGTCATTAAACTGTAAAACGCAAAACGCTAGTGTACCGTGTTAATAACATTTATTCGGTATAATATACTTCTCCGCAATTTCCATATTATCTACTATCATATTTGCAAGTGCAATTTGATTCTGATAACTGCAGACTGATTCATACAATCATAATAATATGTCAACTACGGGATTAAGTGATTTTTTTTTCAAAATTTTTTTCTTATAGAAAAACGAAAAAAAGATGTAGATTTATCAGAATGTTTAATAAAATAATAAAATGATTATCAAGACGAATAGGAATATTGTTGAACGTCATACGAAAAAAAAACTTTTTGTATCTGCAATCCTCATTCCCCGGAACATCGGCTAGCGCACCACCCAGTCCATAGAACCAACGGCGGTAATGTAAGTAGTGGGAAAAACTTGGACGTATGCGACCTGTCCCGATGTCAACTGTGTCTGCCGTCTATTTCATACACTGCGTACTATTGATAATGACTAGTGGAGTAGATAGCATAATATATTATATTATACATAATAATATATTTATAATATAATATATAATATATGTTATTATAATATTATAGATGATTATCTATGATTATATATAGTATATTAGTTTATGGGTATTATAATATAATAATTTCAAAACTCATAATATTATATTATTATTTTATATAAGGAATATTATATTTAAATTGTAAATTTGTCATTATGAGTAACAACTTATGAATGCTATAATGCTAATTCTTATGACAATATTAATAAATGACAACTCACGGATATTGTTATGAAATATAATTACCTACCAAATATTAATTAATAAACGATTATCTATATATTATATATTACATACATTATACATAATACATACAGACATACAGTTTAACCGTAGGTAACGTACAGACTGGCGGAGACTTATTATTCCTAATTAGTAATTACATAGGTAATAATATTATAGTACCTACTCCTAATGTCGTACATTATATAACCAACGCTACACACTATACACACACTATAGGCGTAGACCACAGGTCACAGACATTTTTAGTTGAGTGGGGGAAGTGGCGTAACTTGAATCTGTTTTTGGGGAGGGGGCAAAATATGAAAATACTTTTTTACCTATTTACTAAAAGTATAAGTAGTAGGAGTGGAGTTGACGCCCACCTACCCCTCAATTCATTTTAATAAAAATAAACCTATACATGTTAACACCAAATGTAATGTGGTCCTTGAAGTTTTGAAGAATTAAAAAAAAAGTGAAAATACAATAGGAATTATTACATGTGAGCTGTATAGCTATCCCTATCATTATAATGTGAATAATCTGAAGTGAATCTATAATGAAAGGTGGACATTAATTAGATAGTTGGAACATTTTTACTCTTATTAATTAGTTAATTTTCAAATAAACTTAATAATTAGATCAATAACTGTTTATAGTAATTAGTAAAAAAACTTTTTACTAATTTTTTAATTTTAACTATTACATTTATTTGAATAACAGATTATTATTAAAAATATTTCTAGGTAACCTATTACATGTTAAATTAAAAACATCTTTAGATATAGAAATCGTTAATAGTATATGGTTAAAAATTATAAGTTAATAAAGTTAAGTGAATATTTTTTTGTAGAAATGATTTCAAAATTAAAAAATAGGAAAAATATAATACTTATTTCAATAATTTAGTATGCACAATCAGTGGCGTCAATTGTGGGTGTCAAGTTGGGTATTCACCCCTATCTGCTTGTAAAATAGTCTAATTATATAAGAGACCGACGGTTATAGTGAAATGACATAACTATAATTTTTCCAATTTTGAGGACTAGAAAACTATTTTCACGGTGAAAATGTATATCTATAATTTTTTAGTTCAAATATATAGACGATGATAATACATAGAAATTCTAAAAACTATAGATCATTCCTAAATTTATCTGATTTCGAAAAAAACACATGGTGATTTAATTTGTTCGATCCCTCTAAAAAAATATAAAATTACGCCTCTGAGGTAGGTTTTATAGTTATTTAGCTTTTCACGTGTTGTTCACCAGACACATTAAGTTATCTACAGTTGCGGTATAACGGGAGGGGGGGCGGCGATGAGTGGATCGCCCCCCTTGGTTAAATATAAAATATAAAATTATTACATGAAATAAATTTTTTATGACTTCTATTTTTTAGTACCTACTTATTGTATTTATTGTGAAAAATATTTCGCCCCCCCCCCCCCCTGGAATTGGTCAAGGACCGCCACTGGTTATCTAAGATGTGAATTCCACATAGAAAAAGTGTAAGTGGATATACGAGTAGAATAGTTGTTAGCTTGTGTGTGAAGCAATCTAGTTTTTTTCTTTTTAGCTTTAACCGAGGCTTTAACTTACATGAGGTTATAGAGATTGTAGAATCGTTTGCCACCTACTATTAAAAATTAAAATGACGCTCCTGAGTCCTGGGCACAATATTATAATTGATTTATTTTAAAATAAAATGTGTTAGAAAAGCTCATTCTGCAAACGTGATAAATTCCAGATTTCCAAACATATTTTAATAGGTACAATGCAATAAACTATAATTACAATTACAATTAAGAAACAGAATTTGGTGTTCTTTAATAATACTCGGGATAGCACGAATTTAGATCAGCGGTTTTCAACCTTTTTACATCCGCGTAATACCACCACCACCTACACAGTTTGAAACATTATATTATGTACTACTTGACCAAACAACGTTTTTTTTGTTTATCATAATATACAGGGTGATTCTTTTAAGTGGGTACACTAATTATCTCGAAAAGTATTTACTTTTTTCAAAATATTTTTTTACATGATTTCAAGTTGTCAAAAAACCAACGTTTTTATTAAAAAATTATATTTTTAAATATTTTTTATCCTAATCATTTTTTAAGTTTTTTACTTTTTTGAATGACAACATAGAGTTTTAATTTCATATTCCAAAGCACAATATTTTTCTAAGTATTTTGATTCATAAAAATCGAATTTAGGACGAGTAGTTTATGAGTTATATGTATTTAAAGTTTAGACAAACGGAGTAGTGGACAAACTTTTTGCGGGGTAACCTCGTACCACTCCACTCTGCCAATCAAAACTTTAAATACTTATAACTCAAAAACTACTAGCCCTAATTTCGATTTTTATGAATCAAAATACTTTGAAAAATATTCTGCTTTGGAATATGAAATTAAAACTCTATGTTGACATTCAAAAAAGTAAAAAACTTATAAAATGATAAGGATAAAAAATATTTAAAAATATAATTTTTTAATAAAAACGTTGGTTTTTTAACAACTTGAAGCCATGTAAAAAAATATTTTGAAAAAAGTAAATACTTTTCGAGATAATTAGTGTACCCACTTAAAAGAATCACCCTGTATATACCTACGTTATTACTTATTTTACAGTAGGTACCTATAGTCAGTATGGAATCGTATTTTATTATAGGGACTATAAAATCATGATGATATGAGCATTGAATGAATACCTACAAAAATGAGAGTAGAAATGTAAGTAGTATCTACTAGTAATAACTAACGGATAAGCGTCAGACACAACGAGGATCGAAGATAATATAATATATTCTTAACTAATGTTTAGAAACAAAACCTACTTTTATGTAGATGATTATATCATAAATATTAAAGCCTTGAACCAAGGCCGTACCTAACTGAAAAAAGTTCAGGGAGATCTAACATAATTGTTGTACGAATACTGGGTACTTATTATTTTTACGTTCAAAATACAAAAACTATCGTTCAACTATTAATCATTTCGGAAGGGGGGAAGACTAGAAAATAGTAATGGAATGCGGATAGTGACTTATAAATTTAAATGTGGCAAGCCTTTTTAGAACAGACCAAAGATTCTATAATTGAAAATGCTCAACCATTATAGTGTGAAATGAGAAGGAATATTAACATGAATTTATACAAAATTTCGAAATGGTTAGAAGTAATTTAAAAAAAAATTAAATTAAATTACTAACCTAACCTAACTTAAGGAGGTTGAAGTACATTTTATCAGTTCCCTATAAAAAAAATCAAAATTGCGCCACTGACCGTAATCAATAATGCCCTATGACTAATGTATGACTTGGGTGATGATTAAAAAATAAACTTGTTCGTTTAATTTTAATTGAGCCAAGTTAATATCTATATTATTTCCATATTAATCTTGAAAATTCTAGTTAATTTTGTAACTAAAGTCTATATAGACTATAAGTCAATATTAATTATTCAAGGCAATTGTGAACGTTTTCTAATGTAAAATAATTTTTATAACAACTTAACTAAATAGTAATTACATAAAATACACTAGAAAAGTAATATTCAAACATAAGGGCCAAAACTACAAAATGTTTAAACGAAAAAATAATTCTAAACAAAAACGGCTGTCTGCAGGCTACCACAGATTATATAAATTATTAAATTATATTATATTATTTATATAATCTGTGATGATACTATAAGTAAATCCTATGATATTATTGTGATTGAAGTAATTTATATTATTTTTTTAAATTAATTTTTGCCAAAAAGAATTTCATTTGAAAATGCTATTGTTTGTATACTGTATATAATATTATAATATTACAATATATATATACTCTAAAAATTTCAAGTACTCACGAGGCCACGAATAATATTTTTGAATGACAACAAAATAAGTAAAATCGTTATTCTCTTAGTTTTGTCCAAATTTAAACTTAAAATGTCTGTAAAAAGAACTATTCATACATTTTTTAGATTTTTTTGAATACAATAAGAACTATTTATGAGAATCCTTGTTTTAAATTGTTTACTACAAATGATTTTAAAATGTTCAAGATTTTGATGAATTCTTAACTATAAAGATGTTATAAAAAAATATTATGAATTAATTTTAACTTTTTTTTTTAATATCTAATTTTTAATTTTCATTAACAAGTTATGATAACATTTTTTACCGACAATATTTTTCAAAACTACCTAATAATATACAGGGTGATTTTTTGTATCATGAACCACTCATTATTTCAAAAGGCATCAATGTTATTGAAAATATTTTTTTACAAAGTTTCATGTTGTTAAAAAAACAACATTTTTATTAAAAAATTATGTTTTTTAATATTTTGTATCCTTATAATTTTTTAAGTTTTTTACTTTTTTGAATGACAACCTAGAGTTTTAATTTCATATTCAAAAGCAGAATAATTTTCTAAGTATTTAGATACGTAAAAATCGAATTTTGGACGAGTAGTTTATGAGTTATAAGTATTTAAAGTTTAGATTGTCAGAGTGGAGTGGTACGGGGTTATCCCGCAAAATGTTTGTCCACTACTCCACTTGTCAAACTTAAAATACTTATAACTCATAAACTACTCGTTCAAAGTTCGATTTTTACGTACCAAAATACTTACAAAAATATTCTGCTTTGGAATATGAAATTAAAACTCTAGGTTGTCATTCAAAAAAGCAAAAAAATTATAAGGATAAAAAATATTAAAAAACATAATTTTTTAATAAAAACGTTGTTTTTTTTAACAACATGAAACTTTGTTAAAAAAATATTTTCAAAAACATTGATACTTTTTGAAATAATGAGTGGTTCATGATAAAAAAATCACCCTGTATAATATCAAAATTATCTTATGTCTAAAATAGCTTAGATAATCACAATATAAATGTTCAGAGAAAATGTCATGTTTATACGATAATTTTTTTATATAGAGTACCTAACAATAAAAAACAAATTGATTTAAAAAAAAAAATAATCATCCTTAATTTTTGGTTTGCTTTTCCGGACACTTTTGAAAACTATTGAAGATTTTTACCTTCAATTCCCCGAAGTACCAAGTACCCATAATAGATTTACTTTCCTAACAGAAAATATGCTGTTGAAGAAAATTTAAGCTAAATGATGACAGACGCAAAAAAAAAACACAGGTACATAATTGTAAAATCAGAATATCCATCTATCCACTCAGAATCCAAAATAAACGTCTTGTTAAGAGGACCCGCATATTATGTTATCTCCGTCTTATAAGTATACGTAACATAGCAAATTTTATGCCAAGCAGATCACGTTTAGCTCCGTTACTTTAACATTTCGAGTAAATTGACCTCTTACAAAAATTAAAGGTAACATTATTATCGAGGGCACCTCGTAGGATTTTTATTATATTTTTATTTTAAAGTGTGTTATGAGTATTTTAAGATATACCAACAATTTACAATTTTAAAATACACATAACTCACTTTAAAATTAAAATATAGGTAATAAAAAGCCTACGAGATGCCCTCAATAATAATGTTAACTTTAATTTTTGTAAGAGGTCAATTTACTCTAAATTTTAAACTAACAGAGCTAAACGTGATCTGCTGAGCATAAAATTTGCTATGTTACGCGTTTGTAAGACGAAGACAACAATTATGTGGGTGTAGCGTCCTCTTAATCATTATAAATTAGATCTATTAAGCTATTTAAAACAAAAGGAGCAAAACGATAAACTAAGTTAGGACTATTTGACTCTTATAAAATGTTAGGGTAAACCCGTTTTGCCCCGCAGATTATGCCTATAGAAGGGTTATCAATATATATATATATAAATATATGTTCACGGTTATAGGTAGTAAAATTTTTATGGTGTAAAAAAAACATCGGGAATTTGAGCATTCCACCCACTTCGCGGATACGCTATTTCCCCTTTGCTGGTATACATTGTACAGGTACACATCGTAAAGTATAATATTAAACAGATTCGTATACTGGTATACTGTGTATAAAAATATAATATAGAAATATACTACAAAGTAACACATTTTAGTAATTCATTGTACCGGGGTACAAGACATAGGTAAGGTAACTACTCAATTAAAATTATTTATATCACAATATAGTAAAAATGTATAAAAATTAGAGATGTTACGAACTGTTCGATTTTCGAAACGAACTTTGGGTGTCGGTTCGGTTCGAAAACCGAACTGGAAATTCCAAATAATCGAACCGAACCAAATATCTGATAGTTCCGTTCGATAATCGAACCAGAGAAATAAAAATAAAAGTCGATGGAGTAACGGCTAAAATTATAAATTATTATTAAATAATTAATAATTGATAGATTAATATTAGACATTAGTTGTTTAATGTTTGCTTGTTTTAAATATTGATGTTTTTCGCTTTTTCTTATAAGTTATCATAATATTAATAATTAAAAATTAAAAATCTTATGCATAATAATTATTAACTATTAAAGTATTTAAAGTATTTAAGTAAATAATAGTAAAATCTTTATTCAATAATTCTGAGGTATGATGGCTAAATGATAAATAAATAAATAAATATTAAATATTAAATAAAATAATATCCAATTTAACTTTTAATGTTCGGTTCGAGTTCGATAAAATATTTGAAGAGTTCGGTTCGGTTCGGGTTCGATTAAAAGTGTGTAGGTTCGGATCTGTTCGAGTTCGTTGATTTAAAGGAAAGTTCGGTTTGACCTTAAATATTATAGTTTGTAACATCTCTAATAAAAATTAGAAGATAATTCAACGATTTAGGACCAATTGCATGTATTTTTGTAAATATAGTCTTGGAACATAATAAATCGGTTCGTTTTTCTATTTAATTTGTTGAATTTTTTACTAACGACGAGAAAAATTAACTTTATAAATCTTTAATCATCAAATACCTACGGTTCCCAGTACCTATCTACAACCTATGTTTATAATATATATTTTATATGGAAATGTAACTATTTGCGCAATATGCACTCTTCTACGCAGTACGCTCGATTAAAAACTTATAAAGGTATGTATTGTATAACTTATTTAATATGGTTACATTAATATAAATAGACGAGCGCAATCAGTTATGTACCGTTATATTATGTTATTTATTTGTGAGAGAAGAAACGTCTAATAGTATTTAGGTATAATTTAATTTTTTACGATATATATATAAAATCAAATCAACTTTATAAGGTACCTACCATTTCAATATTTTTTTGAGAAAAAACCTAGCTTTGTACAAATTTAAATAAACTATTTTTCAAAAATGCACTATTAGTGATAGTTAATTAATCAATTTATACTTGGTGGTTTTATTAATAATTATGTGTTACTATAAAAACATATCTCTAATACTGACTACAGTGGAAACGCTATGTCGCTATATAAGACTCAAAAATATTTGATTCTCCGTTTAGTGTTGCAAGTACTTGATATTTGCGATTGCAGTTAAAAGATATTTAGATGTTAACTTTTTCGTTCAATTAATTGTATTAATCCATCGGAAAAAATTTCGATTTCCAATTTAAATTATTAACCTTGTAGGTAAAAGTGATATAATTTATCGAACCTTCATAATTTCGAAATACCTGCTAATTTAGTTACAATTTAAACCTCATGTAAAAATGTACTTGTTTAGATAAATGGTGGTTGAACAGTTATAAACTGTACAAGTCTAATATCTGTACTCTTGGAGACATGAGAAATAATATTATTAGACTGCAAGTAGTGCAAGTACTAAATAGGTACAAAAAGTATACAAACGTCGAATTTCAACACGATTCTTTTTTTAGTTTTTTTTTAAAATTACATTTTCACCGTATGAATTTTTAACGACATAATACGGTGATGAATTATGAATTTAAATTCATAAATTATATTATCTTGGTTTTGTGACGTGTCCATACTCGACACATATAATGTAAGATAACATTATAATTTACCAAAATATATACCTATTTACCTACTTATAAATAAATTATATTTTTACTCCAACAAATAAAATATTACATACCTATTTGTATATTTTTGGTGGTGCAAATCGATAGTAAAATGCAGTTAAGTAATCAAATATTGAAATACAATATTCATTAAATGTGTTTAAAGGTCGATGCACGCGCAGTCAACAGTTGATCGTTAACATCAAAATAATAGGATATTAAGACAGAAGACAATATTAACGCGTACACATAGGTATCTATAAATTTTTAAAAATTGGTAGATATTTAGTAGAGAACAATAGTTAAACTGATCAAAATTCTCTCATATAGCTAGACCATCATTATATTTTATCCACCTGCATGTTATATAATCACAAATTTCTCAACATTTTCTCAATAACCATACGCGGCGCTTCTGTTCTACAACAATAATTATTGTCGGACGCACAAACTTTTACGATAAATCGATGAATAAATTATATTACCGGTGTCCACAGATAAACATAATAATATATTTAAACATATAACTACACCTGAGCCGCCGTTACGGACCGACAAATATGAATTCGGATTCGTATAGAAATGTTGGATTTAAATCGAAAAGTGGTACTGTTACGTGTTGTGTTTGGATGGTGGTCCACGGTAACCACCACTCTGAATTATTGTTGAATCGTTCAATAATATCTACTTCTAATATTAGTAAAATGTTTAAATTATGACCTGAAAATCATTGCAGGACAAAAATATAATCGACGCGATATTATTTCGATATCGATAGTTTGCTGCGTCCCCATCTTCGATTATACTCAATTTTTATCCGGTTGCATCGAGCTACCTAGAACCGCAAAAATTAGTCCTAAATAAAAAAATAGCCTAATATGCATTTTTCTATCGTTTTGTATAGACAAACGGCAGATTAAAACGATCCGGAATAAATTCGAGTAGACGGCCGTCCCGGGACGACGTCATCTCTCCCTATATTATAATTATTGTGTACACTGTACAATATATTATAGAATAATATATAGAAGATAAAAATACCAAGTGATAAGACGATACTTGTCTTTATCAATTGTTTGGGTTGAAATTGATTCATACTTAGGTGAAAGTTGTCCTTAATGGAGTACCTACCTCTGTTATTCTGTAAGAAATATGGCGAAGCTAGTGAAATACATTTTACGTTGTAATTATTGTGTTCGTGAATAATCATTTTGAGATTGTACATTAAGATTGTTGTTATCCAGGTACGTTGACTGTAAAGAGCAGAATTATATTCATATTTTCTTTTTAGTTTTTGAAATTTAGTCAAATCAAAAATAGATACTTCCATAAATACTTATCTTTGTTGATATTATTAACTTAAAATGTGCAAGGTAGTGAGGGCAGTTAGTTATAATTATGCAACTGAAGTTATAAAACTAGTTGTTGATCATTATATATACTTAGATATGTCTTATTAAAATGTAACTTTTAAGAAATATGACTACTCCTAAAATAATAATGGATTTAGAATGTTAATTTTTGTTTTATTTCAGTATGATCTATTCATCATTTTTCTGACAGTAAATTAATGTGCTTACCTATTAAATTACATTTAATATTTTATTTTTCAAATAAATATTAATCACTAGGTCAAATACTGCCTCTATGAATTAATAATTAAAAACACAATATTTCAGAATGAATCTAAAAGAAAGGCATTTCTAATTTCTACCTATTGTATTAATAATTATTTTATTTCTATTATTTATTTAAGTAAACAGTTATCTTTACATTTAATTTTATGATAGGTAGTTGATAAGTATTTTAGGATTATTGTTATAAGATCTCTCATAGCATCCAGATCCGGATAGGCCAGTCAAGCATTCGAGAAAATCTCGAAGGGCCTCTAACATTTTGGACTGGTATGAGAAATTTGCTGCAATGCCCACGTTACAATTTTAATGAAAGCTATTTAATACAGTAAAAAAACATGATAAGGTCATTATTATTCTATTGATATTAAAATGCGTGCAATGTTGGTACTATAGCAAATGATGGGCCGATTGAAAAATAAATATTTCTTAAAGGGCCAAGACTACCTAATAATATAATATATTATAATCCGGTTGTGTTAATATCTGATATTATTAAAATTGTACTGAAAATTTTAAATATCTGTGTAATATTAAAATCTAAAAAAAGGATATTTTAAAAACTTGTATTATAGTATACATTTGAAGCCTTTTTTTTTTAGAAGAATATATTTACAATCTATTTTTACAATAATCAGTTAGTATGATGACAAAATTTTATTTATATGACATTAAAGAGATTTATTTGAATTTGAAGCCTATGGTTTGAATTTTTAATATTATTACATACAGTCAAGTTTCTCTAAATTAAAGTTAAAAGGAGATAAGAAATTGCTTCAAAATACCTAAATAAAATTAAATTTAACCCATTCTTGAGAAGAATAAAATAATAACTAACTTGTCAAATTTTTGAGTGATCAAAATTCGAGTTATTGCAACTTTTATTGTGTTTATTTCTATCTTTGACTATTGGGGTAATTATTTTTAAGTTATGGAGCTTATTATTACAGATGAAACCAGTTATAATGGCATTGGCATTCATAAAGCTACTAAAATATGTTAGTCCAGAATCGTTTTCTACTATTTTAATCAGAAAGTATACAGTAATAGAGATTATGTATGGATAAAAAAACTTATTTAACAACTGTATTATTATGATATAAGAATATAATTATGATTGTTTTGTGATCATGTCTAAAATCGATCAGTTATCTGATTACTTAAATTTTTTGTGTATATAATATTAATTACAATTCTGTAGTTGATACAATCTCTTCACAATCTATTAAGTTTAGGTTTGCAGTTGGTCAAAAATGAATTTGAATAAAAAAATCATTAAAATTATATCAATTTATCATTATAATTATACACTAGCCGAATAACCTGGATTTGCCAGTGTGCAGTTTTTTTGTGTAATAACTTTTTTTTTTATCAGTTTTTATATTACTGATGAATATAAATAGACCATTAGCATTATTAATGTAATAATAATAATAATAATAATAATATTTATTTGATTACCTTGATTTATTAAAAATAGTTGTTTCTGGTTCATATAATTTTTTTGTAAAATAATTAAGTTATGGTGAAATAAAAACTCAACAATATTTAAATTGATTTATTTTATTCATAGCAATACCATTTTATACGTAACATTTCTAGCACTACTTTTTGAAGCTAAAATTTTTACCCCTTTCCAAAAAATCTGACCAAGAAATGACATTTTCATTTTTACATTCTTTATAATTTGGAAAAATCTTTTTTTTGTGGATCTCTACATCATAAAAAAAAAACTACTGATCAAATTTCATTATCATAGCTTCAACAGTCCTGGCTAGGTACAAATTAAATTTGACTCACATTACTCTCTTTGTGGGCAAATTTTAGTCATGAACCGTGATGAATGCTTTTACCCCATCTACCCAAGCAATCAATGGCAACCATTTATAATGTTTGTCTTAACATTATATAAAAAATTAATTAACAAATTTCATACTCACTTAGCAGTTTGAACTAAGCTGGCAATGATGATTCAGTCAGTCAAAATATGTTCTTTTATATAATATATAGTATATGCAGATATATAAATTATATAATGTTGATCATTATGTGTATTTATTATTATTCATCATCTAATATTCATTTTCATTATGATACATAAACGTATAATTTTCAATTAAAATAATTAATTTTTAAGTAACCAAAAATGTAAATTTTTAATATATTTTCAAAACTGATTTGTATTATAACTTATACAATATACATCCTACTGCTTAACATACTAAATTGTCCTGATGTCATGTAAGTCTTAATCAATTTCTTCTGTATTTGTTATCTTTTAATGTATCTGGTATTCGTTCATGAAATTATACTAATATTTAGTACTAATTAGTTTTGGAATCATTAAATTTTAAATTCTAGCTTAGATATTAGTAGCTATGAGTTTAATTTAAATTAATAGAAAGTTTAATACATTTTTAGTTGTATTATTTTGAGATTTTAAAATTTGGTATTTAATGGTTCAATAATTTTTGTACCTAGCCAAAACTACTTAAGCACTTCCTAAATAGTAAGGTTTGTTAATATTTATAATTTAACAATCAGTTTTAATTACAATAATTATGTAAATTAAAAGCTATAAATAAAATTGTTTTGTTATTTAAAGTTTAAAATAATAAATTAAATCATAATAAGTTTTGTTTTTTACAGTCTTATAAATTATTATTTTTTAATTTATTTTTAATTGGCAATAATAAAAATCTAAAACATATACTTTTTAAGAGATTTATTTTTATTGTTATATATTTTATCAATAAGTGAATAATTAATAACAAGCAGGTAACTAACAATAAATTATACTCAATACAACAAGTGTGGCTAATATAATATAATATAATATAACATGTTATACTACCATATCAGGAAATCAGGTAATAAAATTATTTTAAGTAAGTGCTTCTTAAATTGTATGTTTACTGTACTTACATAGTATTATTTAAGATGAAAAGTCAAAACTAATTGAAAATAGGTGTAAAGTTAATATGATTTTCATGTAATTTTTTTACTTCTATTATCTATTATCTATTATATTATTAATTATATTATTAAAATGTGTGGCGATTTCTTATGACAGTTATATCTGAAGTTCTACCGGGCCGATGTTTGATTTTTAAACGCAAGTATTTGGTGTGTAGATGAGCCATCTAATGAGAAAAGTGCAAAAAATGAATTACCTATTTAAATAGTTACTGGAAATATAAAGTTTGCCGTATTGTTACATAGTGATGCGCATTGCTTGCTGTGTGCATTCACACATCTTTACAACCCCCACTACTCCTACGTCTGCTGCAATGCTGTGCGTTGTTGGCACTGCCTGGAATATGCCTGGAATATGCCTGCCATTGTTGTCATAACAGTGAAATTCAGCTATTTATGTCTTAGTTTATGTTTAAATTGGATGTTATTATTGAATCTAATAATTATATTTAAAGATTATTTATCAGAAGTTTGAATAGATTAAATTAATATTCTTAAAAATAATTTATTTAATATCTGATACATTTATTAATTTATTTCAGTTTTAATGTATGAACAATTTAATAAACACTCAGTGACATGGATGAAAAAGATGTAACATTTATTTTGCAACTTGGATTGATCCGTGACTCAGTAACATTAAATGCATCTTCTTTTACTCTAAGAACTTTAAAAGAAGCAGCATGTGATTTTGTAAACATAAAAGTAAGTAGTAACAATGTTTATTTAAATAATAAATAAATATTTATTGCATTACTTTATTTTGTTAGATAATTTTATATTTCACTGCATAAATAATATTTACATTATACGTTAGAATATTTGAAATTATTAGAAGTTAGCCATCCATAATAAATTCTTAATTTTTTTCTCCTCTCCCTCTAAATATTTCTTTATTACTCATTTATAGAATTATTCTAGAACCTATTACCTAAATCTCAGATAGGTAGTTTCACAAATGACTAATATAAATAGAATTATGTTTATTATTTATTTGTATTAATAAATAACAAACACCCAATACATTTGCAATGTTATTTTTATTAATAATCAAGTGCATAGCTACCTGAATTATTAACTACATTTTTTTAATTTTATTGGAAATATATATTATAATCTATAATTAATCTAATTAATCAAAAAGTAAACTATATTTTTAATGATGGATTTAATATTGAAATATTTACTTTTTATATTTAAAATTTCTAATATTAATTACAAATAAACTTCTTAATTTTTATTCATTTTCTTGATTTTATGAAATCTTTAGAGAAATGTTATTAGTTACTTCAATTTTTAAATTTTATTGAATTAATATGAATTGTAGATTCCTATATGTTTTTGCTTGTTACTTTTATAATTATGACATTTTTTGTTTTTAATTAAAAATTGAAGTTTTAATGGAAATTCAAATTGTATTATATTAACTATTAGAATTTTACCACAGATTGTTCTTAAGGTAAAATAATTTTTAAAATTTAAATGTATTTTTTTTGAACTTGGCTAAAAATTATAAAGAAATTGAAGTAAGCACAACTTTTCCAAAATCTTGGTAGTATTACAAATCAAATCAAGCATCTAAAACTGTTTATAAAATTTGATAATTTAATCAACCTATACCTTGTACCAAATAAGAGCGCTCCAAATTTACGTAACAAAACCGGTTTTGCCTGTGGCCGCCCGGTGCGCTCTTATTTGGTACGGAGTATAGTATGGTTTACTCAATTCCTATCTCACTTTGTGTAAAGTATCAAAAATTAAGATAGAATTTAAATTCATCCTAATAATTATTTATAATATTATATAATAAAGCTATTATATTAAAATTTTGTGATTTGTTATTAATTTTAGTGTCCTGATCATGGTCTTACTCGATTAGCTGAGAGAATTTTACTTTTCCAACATAATTATTCATGTGACCAAATTCTGGTGCCTGTAAATAATGTTATTGACATTAGTGATGAAACTATAATTGAAATAATTTTGTCAGGTAATTATAAATTTTATATAGTTCTATACTCTATCTCAATAGAAAATAATCAGTCTACCAACTGATTTTCTTCAGTGCTGCACTTTTTCAACTAATTACTCGGTGTTATGGTAATCAGGTGGTTCTTTACTTTACAATTGCATCATTCACAATGTGTAAAAATAAATTATGATCTTTTGAGATTGAGTATATATATATGTTTATATGGTAATCAACAAATTATGCATTAGTATAGTTAAGTAATTCTGTACTTTTTATGTCAATTTAAATTATTCTTAGGTCAATCATTATCTGAAGAATATGAGAGCTCAGTTATTAAGCCACATTCTTTAGCAGTACATTCATACAAAACTCCAACATTTTGTGATTATTGTGGTCAAATGTTATTTGGGATCGTACGTCAAGGTTTAAAATGTTCAGGTAATTAATATACTTAACTAATTTCATGTATAGAATCTAAAGTCTACCAATTAAGCAAAAAAAAAAAAAAAATTATGATTTATAAGGTTGTTGCATTATATTTTACACATAAAGTGTCCGTGTTTATCAATTTATTATACAAGGTTTCTACTATACAGAGGTTCTAATCTCTGTTGTAAATGTGTATTTTTGATAAAGATCTTAAAAATATCTACTATTAAAGGATACTTGTAATCATACACACACATATATTTTGATATTAATTATTACTACTGTTATTAGGTTGCAACTTAAATTACCATAAAAGATGTGTTGTTAAACTGCTCAATGATTGTGGAGGTGGAAGCAGACATAAAAATAGACATAAATCAAGTACTTCTAATTTGAATGTTTCAAATCGTAGTCCATCAAATGTTTCATTGGTATCTGCAGTATCAGATGAATCAGTATGTTCAACTATATAATTACTGTTTAAATATCACTATACTAATATTAAATTAAAATTACTTTATTTTATACGGTTTTTATTTTTTTTTAAATTATTTTGTATTAAAATTTGTATTAATCTTTGCTCATTATATTTTTATTCTTAGGGAATTAGTGGAAATTTATTAAATGTACCCGTGAAGAGCAAAAGCCGATCACCATCACCTGTCAAAATACCACACACATTTGTTATACATTCATATACTAGACCTACAATATGTCAACATTGTAAAAAATTGCTTAAAGGAATTTATAAACAAGGAGTACAGTGCAAAGATTGTCATTATAATGTACATAAAAAGTGTATGGAAGATGTGCCAAAAGATTGCATTAGTGATTACCCAATTGATTTAAACGGTTAGTAGCAACCATTAATTTTTATATGTAATTTGTAATCTACTTAATTATTTATGGCTGGGTTTTCATGAGGGACACATGTCATTGGACATTTAAAGTAACATACTATATTTATCGGGCATAGGTAGCATTGAACAGACTGTAAATCTGTCAGATGTCAAATGTGTGACCTTTGACTATTAGTAATAGGAAAATTCATTAATAGACATTATGTACTATGCGTCAATAAAATACTTGTGCAACTCCAGCCTATAAATGCATACTATAATATGATATGCTTAAAATTTCATTTAAGGCTTAACATTTCTAAAAAATCTTAATCAGAATGCATGTTTAGATTATATTTACAATTAATAGTCCGGCTTTAAAACAAAAAAATTAAATAATTGTAACACAAGAGTATATTCGTTTTCAAGTGAAAGTTGAAAAACAACCAAAATCTCTTGCGAGATTCATTAAATAAGTTTTACTTTAATATTATATTTTATAATCAAATATTTTCTTGGATAAACTGTTACATAGAACAATATTTTGAACTTCAGAAGTATTCTGCTACTCCTATTACAAAGTATCTACTAGTATGGCAGTACATATTTTTGATTACTGAAATACCCATTCAATTTGATATACAATAATAAGTACAATATACTATAGTTAACTGACTATTTTTCAAATTTAAAATAAAACGCAAAATATTTAGGTATTTAAATTCAGCAAATTATTGTGAAATCATAAAAACAGTTTTATTATTTTCTGTATTTAAGTTCATAACCCTTATTAGATTTTTAATGCAAGGCTGTTCACATTTTAAATTATAAACATTGTTTGAATGATTTATTTTTATATTATTCAATAATTTTTATATTTATCTTGTATTGATTTTATTAAGCTAGTTTTATAAATATGTTGTTTTAATGTAATACATTTATTGTCTTAAGCAAAAATTAATACTGCAATAATTTGAAAATAATGTGAATTTATATGATAGCATGATTCAATATTGTTCAATTAACTGTACAACCTATATAACTATTAGGTATCACTTCTTCAAAATTTTATTATGTAAAGAGAATTGTTTTGTAGATATATTTAATTTTTGTATCACAGTTTTTAAAAATATTGTAACCTTGTATAAACTCATAGAATATACATTTATGATACATACTGTTATCAATTTAATTAATTCATTAAAAAAATGTTAGGTTTAAATTGACTTATAATTATTTATAAGTAAAAATAATTAATATATATATTTATATAAATATATGAAAAAACAATTAAGACAGATAAAATTATCAATATTATAAGAATATTACTAAATTACATGACACTACTAAATATTACTATCATGATATCCCTAATACCTTTTTAATTTATCTTAATGTAAAACATTATAGTATACTTCTAATTTGATAGAATTAGTAAAACTAATTGGAATAGAAAAAAATATTTAAAAAATAAAAATAAATTAAAAAATATTAAAAAATATATGTATTTTATTAAACTGTTGAAGATTTAATAGTTTTGTAATTCATATTTTATGATTCTAATTATATTTATAATAGCGTGTATACAATTGTCAATGTATTTTTATCTTCTTAATAATAACATAACCTATTTAGAAAGTGGTGTAGGCAGTGAATCTGAGCACGAAGGGTCTGGAAGTAAAGGTGAAGATGATAGTGATGGTGAGAATAATACACCATCACCTCCTTATGTTGATCCATCACTGGTACCAAATTCTCAGAATGGACAAAGTTCTTGTAATCTGGTAACAATATAAATTATTACTTACATTGATTTTTTTTGAAATTAATTAATATATAATATACATAAATATATTTATTTAATATAAATTATTATTTTCTTAGGAGACAATAGGTCATTTTACAGATAATATAAATCATACTCCTCAAGATGATTTAAATTATGTTGGGTAAAGTATTAGTCTTATTTTTCTTACTAATCTATAATGATAAATTAATATTTATTTTATTAATGAACCATTTGTTTATTAGTTCTACATCCAGTAATAACATCCCATTGATGCGAATTGTTCAATCTATCAAACATACTAAGAGACGATGTGGTTCAAAAGTCATCAAAGAGGGTTGGTTGGTTCATTTTACTAACAAAGACAAACAAGTAAGTGTTTCCTAATTATTATAGTTAACATTTATATAACATGTTAAGTACAAATCTTTTTTCCAAAGAGAAAAAGTCATTACTGGAGATTGGACTCAAAAGCTATTACACTATTTGTTAATGACAAAACATCAAAGTATTACAAAGAGATTCCTTTGTCAGAAATACTTTACATTGAAAGTGCTACGGTTCCTCGAGCTCCTGGTAATATTCTAACTAATACAATAAATTATTATATTTTTAATGAAAATAATTGTTTCAGGTCCAATTCATTGTTTTGAACTTAAGACTACTAACCTTGAATATTATGTTGGTGGTGAAGAACAAAACTTATCTATTGGGATAAATGCGGAAGATAATTCCAATAGTTCTTGGACCAAGGGAGAAAAAGACTGGGAGAGTATAATTCAACAAGCCCTAATGCCTGTGCCATCCAATCCTACAAGTTAGTAGTTTTATAATTTTCCCGGGCTGCTTACTAAGCTATTTGCCATCTTTTTGCTGAAACGCAACACTTTGTCTCCCTAATTAACAATAATTCTTAGAGTTGTCAAATTAATTTAAAAAATATTTTTTTATTCCTTTCATTGTACCACCAATGTGCAATGTCTTAACTTGTTTATAGTTTAGTAAATACCCTGGAAGTATCATTTGTTCATAACACTACTTAATTTGTGTTCTCATATCATTATGTTTGTGTGTTTTGTGTTACATGTTATAGAAATAATAAAAAAATAATAACATAAGCTGCACATGTATATATTAAAACAATGAAATTAACTATGTATTATTTTGCATTTTTGCAACAATTAATTTACTTTAAACATGTCTTATTTTAATTTTTAACAATACTAAGTTTTAATACTATATTATAATGCTATTGGTATATACTGTATTTATACACAAATGCATGAATGTGCTTAAATGTGAGTATCATAATATCAACTGTATAATGATAACTATTTTCAAATAAAAAGATAGTTAATACCAATTACTACTTATAAACTATAATATATATATATTCCATAAATATTTAATATTCAAAATAGAGTGGTTAAAAAGCCATAAAGGGTTTAGAACAACTCTATTAATATTTTCTGTAATAATTATTTTAACATAATTGAATAGGTTTTAACTACTCCATAGATTTATAAATATTGTTAATAATCACTTATTATATATATCTTAGAGATTTAAAAACACGTGAACTAACTCTAATTTTACTGATGAATCTCATAAATGAGATTTAAAAAAATAAAAAATAAAAATTGTGTATTCGACTATTAGTTGATATCTTAAAAATTGAAGATGGAAAAGTGTAGTATAAAATTATGTTACCTAATTGTCTGTGTTGCATGGGTTCTTAAACTGCATGGTGCCAGTTTTTGTGTTGTCAAATATGATACAATTATTCAATAGCTATCTAAATAATTAATTTAATTGGTTTTATTTAAATGTCAAAAAAATTTCTATTTGGAAAGGGTTATAAACTTATAACCTTGTAACTACTCACCACTAATTACTATACTGCCTTATTCAAAATAACATAACTTAATTATTTAATTGTTTGAATAAAAAATTTATAATTTTTAATTGCTGTTTTTTTATATATTTTATAATATTTCTATAATTGTTATGTATATAATACTTAAATTGTAATTAATATGTTTGTCAAAAAGCATGTTTTATAGTTTTTATAGCACAATAATTCAGCTATATAATATTACTTTAATAAAGTTTTTTTTACTTTTATTAAGATAAACACTTACATGCCCTTCATTTTCTTCTTAATAAAATATTTTGTATACCTAATATTTTTATGAGGGCTTATTTTTGTAAAAAAAAAAGATTTTTCATAATATCATAATTATGTATTCTTAAATTGAATCGTTTGCATACAATTATAAATTATAGATATCTGAAAATATCTTATTTAATTAAACATAAACTAAAGTGTATTATCATTTTTTTCTAGCAAAAATTTATATAATATTTCAAATAGAACACAACATCCAAAAAATTTACTGTGCTGCTTGATGAAAATATATATTTTGGACTTGTAAGTTATATTTGTCTGAATAATGACAATATTTATTTTTACAGGTTTTCATTGTAAATTTAAATATAACCTGTATTTAGGTTGATTTAAATTAAATATTTACAATTATTATCAAAATATAACACACACACAAACATAATATTAGTACATTTGCTAATGGATAGTTATTAGATAATAAGTCAAATATATTTATAATAATTAAACTTAGTTAATTTTTATTAATATGTTCTAAAATTACAATCTTTAAATACACATGTGTGAGATTAGCCAAATAATTAAAAAATTTTTAATATTATGTATATATTATTATAGTGTCACGTTCAGTTAATGAGTCAAATGAGCAACAACAAAATGTCACAGATATGAGTCAACTGTATCAAATATTCCCTGACGAAGTGCTAGGTTCTGGTCAATTCGGTATTGTTTATGGAGGTATGTACTAGAATTAAACAATTTCTAACAAAAATTAACTTATTTGTTTAAGTTAATTTAAATATGTTTGGTGTATTCTATTGAATTATTACAGGTAAACATAGAAAATCAGGTAAAACTGTTGCTATTAAAGTAATAGATAAATTAAGATTTCCTACTAAACAAGAAGCTGCTTTAAAAAATGAAGTAGCCATTCTTGGAAAATTAGAACATCCTGGTGTGGTGAATCTTGATTGTATGTTTGAGACAACAGAACGTATTTTTGTAGTCATGGAAAAATTGAGAGGTGATATGTTGGAAATGATATTATCCAGTGAACGTAGACGGTTATCAGAACGTATTACCAAATTTTTGATTACCCAAGTGAGTAACATTATTATATAAATACATTTTTTATTATGATTTATATAGTGACTGTATGTATAAAACAGATACTTAAAAAAACTATGACTAAAAAAAATAAATCATGTTATCTTTGAAATTGTAACATTATATATGAGAGATGGCCATAATGAGGCTCTTGAGTAAGTCTCGTGTGGCTTTTGACACCAAGCTTAGAGTAAAATTAATTCATATAATATAAAAAGCACTTCTTACAAGTTAATCTCATTTCTTAATTTATACCTGAACAATAATGCTCTGTGTAATGTAAAAATAAATTTTCCATTATTTGTTATAAAATTAAAAATTTGTCTTCATTTTATAAACATACCTAAAATGTGTCTCATTTCAAAATAGTTTCATAAATTTTTCGGCTCCCAAAATTAAGGTTAGTGGCCACCCCTGTTCTATACATAATATGTAATTATACATAATAAATGTAATAATATACAAAAAATAAACTTTTTGAAAATATATACCAAATTTTCAAATACTTTTCAAAAATAATTCTTGCACAACAAAGTTGTAAAAATAATTAGAGATTGATTCGATTTTTTACCTTAGATATTAATAGCGCTTAAGCATTTACATAGTAAAAACATAGTTCACTGTGATTTAAAACCGGAAAATGTACTACTTAGTTCAAATTCTGATTTTCCACAAGTAAAGTTATGTGATTTTGGATTCGCTCGAATAATTGGTGAAAAATCATTTCGCCGGTCAGTAGTTGGAACCCCCGCTTATCTTGGTTAGTATAAATACTAAAGTATAAGTTTTAACTTGTAACTTTGTGTAATTATTTATTTATGTATGAATAATATGATTTCAGCACCTGAAGTTTTACGAAATAAAGGATATAACAGATCTTTAGATATGTGGAGTGTTGGAGTCATAGTTTATGTCAGCCTTAGTGGAACATTTCCTTTTAACGAAGATGAAGATATTAATGACCAGATACAAAATGCTGCTTTTATGTATCCAAGAAATCCGTGGAAAGAAATTTCACATGATGGTATAATAATTCACTTAATAATATAAATTATTTATTTATTTTTTGAAATATTTATATATCTAAAATCTAAATACATTTTTCAGCTATTGATCTTATAACCAATTTGTTACAAGTAAAGCAAAGAAAACGATTTACTGTTGACAAATCATTAGTACACGTATGGTTACAGGTAAATATTTAATATTGTTTTCTTTTTGTAAACTTAAATAAAATGTATTCACAAGTATTTTCGTAAACCATCATGCATCCAAGACAATTTTTTACAATAATATAGTTCCATTTTTAAATATTATAGTAAGCTTAAGTGTAATAAATCTAATAACCGTAGATACTTAAATGTTCACCAAATGTTTATACTAGCATTTTATTTTATGATATGATTAATTATATAAAAAAATATATGTATAAAAATATTTTAAATTATTTTGAGATATTTGTTCAGTATTAAATGTTGATATTGAAAAAATAAATAAATAATAGCAAATTATAATAGAATACTTGAATTTAAAAACTGTTGTACTTCAACAAATACATTTTATGAGTATCTAAAGCTTAAATTTTTCCTAAATTAAATTATTCCACATTATTTTTGTTTTAGTTCTAGAATCTTAAAACATTCTACCCTTAATTAAATTAACATTTTCTGTATGCAATAAAATTTTCAAAATATCTAAATTATTTTCTACTATTTCTTATTGCTATAGTAAAATAAATTACTATGATAACAACATAAATACTATATACTTAATAATGTAGTTTAACAAGTGAACTATCTCTGCTCAGACTTTTTTTGGTATAAAATAATACATAATTGAATTCAGATTATCAAATTTAACATACCTATATATTTCGGGGTGCCGTCACTGGGTGACTTCCCCCTCCTGTCAATCAATCATCATCACATTTACTTATTGGATAAGTTGTAAATACAGATTGTAAATATTATGTTCTGTCAAATAAAAATAAAAATAATCCATGTCTATTGTGAAGTAGAAAAGTGCCCATACTTTCTTGTCTGTTCTTATTATCTATATTTTAAATTAAAATACATAATGATTAGAAGTTAAAATGACTTTAAATGTATTAATTATGTAAATAAACAAGTTATAAAAATGTAAGATACATAGTACAGCTAACAATTAACATTATTAAATTATTTTGAAGTGAAAAAAACGTAATCATTGCTAAGTATTGAATTTTTCTACGAAAATTGTTATAACTTATATAGATATATTAACCTTATCAACTATGGTTGATAAACTATTTTCCAAATTCATATTTTTAATAAGATACACATATTTATTATTTATTTATTTATTTGTTTAGGATTATCAAACGTGGTGTGATTTAAGAGAACTCGAAAAATCAACAGGAAATGGTGTTCGGTTTTTAACACATGAATCTGATGATGCCCGCTGGGAAACGTTTCAAAGACATTCAAGGTTTCTATGAATGTAATATATTCAAATATAAGATGATTTAATTTAAACATTCTTTCTATTTGAAATGTAACTCTTCTGTTTAATTAATTAAATTTTACTTATTAATATTTTACTTTAGAATTAAAAATAATATGCAAAAGTTGTTTTATTTGATATTTCACATAATTTTAATAACTTTTAAAAAATATTTTAATATCATAAGTTAGCTGTTAATAAATCTCTGACATATTTGTTGAGATACTCTTGCTTTTTTCTGATCTTAAATATTAATTTTAATATTCAGTATTATCAAAGTATTGTGATTTTTTTTCAAATCTTTATGTAGGGTATAGTTATAATTAACATACCTTTTATTTATATTTATAATAACTAGTATTATATGAATAAGTTTTTTTATACTTTTTATTCAATTATAGTTTGCTTTAGTTATGTATTTGTTTTAAACATTAAATTATTATTCTATTATTAATAATAATTCTCTTTAAAACTGACAGCTAATAATTTTTATAAAATGTTGGTGCTTTAACATAATGCCAAATTTGTTATAATATTAGTAATTACTAATTTTCAAATTAATTTACATTTTAACTAATACTTTGTGAAGTGCTAATCATGTCAATTTAAATTTATTATTGCTTGATTTCTACTCAATTAGTTTGAAAGTGATGTATTTATATACATGAAGTATTTCAATAAATTAAGTTACAAATATTTTAATACAAATTTGATAATCTTGTAAAATATTAATAGTATATATTTATTGGTATGAATATATTATAGTCTTTAATTTACCATATAAAGTATTTATGTTATGAAATTTTATCATGTTATTTTTCATTTTGCTCCTTAGGTATAATTTAAATTCATTTTATGTATTTAATCTTTTCTCAAACTACAATACAATCAATAAACCTTAATTTTATAGTGATCATTTATTCTTGATACAACATTGAATCAATTTTTAATATTGATAAAATTTTAAAGTTATGCTATAAGTTAAACATTTTTAGCATACAAACTATCTCTAATATTATAATTAATAACTAGACTAGAAACTGTACTTCCTGTATGAACAATATATATATATAATATAGTTTTTTTATGACATTTTTATATTTTTAAAAATTAGTGAATTTTTTTATTAAACAGATCAAAAACTGTTACAGATTATTAAGTAATCAAACTATACTTTCTATACTGATTTTTACTTCTATTAAAAAAAGAAATTAAAAAAAAATTAAAGAAACTCAAGGTATGTGTATCTATTTATTATCTTTATATATTAATAGATTTTTAACTGGTTAATTTTTTCATGCTTGTATTGTAATATTATTGCAATATTACATTTGTATGATTAAAACTCAAATATAATGTCCAATTTTCCTGTAAAAATATAATCTAGTATCAAATTTTATTGACAATTGAAATTAAATATTTTAAGATGTCTAAAATTTTTGTTTCCTAACTAATTTGGTGAAAATACTATGTTAAATACTTATTTGGAAAAACTATTTATTTTTTATTTTTAAAATCTTATTCGATGATTTAAAAATGTATGATAAGATATGATACATTTATAATTATTTCGTATTTAGTGTTATAATATATAATCTATATGTACTACATAGTAAAAAGTATAATAAACATTAAGGATATTTTTATTATAAAATAAGTAGCAGCTCGAATATCCTGAGGAATGAACCAATCAGCAAAGGCACATCAGACAAATCATAAATATAATAATATTGAATACATTTTATCAAACAATTATTATTTCAATACTTTAGGATCAATACATTTATTTGCTTTCTTCTATTTTAGATTAAAATCTCAAAATATTGAGTTTTTTTGTTTTTATTTTGGCATTATTTATTAATTTATTTTTGGAAAATTAACAAACAATTTACTAGGCCACTATCTATGCCTAAGGTTCGTTTTTTTCAAGTCAGGACTAGATCTGTTACTATTTAGCAGCCAAAAGCACTAATTTATCTCTTGTGTCCACTGTAACTTTCTCAGTTGTCAAGTTTTGCAGCTGTGTTACACACCTTCTTCATTTTTTTTAAAGGCCATTAAAGCCCATTACCGCGACACAAACTTGCTTCCATCTGTCTCTATCCTTTGCTATTGTTTCACCATCTGGTATTCCAATCTCCGCTAAATACTTATCTACCTTTTTTTCGGTCTGCCAAGTGGTCTTTTCCCTTGAGGTTTCCATTTTAAAACTGTTTTTATAAGACTATTTGACCTCCATACATAACCGGACCATGCCATTCTCCTATATTTTAATACTGCTATTATGTCTCGTTCTTTATATAACTGCTCTATTTCTATATTACTTCTTTTTTCATATTTTTGTGTGATATGATTTAATTTTGGCCCAAATATTCTTAATATTCTTTTTTCAATTATTGCTAATTTGTTTTCATCTCCTTTAGTTGTTTGCCATGTTTTACACGCATACAAAAGAACAGGTCAGATAATTACCTTGTATACAGTAATTTTGGATTTGATTGATACCTGCTTTGATTTGTGAACCAGATAACACAAAATAATTGTATTTATAACGTGTCTTTATCGACTGTCTAGTGAATAGGCTATGTAGTTCACTACTACCTACCTTCGTTTATCTTATTAAATGGGTACCTACTATCTACTTATTTTTGATTATTAAGTTATTTCACTGAAAGTTATAAATTTATAATAATAATTTCAGTAAAATAGCTCCTTGAAAAAGCCTTAGGTATCAAGTCACTTAATATAACTCATTCAGCTTCTATGATAGTCATAATGTTATTTATGTACTTAAAATAATATACTTGTTATAATATTATAATTTTTAGTAATAAACACATCTATCACATACTTATCATTACATGTTACAATAAAGATAAATGCATATAAGTATATCAGAAATATATAACATTATTTCCATACATAATGTTTCTTTTAAAGTTTTAAAATATGTGCAGTATATTATTGATCACAAAATAATTTTTGGACTTATGTTAATAATGTTTTCATCTCTAAGCATGCTGAGTATGCCTGGAGAATATTAGTATCTTTAATATTGGTGTCTTGTCAAGCTTAACATCTAAATACTTTTGTATTAAATCTTTTAAAGAACCCCCCCCCCCACCCAAAAAAAAAAAAATAAATAAATAAATACATAAATAAAATAAAAATATGTTGTAATTATAAATAAAAAAAAATCCCTAGGAAATAAAACCCAATAGAAATATTCTTAACAAAATAATATATTTATAAATTGGGTACATTCAAACAAATATTTAAATCTATGCAGTATATTCGATAAATCGAGTGTCAATTATACATATAAATATATAATATCTAATAAAAATATAGATAATAAAAAAAAGCCATGTATAATTATATTTTGATGAACGTTTTTTAATAATACATTAAAAAAAAATCTAATACAAATATTATTTTAAATTAGCAATATTTATTTATTGATGTATTTTTACTATAAAGCAGTATCAACTCAAGCGACAGCTGTATACAAGTATGTAGAATGAAATATAAGTAAAGGAAGACTGAAGAAACAAAGAACAACATTTTACAGAAAAACTGTGATTATTAATATTAATTAATCATGGTATATTCAAAATAACAATTAGCGTAATATATAATATATATATATATATAAACAACAATACCTAGTAATTATAATGGTTGTTGTTGTTTTTGACATTGCCGAGACCAAATAATAATTATCCCTTGTACATCACTAGTAGCTAATATAGTCTCATCATAGTTAAAAGTAACACCTAATGTCAAACAAGCATGCCCTTGCAATTTGTTGACTGCATAATTAGATTCTCTTTCTACATCTAAAAAGTAAACACAAGAATCTTCACTGCTTGTAACTGTAAAATAAAAATATTCAATTTTATTTTTGTTTACATATTTCTGATATTATAAAAATATAAACTGAATACATACCAACACAAGCACCCTGTCTAAAAGACATAATAGGACAAAATGTTGAACGTAACAAGTGATTGCTGTGAGCATGATGAACTAAAAACTTCTTTTTCAAATATAACGAACCTCCATCATTTTCAGAAACTCTAAAATACAATAACCATATTATTTTTTGGTTATTTATTTTTAATTAATTATAAATAACAAACTTAAAAAGACATAATATATTATTTGCACAATTTGCTAATAACATTGGATCTCTGGCTTCTCGGCTAATCCATGATCTCCAGCTCAAACAAGTAATTGCACCACGATTTGGTGATGTTATAATTCGATGACACTTAGTAAGAATACTATCACTGCTATTTAACTTGAGAGATACAATTTCACTCTATATGTACATTAACAATTATATTTTTAATTACACAGTCAAACAGTTATGGGAATATTATTACCTTGTCATTTCCAACCCATATTATTTGTCCACTACTATTAACTGCAAGAGATAAAATTTGACCACCAATTTTGTGCTTTCCACCTTTTGGATACATACCTGTTGAAACATTTAATATGCACACGAATCCAGCCTTGTTGCCAGTCTACAATTATAAATTAAATTATACTATATAATACATAGCAAAGAATAAAAAATAAATACCATACAATTAGAATATTGTTGTTGATAGGATTAAATAAACAGGCCAAAACAGATGAATAAAAAGGATCACTGACACATCTTAGACAACAATGTCGAATTGCATCCCAAAAACAAATAGTTGCATCGGTGGAACAGCTAGCAATTAATTCATCTGAAGCGGACCAATCACAACCTAGAAAATATTATTTTTTTTTATTGATTTATATTAAATATATTTGTAGTTAGAAATAGTCATAAATATATATATATATATATATATATATAAATATAATATATATATATATATATTAATATAGACAATCTAGTTCCTTGCTAGATAAGTCCTACTTCAATTTATTTGCTATTCATTATTACTACTATATAATATGATAGTATAACATATAGATCAATAAGTAATTTCTATGGAGTCCGAAAGATTAAAAGAATAAATAAATTAAGTTCAGAAAAAAAATCTTACTCCAAT
Source organism: Diuraphis noxia (assembly GCF_037042655.1). NCBI lineage: Eukaryota > Metazoa > Arthropoda > Insecta > Hemiptera > Aphididae > Diuraphis > Diuraphis noxia. The sequence goes on from NW_028301711.1 coordinate 26,720,463, forward strand.
CCTTATTTCCATAGAAATGATTTAAAGACAAAAAAAGCAGTAAGTTGTGGATGTTGCTCTGCTGTACAGTAGATTACAAGTAGGTTACTTGGAATTGAATTTGAATCCAATGATATTATATCATTGTATAAGAAAAACGATTCTGAGCGGAGATGGTTTATCTGTCTAGGATATATTATAGATTATTAAAAATTTTCAAGTCTTAGATTTAAAAAGAAAATTTTTTATGAATTTCTATCTAAGATAATTTTAACTTTGCTGTAATTTTTACGTATTTAGTCAAAATTTGAACTTTAAATACTTATAAAAAAAATTGTGCTTATGTATTTTTAATATTTTTCAACTGCTATTGTAACAATGTGTGAATTAGATTTTCAAGCTTTTCTACCCAAAAAATAAATTTTTATCGATATTTATAAAAATTAAAAATTAAAAAAGTTGAAAAATTAAAATTAAACAGCTCAAAACAAATCAAGATATTTGAAATGTTATCAAATATATAAAATGCCTATATAAACATTCAGTGAAAATTTCAAGGATCTGCGGTAATTTGTTTTAGACTTACACCAAAATAAAAAAAATATTTTTTGTTGATAACTGGTTGTGTGTAAAATGTCCAGTTTTCCCCTTAATTTTTGGTTTGTTTATACCGATTATTTAGAAAAATATTGAGCCCCCCCCCCCCCAAAAAAAAAAGACCAACTAGATTCACTTTCTGATCGAACGAGGTACTGAAGTTGAAAATCAAATCACTTTAACTGAGTGTGTATGTGGGAAGGAGAACTATCATATCATTCATATCCTTCAGTAAATATTTTCCATTTTTAAGAATTTGAATTATTTCTTAGTCTATAATAATAATATCTTGGCAAAAAAAAAGAGTTTCTTTAAACTTATAAACCTTTTCTCTTTCATAATCATGTATTTTCCCTATTTAAAACCCATTTTATTTGCCAGTAATCCTATAAAGAAATAATTTGGATTATTCTTATAATTACTTTCAGTCTATTTGTCTTATTTTTCTGTATAATAAAAGCATAATATTAAATATAATACCTGTTACTGGGCCTGTATGGCATCTTAGTATAGCTTTTACACACGGAGGTGATGTCAAAACATCACAAATACTAAGAGTTCCATCGTTTGACGCACAACATAATTTAGATTTATCGTTATTAGCAAACTTCAACATTGTTACTGCATCTGAATGCTACATCATACAAGAAAATAACAAAGAGAAAAAAATAGAGAAAAATGGGATATGTACCTGATCATAGATGTGATGAACATTATTAAATGCATAATTTTCTTCCATGGTACTGTTACCAACAATAGCTTTGGAAGCTTGAGCATGAGTGGTTGGAACAGGCGATGATAAAAAATCATACTTTCGAGGTAATACATCAATTTCTAATTGTCTATCTTTATTTAAACTCATCTGTTAAAATTTTAAGCTATGTTTAATAGTTCAATTCATTTTAAATTTATTCTTTATATCAGCATACCTTATACTTATTAAACAACAGGATAATTATAGACAGGAAACGTGCTTATGGACCCCATAACAAAAATAAATTATAAGTTTTAATCCTTTTTTTTCAATTATATACATTTTGTTCACTGTGATATAAATATTATATTGGTATTGTAATTTATATATTAATTTAAGAAACAAAAAAAAAAAACATTAATAACCTTTATAAGTTTATAATTATATTGAATCAAATGGCAAAAACCAAATGACTTAGTATAAAATAATATAGTTTGAAACCAGGGCTTGTCCACTGGGACTGATAACCTAAATATGTTTGTGCATATCCACCAAAAATATTTATTAATTTAACATTTATGTATACCTTTGAAATGTATTGAAAGATCGTTGATTGTTATGATTAAAAAGCCTTAGTGGTTTTATAAAAATAAAAATGTTTAATATTAAATCTCTTTGTGAACCCTATTGGGTAGAAATAATAATAATTAATATTATATTTACCATACTAGTACTTTGGCTACAGGCACTGTTGGATTGCATATCAAAATTTACATTATATCTGTTTTGTAAAATTGCTGATCTGATTCGTAAATACTTTCTTCGCATACCCGGAATCATATCCTTTAAAAAATAATAAATAATAGATGCTTACTAAAAGTAGCTACAAAAATCTATACTGTTGATAAATAACCTACATCTTGTTTAGATTTTTCTCGGAGAAGTTGACTTCTTCTCCTAATGTAAAGTGTTTCTAAAAAAAATAATGGATTTAAAGAATTTAATTATTCCCAACTTCATATAGGTTATAGGTAATGAAGCAGAAATTATGACTTATTTAAATAGGTATTACAGTTTATAAGTTCAAAAAATTTTTAAATAAAAATTATTTATTGATAGACTAATAATAATTAGTAGTACACTAAATAATGATAATTTCATAATCATACATAAATAAACACACAAATATAAGAAAATTTTCTTAAGATTCTTTCGTTCTCATTTATTTACCAATGTGATTTATGATTTGAATATTAATAGCTAATATATTTTGCTATGGAATTTTATAAATTTAATATTCAAAATAAAATGATGAAATGAACAAAAGTAATAGAGCAATAAAGCTTGTTTCTATAATATTATCACATGTATAAGTAATTCATTAAAACAAAGTTCAATGCTAGAACTTCGCTTAATATATGTTACATTTTTCAATGTATTTAATTGCAGTATAAAGCTTACTAAAATTTGGGTGATTTGAAGTTCTATAGGCATTAAATTTGGAATCCAAGACAAAGGCTTGTTGTTGCCACATTTTCTAGTTAAAAATTTTAATACAAATCACTCAAATAAAAGTTGATTGTTACCACACTAGAGCATGTATTGTTCAATTATCAATTATGTATTTGAGATTCTGATTAGGTTAAATAGTAAAATTATTTTCTTGTTTTTCATTAGCCAGTACAGATAGTGGTGAAGCTAATTCAGTTTAATTTTCCTAGCACGCAGGTATCAAAAATTGTACAATATAGCCATGAGCCATTTAAAATCACAGACTAAATAAAATTAATATTGTACATACAAAATCCACGAACTAATAAGCATTTAACAGAAGTAGTTATAATATTATTTTAGCTCGTGATTACTGATATTATCTACACAACGTCCGTGTTGAGATTGTTCTGTGATAGCATAGAATGATAGTAGCGATTAGCGATATGAAGCCGATGGGGAATCAGCTGTATTGTTTAAACCGATGTATTTTGTGCGCCTAATCATGTGAAATTATAAACTATTGAACGAAGAAAAATTACTAAAAATGTTCGTTTAAATACCCTCACTGGTAGCGACTGCGTGAGGGGTGGGGGCGAAGGGGTACCCCCCATCCCTCCCCTATGAAATTTATTCATATTATCTTGTTATAAAAAATAAAAAAACACGTTTAAATTCTTGGTCATAGACTCATAGCATTTTCAGAGAATATAATATAATAATTTATAACTATTATTAATTCATACCATATACAGAGTGATTCTTTTATCAGATAACACTCATTATTTAAAAAAGTATTTAATTTTTTCAAAATATTTTTTTACATGGTTTCAAGTTGTTAAAAAATCAACGTTTCTATTAAAAAATTACATTTTTAAATATTTTTTATCCTTATAATTTTCTAAGTTTTTTACTTTTTTGAATGTCAACAGAGTTTTAATTTCATATTCCAAAGCAGAATATTTTTCTAAGTATTTTGATTCATAAAAATTGAATTTAGGGCTAGTAGTTTATGGGTTATAAGTGTTTGAAGTTTAGATTGGCAGAGTGGAGTGGTACGGGGTAACCCCGAAAAATGTTTTTTCACTACTACGCTTGTCCAAACTTAAACTCAATCGGTTTATGCTCAATTGTCTGTGTAAATAAATATTAACTTTTTATCATTTCGCCTCCCTCTATAGCCAAGGTCTGGAGGCACCCCTGTATGTAATTGTAATTAATTGATTCTTTTAAGTTATAACATGTACAATTTGTTAAATTTATTAAATAGATGTTCAAATACGGCCCTAGTACAACTATGGCCCATACTCCATAGACATTTTATATTTGGGTAAGATTTCTTTTGTAAACAGTGCAATAATATTGTGGACTTTGTAGTTACTAATTTCGCATGTCCAATAACCACTGACTGTTGAAATGTTGAATGCTGAAATGATTATCATTGTAATCTTCGTATTATCATTAACAGTTTTTAATAACAGAATATATGCTATATAGTATATACCTAGTAATTATTATCATTATTATATTATGCCGTATTATTGGTGTTGTTGAGCGGGAAGGGGAACGCCGACTAGCGTCATCGCCGTCAAGCACACGGCGGTACGGCACAATCGGCAGTTCGGCACATCGCACACGCGCAGTACTCACTAGTTCACTACTTAACAATAACTTGTCGTTTTTCAATATCATTTTTTTAAAATTTTTCAACGTGCCACTTTCCGGCGAGCCTATTTTGATTCCGACCGGGCTCCTTTGAAGTCTGGGATCGACACTGGCGGTGATTCTGTGGTTGTCGTTTTTAAAACTCACCGGTGTCAACCTCACCTACTTACATTATTCGAGGTGAGTACCATATGACCGGGCCATAAGGAATTTAATGGGTTCTTGACTGTTATGTTAAGTACGACATGTACTGATGTACGCCATACATCATAGACGTCAATGTACTATACCCAGGCCCCTTACATCATATATTTTCCTTTGATACAGAACTAAATCCAGGCTCTGAACATTTTTTAAATATATATTTAAGTAATTTTAATGTAGGTAATTATTTGCATGAACGTCGAGACTCAGTACCATTGGTCCTTCTGACCCCCCCCCCGCCACCCCATTGTGGGGGCCTGACATTAGTATATAATTTGACCGGACAAAAACTATGTTTTTGTAATCATACTCATTTATTTAGTCATGGTAGATGCTATCCCCAGCCCTATAGTTTGTGTTAAAAATTATCCTATTATGCATCTAATTAAATAATATTATTTTGGTAAAACATTTTCACTGGTCATTTACCCATTAATAACCACCTGACATCTAGTCAATTAGTAAAGTAATTGAATATTTTTAACTATTTGGTATACCATGGTCAGTGGCGTGCCAAACTAAAAATATTCCAGAAGCAACCCCCCATATAGATGACCCACTCCACATGTATTTGCATGTAAATAAGTACAATCCTTGATACCCACCACTCCCCCAATATTTGAAAAATCCCAGGGCAATTGTCTCTGAAATTACTCTTCGCCACTCCTCTGACAATGGTTACCTGAAAAACAGTAGCAGTATAATAATACCTTTATATTCAAAAACTACTGGAGTAATATGTTTTTAATACCCTAAATCTATATTGTTTCCAGCATTGGACTAAGTTGCAAAAATGGAAGATAAAATACTTGACCGGGAAACCACTGCTGAACACAATCCAGCCAATGAACAAATCACTAATATAAAATCTAAGCGCAAATATGATATAATCGTTTTTGGTGCTTCAGGATTCACTGGGCAATTTGTTGTTATGGAAATGGGTCGCTTTTCTCAACTATACAATCTAACTTGGGCTATTGCTGGACGTAATGCTGACAAATTACAAAACATATTGGATAAATTGTATAATACTATTGGTAAGTTTCTTTATTTTTCTATAATAATTACTGTTAAATTATTTGTTCAATTTAGGGCTTACAAATAAACAGCTTTCATTTTTTAAGGAACGTTAAAAACCATTGTGTACCTATATGTTTAAATCTTTGACTTTTAAAACAACAATGGTGTTTTTCGTTTCTATAAATGATGTTAAGCACTGTCTTCAGTTTTAAAAATATCTGAGAGTTTAAAATTTAATTGTATTTACTTTTTTTTATTAGTTTGTATAAAATAATTTATTGTTTGAAAAAAAACATTAACGATGGATGTTATGTTATGGTCTAGAAATAATCATACGTATTATTACTTATATTTAGCAATTTTTAATGTATGTATCAAATATTATATAGATGGTTATGAAGATAAAAAAATTGATATTATTAATGCTGATGTACAAGATATTAAAACTGTTATGAGAATGGCTCAATCAACTTCTGTAGTTATAAATTGTACTGGACCATACTATATATATGGAGAAGTTGTAGTAAAATCTTGTGTTTTGACATCTACTCATTATGTAGATGTAACTGGTGAATCATTAGTAAGTGATATAGGTTGTTCAAATTTAGATTAATTGTTTATATATATATGTATATTAGGACCTAAAAGAATCAACAAACATTTTAAATGCATTTCTAAAAGCATGTTAAATATTTAAGGAATGATTTTTATTTTATTTTTATAATATTGTATAGTTGAAAACTAACAAATATAAAAATAAAGTTGCTCGGAATATATTGTTATTTTAATATTTGCTAATTTTTTATATTTAGTCACATAATTATTTTATAATTATAGTTTATGGAGAAAATGGCATATATGTATAATAGTCAAGCTGAAAAAAATAATTCAATAATTGTTAGTGCACTTGGTATGGAAAGTGTACCTGCGGATCTTGGCGTAGAATTTTTATACAAAAATTTTAGTGGTATATTTGCAGTTTATAGAATTCAAAAAAAGTAATGTAGTTGCCTGAATTATTTGTTTTATTTTTAGGTGAATTGGAGACTGTTGACATGTACATGAAACTTTATAGCAGTTCATATATATTAACTAACGTAAGTAATACTTTTTTCTTTATATTATTAAAATATAGAATATATTTTTTATAATATACTATCAACATACCATAATTTGATAAATAAATAATATACAGGCTGATTCTTTTATCAGACAACACTCATTATTTTAAAAATTATTGACTTTTTTCAAAATTTTGGATCCATCTTGTTCTAGAACTATATATTTTTTTAATATTTTCAGCCTTATATTTATCAACTTTTGATTTTCAAATGAAAACCTATTCTTAAAATTTCATTAGCTAAAAAGGCTATTTTTTCAATGAATTTTCACTTTTAAATTTTCATTTTTCATTTATCCGTTTACAAGATTTAGCCTCCCAATGTTGGGTTGTTTTGAGTGGTGTTTGTGTGTTATAGGTGTATATTAGGTGGTATTTACTATTTACACACAAACACCATACGGATGTTGTTTGATAAAAGAATCAGCTTGTATAATAAAATATTATTTATTAACCAATAATCTTTTGTAATAATTGATAAATAATAATATTGTTTTAAATTTGATTTCCTTGTTTAAAATCAGACTCAGTTCTTATATTTTACACATATATTTTTATTTTTTGAAATAAAAAAATATTGGTTGTTAGTATGTAATTTAAGTATTTGATTGTATTAAAATTTTCCCGAGAATAAGACTAATAAAATATATTGGCATTTTTGATTGCAAACCATAATAATCTGTTATCATATTTAGAGTGCATTCATACATGACGGTACTTGGATTAGTGCTATATTGCATTTGGCTACCAAAAAACAACGCATATACTATCGAAATCTGTTAGATGAGTTGATGGGAATAACTAGAGTAAAACCAAATGTTTCCAAGTAAGTATTATTTTACAGCACATTTTTGTTTTAATGTTTTATCATTTAATTATGGAAAAACATAATTTTTCTGGGTTCTGGTTTATTGTTTTATACATCAAAATGAAACTATTATTTTAATTTTAAATATATTTAAAAAAAAATAGAATGTATAAAACATTTTAAAAATTGTTACCTTACATATTAAAATAATTCCACATTTATGTTAAAAATTACAGACAAATGATTATTCTATACTGTTGTGAAGTTAGTATTTTCTTTTTAAAAAACCTTTAATCATTGTTGTTAACTTACAACTTTTTTCAAAAATGCTTATAGAATAGTCTTTCAAAATATAAATGTGCCTTGTCTCAGTTGTAAAAATATTTTTTTGTTTTTACATGAAACTGATTATTGAATATTTAATTTAAGTTTATTGTGTATAAAACTATGAATTTTAAATTTTAGGATATTACATAGACAACAAATCAGCATGCAAGGTGACACTAAAGAATGGTGTTTGGCTTTTCCAGAACCAGATCAAGCTGTTGTTGCTAGATCAATTCATCATGCTAAAACTATAGAAAAATTACCTTATAATTTCACTGTTCGAAACTATATGGTTTTTGGTAGTTTGATATCAGCCATTATTGGTTTGTTCATATTTTTACTTCTGTCGATCATGGCTTCATTTGAACCTATCAGAATTCTCCTTGTCCGGGTACGCTAATCCAATTATTATTAGCAGAGTGGTCTTAAGGTTATGTAATATATTTTTTTGAGGCTTATAAATACTTAAAACATTATGATTAGAGCGCGGATTTCTATGTAATTGCATATTTTTTTCCTTTTAATATTTTTGAATTGTTGTCAGTTATGTCCACGAATCATCATAATTTGAAGCAAATGGTGATTTTTTTTTTGCATATTTCTGTATATTTAAAGGTTATTGGATTTTTTTGCATATTTTGGCAAAATTCAAAATTTATTGCATATTGAAGAGAAAATTTAAAAAAATGTATAAAATAATATTTTGTCAAGTAGAAAAATTAAAACTTCATAGTCACTAAATAATAATTTATGTATATATTTATTTGAACCTTTATAAGATAAATAATCGATTACGATGTAAAGTAATGCTGTGTCAGTCGGTTATCGACATACCACTAGACACTCAGTTACATCGGTTAGGTAGCTCGAAGATCTTTATCAAGACCCGACAATACTAAGTTGCTTTAAATATGCCACAATAACTTCGGTTGACGTTGAACGTTCGTTCTCCGTCTTTAAAAATATGTTAACCGATAAACGACACAACTTCACAGAAGAAAAACTTGAAATGCATATGATTATTCATTTTAATAATGAATAAAATTTTAAAAATAAATTAAGGTTTTCAGAAAATTCCCTTAATTTTTTTAATTAAGTATTTCAATAATTAATTATTATAAGTTTTACTGTAAATTTTAAATAAATAAAAATGTTTGCATATTTTTTACATATTTTCATGATTTTGACTGCATATTTTTTACATATTTTCATGATTTTAGCTGCATATTATATGGCATAATTTGATACTTATAAGTGCATAAAACCCGCGCTCTAATTATGACATATTTATTTCTTAACATATAATTATCTTATAGGTATCACAAAAAAATAATCCCATCTGAGATTTGCAAAATCAAAAAATATATATATGATCATCAAAAATTAAAATTAATCTTAATTTTAGTGTCATATAATTGTGTATAATAAAATGTATAACATACATACAATCATTGTCCCTACAAATAATGTTAACTAAATTAAAATACATCTAATTTTTTTTTACATATAACCTATTAATGTAATTTGATCTTAAATATTATATCATACATACACTTGCCATAATTGAAAAATTCATTATTTTATGTATTTTTGACATTGTAATACAAATGTATTATTAGATAGGTACACCATAAGCACCATTTTTATTATAGGGTTATTTTTCTGGGGACTAATTTTCCAGGATTATTTATTAGAAAAATCATCCTATAGTATAGTTATTGTTACTTTAGTGTGTGTTTGAGCTTTTATGAGCTATATACAATTAAAAATAATTTATAATTCATTTAAATTTCTCAACTACTATTACATTCCTTAGGACCATGATCTTAAAGCCTCTCTGATTATTAATAGTAGTATTTTTTTTTTAAATTAATGAATGTAACTTATTCTGAATTTTAGTTTCCAAAATTGTTTTCGTTTGGGGTTGCAACAAAAACTGGTCCAAATGAAAAAATATTAGATAATTCACGCATGTCATTAACTTTGATTGGTTATGGGAAAACACCTGACAAGCCTCCTACTGCTATTCTTAACGAAATAAAACCTAATGACAATGCTTCCACAAGAAAAATTATTATTAAGGTAATTTTTATTAATTCTAATTTTGTGTATGTTGTTAAATATATATATTATATATATATATATGTATATATTTATGGACCTACCTTTGAAACTATTTTTTATATATTTTATATAGGTTAAAGCTAAAAACCCAGGTTATGGATTCACTAGTAAATCAGTTATCTTAGGAGCAATAACTATAATAAAAGATCAAATTAATATTCCAAAAGGGTATACAATTTTATTTAATAATAATAAAGTTTGAAATATTAAAATATTATTTTGTATAGAGGAGTTTTAACGCCAGCAGCTGCATTTCGTAATACTCAATTTGTGAGTCGTTTAATGGATCATGATGCTGCTGTTTTTGAAATTGAGTCAGACTTGGTTACCTACAGACAACACTCAAAATTTATTTAAATTTATTCTGTCATGGTTCTCATTAATGGTGTTAAAATTTACTTATTTTCTTATATATGAATATTTATCTTTTAAGTATTAAGTAACTATTTTTTTAAAGAAGTTACTATGAATAAAATTAGGCTTTAGTTATGCTATGTTAGTGATCATAGTATATTTTATATTATACAAAAACTGTTTAAAAGATAACATACAGTTAGTGCTCTATTCATGTAGGACTGTATAATTATCATAATTGATTGATGTCTTGTTACAAAACTATACAAACAATATACAAACTGCTTTACTAATTGGTTAAAATATATACACATGTAAAATTAAACTATGTTTCCATATTTCATAGCTTTTTTATATTGAGTAAGTAATAACTGATATATTTTGTGAATAAAACAAAATTACTACATTACCATTTAAATTTTAATCATTCAATTATAAGCGATAAGTAGTTATCAAACACTGATCTACTGTTGGATTGTTAATATTAAAGTTATTTTATGATTGAATTTATTGATATCTAGTATTTTTAAAACTAATAAATATTAGTGATGTATATTATGTATATATTTTGATTTAATTAACATGGAATTTATACCAAAATTGTTTCAGTTGTTTTTGCTGAAAAAACTATTTTAAAAATATTGGATAATTCATGCAAATCATCTTAACATTGATTAGTCATAAAACAATATATTATGCAAAGTGTTTACTGAAATCTTACATATTGTTTTTCAATATGTTGGGACACGCAGTTTTTTCCCTAGTTTAAACATGATTATATGTAGAAAGATGATTAATTTTGGGAGTTATAATGCTACAATGCTACATTGAAAAGACTAAGTGTGTAACAGCCTTTAAAAAGTGCAACGGCAAATATTTAGGAAGTAAGACAACGATAATATTGCATTAAAATATACTATTATAAGGTATTTATTGATTACATATTTACTATAACTACATTGACCCTACTTTGAAATTGTTACATGTTTATAGGTTAACCGTAAAATATGCTGCTATAGATTATATTTCCAAGCAATGCTGTTATTTTGGGACTAATGATTATGGTAAAAGACGATATTCCCAACAGGTATAACATTTTATTAAAAAATATTATTTTGTATAAGGACTTCTTAATGCTGACTGCTGCATTTCATTTTCCTCAATTTTTATATAGTTGATTTGATAGTTTTGTGGTTTTGAGTTTGAATAAGACTTAATTACTTACTTGAAGACTTCAATCAAAATTAATTAAATTAATTGGAAACTTCTTAAAAAGTTTTATTCTTCGGATGGTTGAGGAGTAGCATCTCTCATGCTTTCTGCTGATGTTTTAAAAGAAAAAACTCAATAAGTTTATAGTGAATCAAAATACACTATTAAAAGGTCATTTTTATCAACATTTATTGTTTACATATTTACAGTAACTATATTCACCCTACTTAGAAATTGTTTTATATTTATATGTTAACCACAAAATACATGGTTATACATTTATAAACATTGCTGTTATCTTGAAATAAATATTTACTATAAAAGATGATATTCATATTTCCAAAAAGTGTAACATTTTATTTAAAAAATAATATATTTAAAAATATTATGCCGTACAAAGATGTTTTATGTATTACTAATCACTGAGTTGTTGATTGAAAAATTGTTCGGTTTTAGATTTTGTTTAAGACATGGTCATCTATTTACTATAATCAAAATTCAAAATTTAAATATGCTTAAATTATAATGCTGGATGCTGTAGTCTGTAATCCTCAAGTTTTAAATCTTAGAAATTGATGATGATGTTGTGGCATTTAAATTTGATATTGGTTTGGTTACTTATAATTAGGGTTTGGGACTTCTTGCATTTGCATGTTTTTTTGTATTGGTTCGTAGATTATTCTAGGCAAATTATAAATTTGTTTTATGAAATGACGAAATTAAATACAAATTTTGAATTTGCATATTTTTTGCATATTTCATCATATTTTAAGAAAAAGCGCATAATTGAGCAATTTTTAGCATATTTCACATTTTTATAAATGTAAAATTGTGGGGAAAAAATCATAATTGAATCTTGAATGGTCGTAGTTTGTCATATCTAACATACATACGTCTGTTTGTCTCTTTATTATTTAATAATCAACCTTTTTATGGACAATATCGACAATTGTATAGCTGTGGTAAAACTTAATGAATCCTATACTACAGGCTTATATGTCCCAACCTAATTTTTCGATTTTTATTTTTATAATTATAATTAATAATATACTCGATGCGTTTTTTAAATACAAAATAAAAAATTTGCTACAAATTTTGATCATTTTAACTGCATATTTCGATAATTTTTAGTGTAACAAGTCCCGAACCCTACTTATAATCTACAGATAATAATCAATATTAATTTTAATTTCTTGTTATCTCTTTAGCTTTTAGTCTTGTCTAACATGTTTTCATTACAGTTTTTAAGATAACAAAAAAAAAGAGTGTCTTTATATTGTCTGAATTTTAAAAAAGTTCTACATGTACAAGTTGTTAAAACAAAACCATTTTTTAGTCATCACCATATAGAATTGAGTAATTTTTGCTATTGTCATAAAACAAATATTATCTAGAAAATCTATAATAAACTCATATTATTATTTTAATTGTAGTGTATTTTACAGTATTCAATTTAAATTAAATTTTTCGACATCTTAACAAATTAAAATAATCATAAGTATTTTTATTCTTTTATTGCTAATAATTTATAATTTTACTGTAAATTTATTTTTTATTTTTATATTCCTTTAATTTTTCTAAAATTTAATTTTTCTTTTTAAGTATAGTCTGGGAAACATTAAAGTCAAATCTGCTGCATATCATAGATATAGTGGTATACTTGGAATAGGATTTACATATTTTAGAATATTATTATAGTGTGAGCAGTAAAGACAATAGTTTTTATTAAGTAATTAAGATTTATACATTTTTCAACAAATCCATCTACACAAAATGTTAAATAATGTTAAGATCAATCTTCCAAGAAATTTTATTTCTTTTTAATTATTCGAAGAAGTTAGAAAAGTTCAATCTGCGAGTACCTAAATTCTCAACTTCTTAACTTATTTTAATATAGCACAATAAATTATGATTCCATAAAAGCTTATGTACAGAACATAACTATAGGCAATAAATAAATACAAATCATCAATAATTGTAACTATTTTATCGCAAATAATAAAAAACAAATTCATCAACACTTATCATCAACAATCGTAGATAACATGCAAGACTGTCAGAAGGGGTGAAAAACTGAGTACTGAATACTCGCAAATGGTCTTACGCTTTATTGAGCGATGAATGTACCTATTATTATTATTATAATTTTGCTAGTATATACGAGGTTGTTTTTTTATTGTATCTAAACCTTTGACCTTAATAAGGTTAGGTTAGGTTACTATGTTCCGTCTATGATCTGAAGCTGAACTAATTATGTAACATGTTGATTACTAATATTGCTTTGCATCTTATCAAAATTTCTAGTTTTTGATCAAACCTATAATCCATAATTCCGAATGTCAATTAACAGAAAGATCAAAGAAAATAATAATTATAGGCATAATACTGTCTTGATAAATAATAATTTTGAATTATTTGGCAATCATAGTTTTGCCCAAATCTTAAGCCTAAAGCGTCATTCCTACAATTTTTTTTTTTTTGTAATCAAGTTAATATTAATAAGAAGAATTTATGAAAATAATTAAAACTGTAGTAGACAATCACGTAATTAATTATTGTTATAGTTATTTTAATTGTTTTATGCTTTATTATGAACTAAATGAAGTTTGTTAATTATATTTATTAATAATAATTAAGAGGTAAGACCAGTAGACTATCCAATAGGCACTGATATTTTCAATGATGTTATACATGAAATATTTCAAATAACGATGTCTAATGCTAAATTCTGTAGTTATGTTTATTATATTAATAATTAATCTAATATTTATTTATGATACAACCATAGACTATATGCTATATAGTATATATATAACCATATGTATATAGTATATACTATAACCATATGCTAGACCAATTGTTTTCACTAGTTCATAAGACCATAACTATTTGTTATGAAATATATGAAATATATGTCTTATGAAAATAACTATGTTAAAATTAAAAATATACATTTTATAAATAGCTCAAAACTAATCGAAATATTTGGATTGTTTTATTGTGATTTTATCATGTATAGAAAATATTAAACAGAAGGTAATTAAAAATGTCAAGTATCTATAAACATTCATTGATAATTTTATGTATGTGTTGTATACGGTCATTATTTTTAGAGTTACGCCAAAAATCTAAGTAGAATCTGTCGAAAACTAGATTTGCGTAAAAATCTAAATTTTCTTTTATTTGTTTCTTGTATTTCCCGTCGCCTTTGAAAACGTTTGATAGTTCTTACTCTTTACACCCTATAGTATTAAAAAAATTCAGTTACAGAAAATCAAGGCTTATATATATAAATAAGCCTCTAAACCTTGCAACCTAACCAAAACTCAAATAAACCTGAATATTGTTGTCTATCTTATGATATTATTATAGATTATTATCTTCTTTTTATTTATTTCTAGTGGTTAGTTCCCACAATAAAATCCTATAAATCCATTAATTAAATCTGACGATGTCACACCCGTATTTGTTGTCTCAATCTTAAAAACGCGTAGCATAAAAAATTTACGCTCGGCATGCAGTACACGTTTTACTCCGTTTGCTTAAAAATTAAAGTAAATAGACCTATAATGAAACTCGGTGGTAAGAACATTATCTATGTTATGTTGGAAGTGTTTTTACGAATTTACGATAATTCAGTTTTTAAGTGAAAGTTATGCGCGTATAATAAATTGTAAAATAAAAATACTCATAACTCATTTGAAAACTGAATTATCGTAAAAATACTTCCAAAAATCACAGATAATGCTCTTACCATCAAGTTTCATAAGTCTATTCACTCTAGTTTTTAAGCTAACGGAGTAAAATGTTAGCTGCCGATCGTAAATTTGCCATGTTAGGTACCTACGCGTTTGTAAGACTGAGACAATAAATACGGTATACGGATGTTGCTCCCTCTTAGCCAAATAGCCTATAGAATCAATATAATAGAATTAGATTATTCCTTATAATATTATATATATGTAATTAATTACCTTATGAGTAGGTACCTGCTGTCTATATAATATATGCAATAATGAATAAATCCAAATATGATATTAATATAATATAATTATATTACCTATATTATATTCAATCAATATAAAATATTAAAGACAGAGTCTCAAATCTTAATATAACCAGACTCGGATAGGCCAGGCCAGTCAAGCATTCGAGAAAATCTCGAAGGGCCACTAACATTTTGGACTGGAATGGTGAATTTGCTGCAATTTCCACTTAACGATTTTAATGACAGCTATAATATAATAGTATACGGTCAACAAACGTGATAAGGTCATTATTATTTATTAATATTATAATTCGTCCAATATGGGCTACTATAGCAATAAATTACGGGCTGATTGAAAAATATTTCTCGAAGGGCCGAGACTACTCAATCCGGCTCTGAATATAATTGAACAACGTATTAAAAATCGCGATAAAATACTTATAATTTTATAAAAACTTTATTTATAGCATTAATTGCCTATAAGTGGTATTAATATAATCTTACAAAGTATAACGTGATTCGTGGTTATATTTATCATTTTTCCAAAATCATCAATATTTTATTTCGCTACGGCTCTACGCCCATCCATCTGGCCATCTACCTATTTTAAACATATTAAATTTATATTCGTCTATACCTATAGGTTCCTGTAATTTCTAAGCATAATATAATTACTGTACATTATTCGGTCGAGTTTTGCCTAAAACAAATGTTTAGAATTCGTGTTATGAATTTATTATAAATAACACAAATCACTTATATATTAATTTTTTTTCTGGAATATTTTCGGGGGGAGGATGGAGACCATCAATAAAAATTATGTTTTCTCTAGACTACTGTATACGCCGATATATATGTAACCCAAATAATAACTGTTACTAACACTCAATTACTCAAACGTTTAATATTGGTTAATACCTATGAGTGGCATGTATATTTTTTATTCGGGTGTTGAGGAAAACCCTTGTCAAAATTGATGATGGACACAAAAAAACCATTGTTAAATCAATTTGAATGTTTTCATTCAGAATCTATAATTAAGGGAAAACATGCATTTATTCGTTTATCACATTTTTGAAAATTTATATTTTTATTTTTAGGCGTAATTCAAAAATTAATAACCGTAAATACTTAAAAGTTACACAAAATATATACATTGAAGTATGGTATTTTCTGTGCATGAAAAAATTTTAAAAATATAACTTATTTTTGGATATTTATGAACATTTAAAGTTTTTAAGTCAAATAGCTTGTAAGTTTAATACAACATCCCTCGTATTTATTATAATAGCATTTGAAAAATATTTATGATATATGAAATGCTCAATTTTCATACCTAAGCGCCAAGAACATTTATAACAAGGTTTCTCTAGTAGTTCTTACTATCTTACTGAAACCAAAAAGTTTAAAAACACAGTTTTTTTTATAAATATTATAAGTTATTATAAATTTGGATGAAATTAAATATTTTAATTTTTAACAAAGAATAACGATTTATCTTTTTTGTAGTTATTTAAAAATATTATTTGTTGGGGCGTGAAACTTCAATTTGGAAGTTGGAATGTTCAAACACATTACATATGAAGATAATTAGATAACCACCGAACTAATAATGATTGTGATTTTATGAGTCATGGAATAATTGATTTTGCTAATTATTTGGAGGAAAATATCCATCAATTTGGGCGTATAAATTAATAAACAATACTAATTTTCAACAGACCAAGCAAAACTTGCTTTGCAAAAAAATTTAAAAGAAGACAGAGTCCAAAACAAAATTATCGTAATTCAAAACCGTTGATAAAAGATAAAAACCTTGTATGCTAATGAAATCGAAGTGGATACATTGAGGATGTCGGATGTGTCGTCTCAGTCTTACTGATAGTTATGATTAGTGATGGGCATAATCGAGATATATAATCGAGATATCTCGATTATGAAAATTATATCGATTATATAATCGAATCATACTTTTTATTTTTAAAACAATGAATTCTTAGCCTCAAAATAGTCAAAATGTTAATAATCGGATATAAATTATTTGGAATTAATGAATGACGTCCATGAAACGAGGGAATTTAACACTAATAAGTACTAAAATAACAGTAATAAACTAATAACTAACAATTTACTGTAGTAAAAATTAAAAATCTGTATATTTCTTAGTTTCTTACCAATTGAATAAGATTTATTTAAAAATTTAGTTTCTAACAATTGTCTTGATAACTAATGATAATTCTCATTACTAAATATTATTCGATATTTCATTCAAAACAATTCGATTATTTTGAACGAGTGATATCTCGATTATTAATATTTCATTTGGATATTTCGAGTGATATCTCGATTATGAAAATGTCTCGATTACTAATCATTCGATTATTAAAATCATTCGATTATGCCCATCACTAGTTATGATATTAGAGTCAATTGACCTATTATCAAGTTTTTAAGTAAATGCGTTTTTATCTGCGTTGTTTTTTACGATTTTTAAATTTTTAAGTGAATTTCGAGAATTTTCCAATATTAATTTTTCACCTATTCTTAATACATTTTACTTTATTATAGGATATCATTTTTAAATGTTGGTACCAAGTGACAGTGAGAATATTTACTGCAATCGTTTCTAGGTAGGGTACCGGTGACGTGTCGAATGTGTCATGTGTGTGTGTGTTTTTGAAATGTTTTACAATATAAAATAATTAATAATTATTGTTATATTTTTTCTTTCCCCCACTCAAGTCTTGATTACTTTAATTGTACATGTGGCAACAGGCCGTCAAACCAAACGGCATACATAACTGGGCATTTTACTATATAGGTTAGGTAGTTTAGTGTTCGTTGATGCCTTGATGGGTAGCCCGCAATCCTTTGTGAGAACAACTGATGCAATCAACCCCACGATGCTTATCCATCCTTTCCGTTATGCTGATTGGAGGGGATGAGAGGTCGTTCATACATTAGACTATTAGAGAGGTACTCCCGTATTGTTCAACAACTGTTCACACTGTTCACAGTTCATTGTTCTCGGTGTGCTCCAATGCTCGATAGTTGATGCGATGGAAATTTCTTAGTTTCTTACTTCCGTCGTGCCGCACAATAAAAATATTAAAAATTTTGGACTGTCGAATAAAAACTGTGCCGTTACCGACTAAATTCTTCGAATACATTATATTATTATTTTAGTCACAATTCTGCAGCCAAACGGCAGTCGTGCGAGCATTTACTAACCTTTATAGCGTATTTTTGTAACTTCTCCAATATTCACCTTTAGTTTGATTCGCAAGTGCCGGCAATTCACGGCGATGGCCCGAGGATCTTTAATTAATCTCTGCTCATAACCGTAAGTACATTAATTATCTTAATATAATTTTTAGTTAGTTTCTGTTTGTGTCATACAATATTATCATTGATTATAAACACTAGTATTAGTGGTATTTACTATTATATTTATGCGCAGTGTTTACTATTTATTCACATTTTTCAATTGATACCTAATTAATTTAAGACATTGGTTGATATTAGAGATGTTACGAACCATAATATTAAAGGTCGGACCGAACTTTTCTTTAAATTAACGAACTCGAACAGATCCGAACCTACACACTTTTAATCAAACCAGAACCGAACCGAACTCATCAAATATTTTATCGAACTCGAACCGAACATAAAAGTTAAATTGGATATTATTTTATTTAATATTTATTTATCATTTAGCCACCATACCTCAGAATTATTGAATAAAGATTTTTATTATTAAGTATTTAAATACCTACTTTAATATTAGTTAATAATTATTATGCATGAGATTTTTAATTTTTAATTATTAATATGATGATAACTGATAAGAAAAATCGAAAAACATCAATATTTAAAACAAGCAAACATTAAACAACTAATATTAATCTATTAAATATTAATTATTTAAATATTTAATAATAATTTATAATTTTAGCCGTTACTCCATCGACTTTTATTTTTATTTCTCTGGTTCGATTATCGATATTTGATTCGGTTCGATAATTTGGAATTTTCAGTTCGGTTTGCGAAAATCGAACAGTTCGTAACATCTCTAGTTGATATAGAAAAAAACTATTTTTAAACATTCCAGAATAAATAAATATCAATAAATAATTTAATTCCTCGTTATTTGTTGTTAGTACTTCGGAATTCGATAAGCTAGTTATTTTAAAAATGTTTTCCCTATTTGCGGGCTTTGATAATAGTTTAATTATTGTAAGTAATAGCATCTTTATCTAATTATCTACATTAGTAACTATAAACAGGGCTATAAACCTTAGTTTTATATCAAATTATATGATTTAAACTTTAGATTCTATAATATTTATCAATTTATCCATGTATAATTTATAATTTATTATTATGAAAATCTTAATTTTGTATTTATAAGTTACTATTATTGTATCGTAAAAAAACGTAATTAAAAAATAAAATAGTAAAAAATTCATTTTAAGTTATAACTAAACAGATTGTTTATGAAAATAACAGGGAAAGCCAAGTTAAAGCTAATACATTTTATTAAATCCAACTATTAATGATAAAATTAAATACAGGTATACTTCAGACTTCACCCAGTTCTTTCCCATTTACTCCATAAATCATACAATAACGAGTTGCGTATAATATTGTATTTGTGTCGAACGCGACGAAGTTGTCGAATTTTCAAAATTCAAATTTTTTTAGTGATCTATTTGTTAATAAATGATTTATTTATTATTATTATATAAATGATCAAGATTATGTTGTTGGAAACAGGTTTTTTCTTATTCTGACTTCACATTTATTCACATTTTCTTAAACTATTATTATAGTTTTTATTTTATTTAGGTTGGGAAATTATGCTTAAAATAGACTTGGTGGCCATGGTCAAATTCCATTAGGTATATCAGATATTGATAGGTGTATTGGTGTATACTTACGTGTACTAACATAATCAGTGTGATATGTATACTCTATTCAGTTTAAGTTGACCCACTCGTCAGACGAAAACCGGTCATGATTCTCGCACTCATTCGCAGCGCTAGTGTCCGATGTCGCCTTACCACCTAATGTGGTGACTATGACACTGGTCGACTCCGGTCTCCGATAGTTAACGACGATCGGCGACCAATCACGGATCACCATTCACCGACCAGAGGGGTCTAACTGTTTCGGCGGCTTAGTATGCGTGCGCGAGAGTGGGTCAACTTAAACGAATAGAGTATAGATTTATAATTCAAAAGTAGGCAAGTTAATGAAAAAACGGGCTTAAATTAGTTGAGACCATATTAAGAATATTGATTTATTAAGTTAAAAACAATACAGAAGTTGGCAAATAATATATTTAATTACTAAATTCCAAATGCTTAAGTTAGAATAATTAGATAGACGACAAATATTAACTTTTGAGGACGCTATACCTGCATGTGTTGCTCTGTCTTACAAACGTACAAAAACTATTTTACTCGTGATAGAACCACTCAGGCTGTAGTCATAACTAAAAAAGGATAACATTTACTATGCAACATCGTTTTTATTATTTTGATATCATAAATACAAAAAAAAATTATTCAATTTTGAAATAATGATTTTTTAAACATTAAATTTTTTTTTTGTATTTGTAATATCAAAAGAATAAAAACGATATTGCTCAATAAAATAATGTTCTCCTTTTACAGTGTGAAAATTTCGTTTTCTTAGTTATGACTAGGGCAGTGGATCAGTTGTTGCATTTGCATGTTTTTTTTAAATGCTTATATTTATTGCTGAGTGAGCTTAAAATATGTTTCGTTTAAACAAAAAAGCGGGCAAGTCGAGGATGTCGCTCTGCTGTACAGTAGGTTACTGTAATGGATGAGATTCAATTTGAATGCAATGATAGGTATCATTGTATACGAAAAACGATTCTGAACGGAGATGATTTGTCAGTCTAGGATATATTATGTATAAATATTGTCATATATTCTATTTTGAAACAAATATTTTATTTTTCAATTAAGTCGCATTTTGTATAAGGCATGGTTAATCAATTAGTGTAGTTATCATGTAGTTATCATAATTCATAATACCTTATATTATCATAGATACACGAATACCTGGTTTGAGGATAAATCGTTATCATTACGCGATTTCAAAAAAATTTAAAACTCAAACGCTCAAAACATTTTTCCTATAATGACGCTTCAAATTTTCTCTATAGCTATTTGAAGCAAACTTATGGAAAACTTGTTGTTAAATTTTATAACCTTAGATATAAATACAAACAATATTATGAATTTTGAACTACAAAATAATTTGCAAATATTCATGGTTTTGACGAATTTCTGTCAATATTTGAAATTCAAATGCTAATAAAAATTTAATTTGATTTTCCGGTTGACATTTTTTTTGTTATAGAGATTGACAAATTTGTGAGGAATCTTGTATTAAATTTTCTAATCTTAGATTGAAAAAGAAATTTTTTTATGAATTTTTAGCTTATAATAATTTGCGAATTTTCGTGATTTTTACGTATGTTGTCAAAATTAAAATTTAAATGCTTGTAAAAAAAAAAAATATGACTATACATTTCTTTTATTTTTTAACTGCTATTGTAAAAATATTTTAGGAGCCTTGTATTAAATTTTCAAATCTTAGGTATAAAAGGAAAATTTTTTATGAATTTATATGATAAAATAATTTACGAATTTTCGTGATTTTCACGTATGTTGTCAAAATTAAACTTTGAATGCATGTAAAATAAAAATGTGGCTATATATTTCTTTTATTTTTCAACTGCTATTGTAAAAATATATTATGAGCCTTGTATTAAATTCTCAAATCTTAGAATTAAAAAGAAAAACTTTTATGAATTTCGATCTAAAATAATTTGAACATTGCCGTAATTTTTATGTATTTAGTCAAAATTTGAACTTCAAATGCTAATAAAAAAAAATCGTGCATATGTATTTTTGTAATTTTTTAATCGCTGTTTTGGGGACCACAACGGCCACAACTTTTGGTATTTTATCTAACTATACTAAAGCTGGGTTGCCTGAAAAATGTAATAATTTACTATTATAATAAAACTCAGATCTTCATGGTACTATTAGAAAAAACTATGAAGTATAAAACTGGTAACTTGCGGAAATAAATTAAAAGTACTTGTTCATTCGGTGGACTTTAAAAAACCCAAGCAAGAAAATAATCTTATTGAGCAAAAAATACATTTATTTAAAAAAATATTATTTACAATATAAATGTATAAAAAAACAAAGAAATTATATTTATTGATTGATTTTTGAAGCCTTGTTCTTTATGTGGTTATAAATATAATATAAATTAATAAAAAAAAATATATACATATATATATATATATATATATACATATGTAATAACCTTGTTTATCGTAATAGTTTTTAGAATAATTTATAGGAGGTAGATTATGACCACGAAAATTAAATCTTTGAAGGCTGTTTTATGTACAATGTCTTATTTTTAACTTTTAGACAAAGTTATAAAAATTAAATGGAATAAAATAATTATATATTAAAACAATAAAACATATTTTTTTAATGAAAGTCAACTAATTAAATATCACAGTAATACTTAATAGTGAACTTCTATAAATAAAATATTTAAATTGAGAAAATTAGAGCATTCATGATTAAACATCATACATCAGTCTAGGTTTCTTTATGCTTCTAGAAACGCTGGATGCCTTAGAAACAACTTCTCTTTTCTTTCGTATGTTGTTTGCAATAACTGCCAGGTTTTCTATTCCTAAAACAGAAATTAAAATAAATAATTTAATCATTCATTTTTTATTTAAAAATAACTTTTTTTGATTTATGAAGGTATAACATTATTGGTTTTTAAAAAAAAATTGGTAGGTACACTTAATTCTATTAAATAAGTCAAAATCAAGTTCATAGATTATTTTCTTATTAACAGTATATTTAGTTTTAAATTTTAAAAGCGAAGACCTGAAAACATAATTCAAGGTGATTCCTCATAAGTAAGGCAAAGATTTCAACGTTCTTTGCATTGTTCTCTATGCTACCAGATACTCATTTCATATGATTTCTTGGAATTTTCTATTTTGAATTTTCAAATGTACTTCCATCTTACTAAATCAAATTTTTTATCGCCCTCAAATTTGATAATCAAAGTATTATTTCAACTACTTTTCAGGTATACATACAAAAGAAACACATCCTCCCCTTAGAATCTAAAATTAAAAACTATTATTATTAACTATTTTTGAACAGTAAATTACAATAATATTAAGCTGTCAAACTTAATTGTTTGCATATGTTCATTTAACTCTAAACGTGAACTTTGATTGATTAAATAAAATCTTTTAAGGAGCCCTAAATAAATGGTCTTGGGCATTGTAAAGAAAAATTTTGCCTAAAAATTATAAACGATTTAATATTTTAATGAATACCTACTTTACACTGTGACCCAGCAGATTTTTACTGTGATTTGTACAAAATTCAATTTTTATATTTCAAAATCTATATCCGAAATTTAAAAATGAATTCTTATTTTCTCCTAGACTCAAATATTTTTAACAGTTATAACAGTTGTATCAATAGATTCCCTGAGACTGAGGTAAAGTTTGTAGCTTTGTTTTTCAACCCATTAAGGTTACTATAGGGTATTATTCACATAAATTTTGTTTTTGCTCACAAAAAAAAAAAAGTATGTACATATATATATGTATATGTTTCACACCAGATTATACAATTACATCAGCCAACCAGCCTTGGATTAGACTGGCCTGAGTGAATCATAGATAAAATACCAAAGAAATATAAGATAACCTAAAATATTAGATTGGATATAGTATGGCATTATTTAAATGACAGTTGACATACATATACATAATATGTGTAATAATATTATGCTAGTAATCAGATAGTGTATCATGATTCATGAATAACTGGATATAGCCACAAAGCAACCGCATGGATGTGAAACATTAGTATACCTGGAAATCGGCACATACACATTTCACGATACCAGTAATTTAGAAGACAGTCAGGCTTAAGAGAGACCTGAATAAAATAAGTTCAGACGTGAACTGTTAGAGCTAGTACCTTCACGCCAATCGCCTTTTTGAAATTGAAATATTATTTTAATCGAATAAATTTGGGACTTAGAAAATATTCAAGTAATAGGATACTTTTTAAGCACCAATGTACTCTGACGGTTGGACTATTTCTAGTATCCATAATAAATTAAATAGTGTTCTACTCAGTTTTAATTCAATAAAAACCAAATACTTAATCATTTAAACAGTTTGTTAATTAATTTTGCCACTTCCCTTCCATCTTATTACAAGGATCACTCTTCTGTATGCTGAGACGCTACAATATACAATTGAAATATGAAATAAAATAATAATAAAACTATATAATGCTTTTCAATCTAATACTAATAATTGTCATTGTCATAAAAATTTATTTTAAAGAAATAATATTGAAACTCACTATTGGTGTTTCCATTATCCATGTAACTAGCTCTAGGGTTAGTCATTGTATGAATTAGAGAGTGGGTTTCTTCTGGTTCTGATTCGTCTGATGAATACATTTCTTCATTATATCCGTTTAATAATGCTATTGGTTTTTCATTTAACCATTGAAGGCCGTCACGACTATTGTCTGTCGGGGTAGTTGTTGTATGAATTGGAGAGTGGGTTTCTTCTGGTTCTGATTCGTCTGATGAATACATTTCTTCATTATATCCGTTTAATAATGCTATTGGTCCTTCATTTAACCATTGAAGGCCGTCACGACTATTGTCTGTCGGGTTAGTCATTGTATTGATTGGAGAGGGGGTTTCTTCTGGCTCTAATTCGTCTAATAAATGCAGTTCATTATCATCTTCGTTTGTTAAATCTATAACTCCTTCATTTAAACTTTGAAGGCCCTCATAATTATTATCTATCGGGACAGTTAATGTATCAATTGAAGAGGGAGTTTCTTCTGGTTCTAATTCGTCTAATAAATGCAGTTCATTATCATCTTCGTTTATTAAATCTATAACTCCTTCATTTAACCATTGAAGGCCGTCACGACTATTGTCTGTCGGGTTAGTCATTGTATCGATTGGAGAGGGGGTTTCTTCTGGCTCTAATTCGTCTAATAAATGCAGTTCATTATCATCTTCGTTTATTAAATCTATAACTCCTTCATTTAAACTTTGAAGGCCCTCATAATTATTATCTATCGGGACAGTTAATGTATCAATTGAAGAGCGAGTTTCTTCTGGTTCTAATTCGTCTAATAAATGCAGTTCATTATCATCTTCGTTTATTAAATCTATAACTCCTTCATTTAAACTTTGAAGGCCCTCATAATTATTATCTATCGGGACAGTTAATGTATCAATTGAAGAGCGAGTTTCTTCTGGTTCTAATTCGTCTAATAAATGCAGTTCATTATCATCTTCGTTTATTAAATCTATAACTCCTTCATTTAAACTTTGAAGGCCCTCATAATTATTATCTATCGGGACAGTTAATGTATCAATTGAAGAGCGAGTTTCTTCTGGTTCTAATTCGTCTAATAAATGCAGTTCATTATCATCTTCGTTTATTAAATCTATAACTCCTTCATTTAAACTTTGAAGGCCCTCATAATTATTATCTATCGGGACAGTTAATCTATCAATTGAAGAGGGAGTTTCTTCTGGTTCTAATCTTACAAAATGTATGAGTCTGTTGATGTAAGAGGAGTGTTCCATTCCCAAAACTATAGATTCTTCAATATCATCTACGAATGGATCAAGTGATATTTCGACAACACCTACATTAGGTGGTAGTTCTGTATCTGGTATCCCATACATTTCTTCTGGTTTATCACACCGTTCAAAGATTATTAAATTCAGTCCAGCCTCAGATCCATAGGCTCTAGTGTACTTTCTTTTTAGTTTTAAATATAAAGGTCTGGGTGCATTCCTATCATACGCCACATCAACTCCTTCTGCATTCTCTTGTAGAACCATTCTTCTATTTTCCGAATCATTTTCTTCAAGATTAGTTAAATTGATGTTAGTAGAGATTTCCATCGAATCTGAGTATCTCTCAGATGGTTCTGTTTTTATTTCCGACCATGGGTTTTCTTCAGCTTCATAAATTGGCTCAGCTTTTATTTTAGTAATAGTTTCTTCTGATGTATTCATTACATCATTTGTACACTGTTGTAAGAACACACAATCGCCCTCTTTTTTTTGATTTTCTCCATCTTCTTCTGGTTCAGAATTCAAGTTAAACAATGTCGCACGATACATTTGCACTTCCTCAAGACCCTATTTTATCAAACAAAAGACAAAATACTATATTATAAAATAACATAAAACTATATATACATAGTAAAAATATTAATATTATATATATATACAGTGTTCACCAATTTAGGGAACACTGAATTTCTCGGCCGGATTTTTTTGAAATGAATCGATTTTTTTTTACAAACAGGTGGTATATGAATACACATTTTTTGATACATTTCAAAATTTTTCGAGAATTTAGTCTGCGCGTGCACAGTAAAAACTTTTTTTTTTAATAGCAATACCTATTTTGAACACCATATTCGGATAGGTCTATTTTTTTAAAGTAATTTTCATGTATCAACAATGGCTCTAAGTTCAATATTGACTAAATAAGAGACATGTCAATTTTATTAAATAATACATTTTTAAACATTTATAAAATCATTTATAATTAATTCTTATTGGTTACTTTTTGAATATTTGTACATATTTTTTTTTTAGAAATGTTATAAACAAGACTAACATATAATATGGATACAACATTATTTATTAAAAATCAACTAGGTACAACTGGTACACAAGGCCGGCGCAAGAAGTATTGGCGCCCTTAACACCCCCCCCCCCCACGACTAATTTGAGTAGTAGTAAAATTAAGTTTTTTAGGAAGTTAAATAAAATTAGCATTTATTTTGTATCATAACAATATTGTAATATGTTAGACATTATTTTATTAACTTATAAAATTGTATGACAAAAATAATATTATATTAATTATATTATTATATTTATAGATACTGCGAAAAACGTGTTAAGAATAATACCTACTAATTTTCATAATAATAAATATGCGAATGTACGATTCACCGCGTTATATCGACCGTTTTGCCATATATTAATTATTAAATATTATCATCATATATTCATATCAATTATCAAAATTCAAAGTATATTCATTAACATAGAATATCAAATCAAATATTATATTATTTCACGCCACCAGCCCACACCACTGCCTATAATATAGGAATATTGTGTTTCTAGTTTCACTAACTACTTATTTATTGAAACGGAATTTATTGTAAAAAAGAAACCAAAATACTATGTATAAATTTACTAAACAAAATATATGATTATATGAATATTGATTACCTGTTGGCAGTTACTTGTTAGTTTATAGTTTATGTATTTGAGTATTTGACATTACACAGTAGACCGTACGGAGCGAGAGCTCGTCGAAAACAATAAATGTGTGTGTCAGACAATTGTGTCTTTTTGATTTACGCTATTCTGCGATATTTTCGCCGTAAGGTCCGAATGAGTTTTACCGCCACGGTTTTTCTAACGAATCTAGCCTTAATCATCTGGTAATATGATTTTATTTATAAATGGGTAAATATTATAATATGAAAATAATTATTATGACCATCTATATATTTTATTTTATCGACACACACAAATGCGGTGGTATGCTTCCATAGTTCCATGCATTATTTTTACATCAAATCCAGCGGTATCGATGCACTGTTATATTATTCTTATATTTTACAAATATGACTAATATGAGACAATTGAAGATGCATCTTCAATTAAAACGATATTAGATAATGAATATTTCAAATTGTATAGATTGTTAATGCGTTTTAAAAGATAAATTAAAAAAAAATAATTTTGTATCCACATGATGTTAGCCTTATTTATAACATTTAAAAAAAATTTGTACAAATATTCAAAAAGTAACCAATAAGAATTGATTATAAATGATTTTATAAATGTTTAAAAATGTATTATTTAATAAAATTAACATGGCCTTTTTTTGTGGAAATACTGATTTGCGTAGAACGTTTTTTTTTTTTTTTTTGATTCAGTATCTAATCTTTATATTATATGTGATAAAAATGTTTGTTTGATACCTTACGAATATAGCACAACAATAGCATTAACATAATTGTTTATAAATTCTTTTCTTGAATAGAACTATATATATCTGGTTAATTTATTAATAAATTGTTCTAGGCATATATCAATGAAAATAGTATAATAATTGATAACTGAAAAGTCATGAAAAACTTAATTTATTTAGTTTTGTGGATGCAAAGAAAAACAAAACGAGGATAAATTATTTCTTGAAAATTCGATTTTTCATCTAATACAATTTTTATAACCAACTGAGCAACACTAAATGAGTGACACAGACTTTAAACTTTAACTTTATTTATCTCAAAACAAGCTTTTCTAGAATATGCAACTAGCCCCTCAACATCTTTGTTGACTACATTCAATAAAAACCTGATGTTATCCTATACTGTTTAGTTAAAAATATTAATTTCTTTAGTGAAGGATAAAGAGTCAATCTTAATAAATATGTAAACATAATCGGCAATGTATGCATGGATAAAAAACCAAAAATCAATTAAAGAAATCAGGGATTTTTGATTGAACGATACCCACTAGCCCTTTTCTAACCTGTAATCTAATATACCTTATTTACAGCCAATAGGATTAAATAACAAAAATTAAGGAGCCCTTTAATGTTTTTGTAATCTATCCATAAAAAGTTGCTAGTGTGGGCCTGGTTAGGTATCTAATATGAGTACAACCTATATTGTGTACACAATTAATATACACAATAAATTAATTAATCAACAATAATTGTATAATTATTTTGGTATTACACATCTATTCATCCATAGATTCTAGATATTTTAAAATCATTGTTATCTATTTAAGACAATTAAAATAGTTTTAAAAATTTTAAGTGAATACAAATAAGACACAACTACCAAAGTAGAAACTAAAAAATAATTTAGTTTGAAATGGATTCTTAAGTTAAAATTAGAAATTTTGACAAAACAACGATTTTTAATTGAATAGCCATTAAGATGCTTTTAAAATAATAAAACGGAACACATCAAAAAAGAGCAAGCTGCAATATCAGATGGATACACAGACCCATGGTTATTTTACAGATATTGTTCGGGCAGTCGGTTTTCTGTTAGAATGTGCCTTAAGTATTAATTTCAAAAACAAATGTATATAAATCCATTTTCTAGTGTACACAATTATTTAACATACTCCTTTGTTGTCGTCTTTCATGTACTTATATATACTAGGCATAAGTTAATATGGAAAAAGGGATTTTGGATGGCAAATTAGTCATTTTCTTAAAATGTAGGAAGTATACAAAATATGTTTACTCATTTCCAACATAGTTTTGATGTTTTTTATATTATTTTGTATATTTATTTATCACCAAACATCAAGTCGATTCCCAGTTACCAGTTTCCGATCACTCTTCTAGGTAAGCAATATAAATAACAACAAAACGACGTTGATTAAGTGTAAGACAGATTAGTCTGTAAATGTTATCTACTGCTTAACAATAAATTGTAATTGTAATACTCACATTCCTAGCATTTACCATGCCATATCTATAGACAAAGGGAACTTCAGGACTAGAAGTAGTGAGCTCTGGATTTTCATTGTCACTGGTTATGGGTAAGTAACGACTGCTGGGACCTGGGTCACAATTACCGCTGTATCCAGGAACGTTATGATTTAAGTTGTTGTTTGGCATTTTATCTTAGTACCGCTGTTGCAACAGACGATGAAATGTTATCTTAAATTATTGTTACAAAAAAATTGAAATATAATAAATAATATGTTTACCAAACAATGGACAAAAATGGCGCTCAAAACTTCAAAACACTCGGATGTTTACAGTGAGGAACGCGCAAAACAACAAACGTAACATAGGAAGAATAAATGTGTTAATCTCTTAATTCTTTTAATAAAACGACACGCCGCTATAGCCGTCGTCAGTAAGAACTTGCTAGAGAGTTAATCCATTTTCTATGTGCAAGAGAAGGCAGCGAACTGCGAACGTCGGTCGTAAACCTAAACTCGTAAAAACGTGTTTTAAGGCCAGATGCCCAGTGAGCAATAGACGAAGAGAGGAGTAGAGGTTAGAGGCTAGAGAGAGCTGATGCACCGGCCACCGATGAACCGCTCAACACGTTACACGTCTCACGAAACA
Source organism: Diuraphis noxia (assembly GCF_037042655.1). Classification (NCBI taxonomy): domain Eukaryota; kingdom Metazoa; phylum Arthropoda; class Insecta; order Hemiptera; family Aphididae; genus Diuraphis; species Diuraphis noxia. The sequence goes on from NW_028301711.1 coordinate 26,751,338, forward strand.
AAACAAAGTCAACGATAAGCGGGAACGACGTAATAAATAATAATATTTTGGGAGAGTTGGTAGTTGGTACGCACTGTATGGCAGTACTCACTTATGTGTTGGTATCCACTGGAATTTTGATTTTGAAAACAAAATATCAAACGCTGAACGACATTTGATTATTTACCTCCATAGATAACATAATATAATATACTAATGGACAATGGTCTTCAAAGTTCAAAGTCATCGCAGTATCGCACAGGACACACGATGACGATAATAGAATATTAAAATATTAAAAATATACCTAATATAATCCCTCGAGGAAAATATTATAGATCAATTTTTTAATGTAGAATTTCGAAGGAAAAAATAACAATAATTATCACTTAATATAAGGTTCTAGCTGGCAGCTAGTGATGCTGTTGTTCCAAATATTTATTAGTATTTATTTCAGATGTGCTCAGTGAAGAAGCACAACAATACGCTATGAAAAAATATGCAAATAATATGCCGCAAAATAATTATATTAACAAAACTCACATCCGTTTACGACGTTTAAAAGGATGCTACACACACATGTATACACTCATTAGATGTCTCCGTCTTACAAGTGCATAACAGAAAATTTACGATTAGCAATTCACATTTAGCTTCGATGGTTTAAAAATTAGACCGAGTCAACCTATTATGAAACTTAGAAAATTACTTAAATTTAAGAACATTGATGTTTATATGTGGTCATGTAGATATTTTACGATACCTAATTTTTTGGAAAGTTTAGTGTGTACACTGTACAATATATCAGCAGTTCAGTAAATTAGACTGACCCATTTCTGATACCTAGCTCACTAAAAAACTGAACTACCGAAAAAGCCCACCTACAAACACGGATAATGTTCTCACCATATTGAGTTTCGTAATATTGGTCGATTCACTATGATTTTTTTAACTAACAAATCTGCATGTCTAAACGTGAAGTGTGAACTGCTGAGCATACATCTGTCGTGTTTATACAAACGGAAACAAAAAATGCGCGTGTAGCTAATTCATAAGTTTCTATCGTCAATCGTCTGTAATCGATTCACTAATTTCCCATTGGGCTCAAACGTGAGTACGAGACACCTCTCGTGACATACTTACACCTCATTGTACTCGTTGTTTGCGTGGACGACGTGTACCTGTGCAGTAACGTAGTGCACTCCGTATTAACATTATAATGCGGCGTTGTGTGTCATAGTAGGTGATGAACTTCATTTAATAGTTAAATATAATGCACTGATATACAACAGTGATGCCCATAAATTGAACTAGTTTACTCGCTAAAGAGACATGTAAGAATTTTCTAGTCTGTAATTACCTACCTGATAAAATTTGGTATTACAAATTTTTTATTCTTAATAGGTACCTATTTTTTATGTTGGATGTTGCTGGTGAGACTCACACATAATATATGTCATGCAAGTCTTGACAAAAGTCATGTAAATTTATGCTAATTGTTTGTAAAAAAAAAAATTAAATTAAAGGAGTGATGTTTGCGAGATGTACGTTAAGTTTAGTTGATTTAAGGAAATCTTATTAATAATATTAATAAATACATTATATTAACATACCTTTTTTCTTTTCCATATTATGAATATTTTAAATACTTATTTACAGAATGAAAAAAATCAATAAAATAATCACAACTGATCAATTAGTTCAAGTATCGTAAATAATAAATCATATAGATGTACAAAAAGTATTTAATATTAAAAACAAATTTATGATTTTTAAACAATTTTTTTGAGTACGAAAACCATATTCTTATTATTGAAGTATGAAGGTAGAAATCGACGAGCTAAGTAAAAAATAAGGTACCTATTAGGTACATTTTTAGGATATACGGCCTCTAACAAATAACACAATATAGTCATCATATATTTATAAATGATTCCATAAGGTTTTTTTGATTTCTAAATATCTATCAACAAATTAGATTATATTTCAGCTTATTTTTTTGAAAGTTTTGCCTTAATTTTTAAGCAAATAAAATATTTAAATGAAAGTTATTACGATGAATATCATTATAATATAATATGTAACTTAATAAATATTTAATATTATTTATTATACATATTTTTACATTTTACACTTATAATATGTTTAAAGGGATCAATAAATAAAAATTTAATTACAGACTTTCGTTATCTATGTATTTTCTAAAAAATGTACATTGTGCAGGATTTATAAATACACACTTTCTTTCATTTTTTGTTGATTTTACTTAGAAGATTAAATATCTACTTGGAAAAGCTGAACGCCGTTTAGAATCATCAATTAATATTGAAGGTAGTGTAAAAGAGTTCTTATTAATTATCTACTGAATTACTAGTAACATGTAATTTTATTTGAATAAAAGTTATTTCCATCAACACTATTTACCTACTGTAAATTGATATTTAAATACAGTGAAACCTGACTTAACGGACACCTCTTTTAACAGACAAAATGACCAGGTCCCAGCAAAAAGATAGACATTCCAATGTATTTTGACCTGTCTATAACAGACTCCTTCTATTACGGACATGGACATTAATATTTTACTCGACAGTTTCATAACAGACAAAAAAACATACATACTACGTCTATAATAAACGCAATTAGGATTACGACCAATTACATTATCGCCGATTACGATAACGCTAATTGCAAGTACCTATTTAATTTATAAGGTTTAAATTTGTACATCAATTTAGGTTAATACAATTTAACAATTTATAATGTGTCATTGTGTGTATGTATGTATTACATGTAATATAAAAATAATAATTAAAATTAAATTTATAATGTATCTGACAATTGTGACATGTGTCATAATACATATTAATACAGATTATATCTAGTACATATTATAAAATAAAAAATAATACAAATGTACGTACAAATTGTAATTTTTAAAACATTGAAACCTGTCTACAACGGACACCTGTCTATTACAGACAATTATTTTGGTCCCACGACTCCATTAGATACAGATTTCACTGTATAACTGTTTAATAAACTCCATATTATATAAAATATAATATTTTTTAAGAATGATGAGTTTTTTCTTGTCTTTAATTTAGTAAAACTATCTAGTACCTATCTACAGCTTCATAAAGATCAAGTTGGGCAGTTTCTTTTTTTTTTGTCACTATAAATAATTAATCACTTAACCTAATCATTATTATCATCCTTAGTTAAGCGTAGTTAGTTTCCCCATCTTTTTTGTGTTGAAAAAAAGTAAGTCATTAGAACCTGTATTTGTTTAAGGTAATTTTAAACCGATTATTAGTGATTTTAAGGTTGCCATAAGAGTAGAGGAAGTTTGAAAAAAAATTCAGTTATGTGAATGTATTATAATTCAGTGTAATTATTTCAGGATTTATAATTTATTTTTCTGTAGGCTACATGAATACATGATATATGTTTAATTTAATCAATGATAATGTATATTTTAAATTATGCTACAAAACTTGTCGAGTGCCACAAAGTAGGTATATTCTTCTTAATAAGTATCAAGAACTAAGATATTCAACTTTGTAGTTCATTCATTCAATCATAAAACAGTTAAACTCAATCAAATTCATTTAGGTCATTTTAAATTTCAATGAATTAGTTCATGGTATTGTATTATTGTACGTTCAGTAACCATTCATTTGTTGTATTATCTATAAGTATAATCATCCCTGTATTATACACACATGTGAATTTCTTACTCGAGTCTAAGAACGCAAGGATCAATGTAATAATTGTGACAATTTGTATAGCATATATTTTCAATTAACTATTGCTTGTTGCATATTTATTGTTTGATTGAATTCAAAACGATGTTTTTAGTTACTACCTCTTGGTTCTTGGTACCTGGTAATGTATCATAGGCTTCAATGTATATTATATAATATTTTTTTTTTTTTTTTTAAGAAACTATTGATGAGAACCATTAGTTTTTACAATTACAACAAACATATAAATAATATATAATAATCTATTAAATTAGAAAAACATTAATTTTTTTTAACACGTTCGCCGCCAAGTGTCACATATGTGTGACATGAGGTCTCTTTAAAAAAACCCATGTCATACATATATACTATACTATATACTATATACTATACACATAATCGAAATAATATTAGGTTTGGGTTTGTCCTAAGATTTTCAAAAAGGTCTTGGGTGGTGAACGTAAAAAAAAAAATATATATAATATAATTATGATTAACTATAATATATTCACAAAGTTCATATATTTATTCGTTTGATTGTTTGTTATAGTCAGCAAATCAGAGCTTTCAGAGAGAACTAGAATAAGAATGTTTCACATTGGCAAATTGGTTTGTCAACTATTCAACACTGTCAATATCAACACATTATAGCTATGGACAATCATGTTTGTCATCATATTATTTATAATATATAAAAATATAAAATTACAATTATATTTATTTTATTCATTTGTTACCTACATAAGTATCTAAGAAAAAACAATTGTTTATAAATATATGTTTTAAGGAAATAAATGCAATTTCTAAAGCAAATTTTGAAGTTGTTTTAAATTATTACATTAAAACATTGGTATCATAAAAAAAAAAAAATATATTATAAAATTAAATAATTTATAATAATCGATAAGTATTATTATCTAGATTTTTTTAATCAATCTTGAGCTGTTTTTAGTTTGTTAATTTTTGGGATGGAATCCCAAGAATATAATGTTGCCATAATGATAATGAATAGTGTAACAATTTACTAATACATCTTAGATAGAGACTAGGAACCTATATAGAATATAATAGTACATATTTTTTTAAAGGTATAACAGATTAAACAATGAAACAAATATTATTCTAATCAATAATTTTTTTAATGTTATATCATTGACAGACTATTGCCTTATATTTTTCAATTTTATTTTTGATACTGAAAATTAAAAAAAAAACTTAAATCTGGATTAAACTTTTTTTGAAAACTTCAAAATAGTGAATTAATTGTAAAACTGATTTTTAAAAAATGTCAATTGTAAAAACATTTAATTAAGATATGCAGTTTATTTGTATTTTTTTTTTTTTAAATCTCGTTTTTGTTAAGTCAAATAACTTGATCTAGTTGTAAAAATGTTTTAAATTCAAAAACTATAAACTTTAAAAAAATATTTAATAAGAATTTTTAAATTGGGACTTGTTAATTAAAAATGTTTATATTTATCAGTTTTTTATAAACTAAATTTACAAATTGCCTTTTTTTAATGTTTTAAAAACAATTGTATTAGGTTTTAAGTTTCTTGTTTTTAGTATTAAAAAATAAAATAGTAAAATGTTATACCATGTGTAATGTGTATGTACAGTGCAAGCTTGGAAGGCTAGATTTTGCAGGGACTCTTGTAAATTTATTAATACCTTATATATTTTTATATATTTTTCTAGTATTTCTTTGAAGTTTTATAAAAATGGAGTCACTCAATAAATTTAATATGAAACAAATTAAAATTAGTAGGTAAGTATAATCAAGGCTGGGCATTAACGAGTTAAAAAGTTAAAGTTAAGTTAAAAAGTTAAAGTTAAGTTACTTTTAACTAAGTTATTTAACGAGTTACTTTTATTTTCAAAAGTAACTTCCAACTTAACAAGTTTCTTTTTTTTTTAAACAACTTCTAACTTAACGAGTTAATTTATTAATTTGTCCTAATATAAATTTCATATATTTAAAATTATATTTTGATTTTTATAACTTATTGATATTATATATATAAAAATAATAATTGTGGGAATAACCAAATACTTTACGATATGAATGTGAGTGTTTTGCATTATTTCTATATTTGAAATTTCAATAGATATTAGAATAACGTGTATAAGTACAACTATCTACCTATATAAAATTTGGGAAACGATTTACGAGTAATAATAATAGTATTAGATAATAATATTTTATTTTATTCTGCTTATTCGCAGAAAATATGTATATATTATTATAAAACAAAAATGTTATAGGACCATAATAGGGGTAATCATTATTTTGAGAAAAGAAAAACATATTATTTAATTTCCTTGTATACAGAGATAATATACTCTTACTAATTTAATGTTAGATTTTATAATTGATTGAAGTATGTTAGTAGTACTTACTAAATACCTACTGTAATTAATACAATTACATATGTTTATTGAAAATAGTTAGACTTCCATTATATTGTGTTATTTGTTAAGCTTTGATAAAAATGTATGATAATTTATTGTACATGAAAAAAGAAAATTAACTTATTTTTTACTAAGTTAAGTTACTTTTTTTCAAATTAACTTTTAACGAGTTAAATAAATAAGAAAACTAACTTTTAACTTTAAACTTAACTTACATTTTTCTGTATTAACTTAACTTAACGAGTTAAAATAATTAGTTAACTTGCCCAGCCTTGAGTATAATATTATACGGCAACCTATTCATTATAAGAATTTTAAAGCTATAAATATAAAATAATATTGGATCATTTGGATCAGCAGAAAAAATTGAGATTTATTGCTACAACTTGGATAGGCAGTGTACCTATATAACAATCCTTACTATACATTTTAGAAATTATCTTCACACTTTATAAGATTTTATTCAAATAGTAAAAGTATTATTCATAGATTATTAAAGAAAATTTATTATTTACTAGCTAATATTATAAAAATGATTAAATAAATGATACATTTATCTTAAATACAAATGTCCTTGTGTTACAAAATATGTAAAATTATGTGTGATGATGTAAAGGGTCATAAGTGTAATGTAGAGTTGCCATACATCCCGGTACACATGTTACTAGTTTATGACTAGGGCTTGGATTTATCATTTATATTTAAAATTGTAAATAAATATTTTTACTGTTTTGGGTAAGTGATACATTTTTAATTTTCATGAAATTAACTATATTTTATTTTACATATTTTGCCATAAGTACGCGTTTTTACATATTTCTCAATAGTTCCATTTTTACCTTCATATTTTGATATTTTGTTCATTTACGATTTATTAGTAATTATATACGGTTATATTTACAAAGACAGACAATTTTCCATGTTTCCAAAAGTGGAACTCATGGACTTCATAGAATTGGAAAAACTAGGTATTAGAGCTAAATTTTCTTTATTAGACAAGTTAATTGTTGAGGTAAGAAAAAATATTTTTAAAAGCTTCAACAAGTCACGTAAAAAAGCTGAACAAAATGTATCTAAATTTGAGTCTTCCATCAGAACTAACAACTATAAGTACTCAATAAAAGTAGTTTTTCTAAATGGTACATACATAATTTAATATACATACAATATACTTTTTTAAATCAATCATTCATAGATAATCCATTGTATATTTTTTTTAAAACAATACATAATATGTACCTATTAGTTAAATATATTTATCATTTTTTTGTTATAGTACTAAACAAACCAATTGCTTATTAGAAACAATCGGTTGATTGACACTTTTCACCGTGGTCCCAAAATAGTTCTATTAAGTGGCATATACTGTACCTATATAAAAATAAAAAATAGTATATTGGTTTGATCACTTAGAACAGAAGTAATTTGTCAGGTATATTTGTTAGGTACTTTTTAACGCCTTTTAGAAGTTTCCAGGTTTATGCTCAAGCTAAACAAGTTTTATACTGCGTATTTAAAGTCCAAATAACTGAATAATGTTATTTTTTTTTTTATAATTATTTAACATTGTAAATTTGTAATATGCAGCTAGTGTTGGGTAAATTACTTTTAAAAAGTAATTACCTATGTTCAATGTTGCTTTCGTCTTTTCAAATAGAAGAATAACTATGTTACTTTCTAGTTACAATAAAAAAATTTTATTTCCAATAAATTTATCGTCATTTTTACGAGCAATCTATTTATAAATATACTACAGTAAAAAAGTATAGCAAATAAAAATATGTACAAAATTAAATTCTACATTAGTAATATTGAACATGAATACATAAAACGGGCATACAGTGGTTGACTGATGGAACGACACTGAATACGAAATAAAAATAAAATCATAATAGCTGTTTAAAAATTATAACTTATAAGTTTTATAATTTATCAGTACATATTATAACACATCTATCAGAAAAATAATATTATAATTTTCTTATGTTTTATAAAAATATTTATGCATTAATAAAAGGACAAAGATTTTGTACCTAAAATGCATATTTTTAATTTGCATTAGAGAATATACAATCTATACAAAAGGTATAAGTATTATAAGAATATGTGCTACATGATAATTTAAAAAACATGAATAGGGTGAGGTAAGAAACCGGGCACCCATCATTTCCACGTTCATTGCACTTCCTTCTAGGCATATTATCAAAACCATAAAACATTAAAACGCTACCAGCCATTGCATTTTCTTTACTTGAAAATAATTTTCATGAAATTATGTACGTACGAGTGTACGACAACAGATTACTAGTATCCTAATTTACTACTCAACTACCCAACACTGGAGTACTGGAGACTGGACTAACATATACATAATATTTGAATTTCGATTGGAAAATAAATATAACAATTTGAATTAGGAGTATTAGCCATTAGGACAAGTTATCTTATCTTTTTGTTATTAAGCTGGAAGGTGTTACAATTGCGAATAGATTAGTGGGATTTTTACTTTTCTAAGTTGGCAGTTATAAACTATTTGTTGTGGAAATTTTATTTTTTAATCTCATCACTTTGGGAGACGTCGTCTGGACGGCTTAGATTTATGATCTAAGCTGCTGCTGGATTGTGTATCATCGCCGACGACCATCTGTTGTGCATAAGTGCATAACTGCTATGGTGTACACTGATAACGTGAATGGTGTTGTGATACTATTCCGCCGTGTGTGTTGTGTTCAAATAGCAACAAACAACAGTATATTATTATTAATATTATAATAATTTATACAATATTTGTATCCTAATGGCTAATAATGTTGGTTGGTTGGTTGTGAATGCGTCGTAGTCAATAGTTTTGAGTTACCTATAACGCGTCCGTGCGCGTCCGACTCAACTCAAGATACGTTTTTGTTTTGTCCGTGGGTGTGTGTGCGTCAGCGTGTGTGTATGTGTGTTTTTCTCGACCTGACGTTGTTTATCCATCGATCGGGCGGCGACAATCATTGCAATTTTAAGCGGCGACAGGCGTTCGCTCAACGACGTCGATTTCATTCTTCTATAGTATAAAATCTACACTGTTTGGTGTTACAGTCTATCAATTTTCATCACTCGTTCTTAGAAACACTTTGAACGTTCTGTTCAGCCCTGAAGTACATTAGTAAGGCAATATGGTTGCTTAGGTGGTTGCGAATAATTAAGATATTCAAGGTGGTGTCTGATTTTGACTTGTGCGATGTCAGTGGTGTGCCCTACATTATTGCATCTTGTAGGATCCCGTGTCATACGTGGTCCTAGCTGGAAATGGAACAAGCAGGTAATTTCAAATAAAATTGTTGCTAGTTTGCATGCAATTTAATTAAAATATTGTCATATGGTTGGGTGACAGAAACAACAAATGTTTATAATTAAACATTATTTATGTATTGTTTATTTTAGGATGGAGGAGAAGGTTTTTTAGGAACAGTTAGGAGTTTTGAGTCTCACGAAGAGGTTGTCGTTGTTTGGGATAATGGAATAGCGGCTAACTATAGATGTTCCGGTCAATATGATTTGCGTGTTTATGACAGTGGACCAACTGGTAAAATATTTTTAAAACATTTTAGATTTCAAATATTCATTATAAATGTTAATAGTTAAGTGTTTTTATTTAATTGTATTTGTATTCAGTCAAATTAAATTTACTTGGTAATAATTAATTTGATGTTGGTAAAAAAGTTGTAAATTGTATTAAATACAATGAGGACATATGTGTGAATTTAAAGTACTTAATTAATAATAATCATTTATTTATTTAATTGTAATTTTTAAATAATAAAGTAAAATTAATATAATTTAATTTAAAAAAAAAAACACTTGCTTTTAAATGAATAGTTAGTTATTTGAAGGTACTATAACAGTTTTTAGTTTTAGAAAAGTTATTTAATGATTCAGTTGGGTTTTGTTCCATTATTTTTTTTTTACTTGATTGTTATAGCTGCTATTTTAGAAATGAATACATTAGAAATAATTAAGGTTGTGAATTTATAATATAGTATTGTAAATTATAATTCATTATACCTATACACAGTGATACAGTAGAACCCCGATTTTCTGAAGTAATGGTTGGGCTTGGGAGAAAATAAATGAAAATCATGGTTAATCAAAACTTTTTATAATAATGAAATTTTTAAATATTAAATTAAATTATAATTAGAAATACATGCAATAATGTTATATTATATCTCTTAACTATAATATTATATATAACAAGTTAAAATATGAATTTATCAATCCTAGTTTTTTTTTTGGTTTGAAATAATTTTATTACTTCACTTCTTATTATTTTTAAAACCAATAATCCCACGTGAAGTCAAAATGTTCCTGCTTGCTGTTCCTTTGTTCAGGAGGTCATCAACTTCTTCCATTGCTTGGCTTGTCTATATATTTTCAAAACTTGTTATTATCGCTCTCAGAAAAAGAATCGGGCTGTTGTTAGCTACATCCTGGTTAATAATCAACACTTTTCTCTAGAGCAGAGGTATTCAAACTGTGCGTCGCGGCTCCCAGGGGTATTGCGAGAGTTTGCAAAGGGAGCCGCGTCAAAGCCACATCATACCTAGGTCCTGTATAATTATTATAAATATTATCTGCAATCATTATTGAAATGAAAACGACACACCTTACGATTCGAACATTTGAAATTTTATTTCTAGTACTAAAGTCACTGTTATTATCACCCATATAACATATCTCCCATATTGTATCCGTGTGTTGTTTCAATTTTTTCATAATAATTTGGGAGCCGTAAACATATTGTGAACACCCAAAGGAGCCGCGTGCTGAAAATGTTTGAATACCTCTGCTCTAGAGAAAAAACAATGCGTTTTCGTTTAGCACTCATTATTAAATTTTGTCGGAACTAATTTATAATAATCAATGTATGTTCAATAATGTTTACAATCATATTGTTATCGTCAAAAATATCATTAATACCTTTGTCAATATTGTATACATATTATCAATGATGATATTATGCAATATAAAATGTTTGATTATAATTAAATAATATACAATATCTATAGTACATACTTATTTTTAAATTTTTGGAAGGGAGAGCATGGTTAATCACAGATAATCAAGATAAGGTTAATCAAGGTTCTAATTTATTATCTAAAATAAAAATTATTTTTTAGATAGCATGATAGGCCTATTTTAAATCAAGCTTATTAATACTTATTTTAAAATATTATAATATAAATGTTTAATTTTTTATTTATTTTTAACACTATGTTTAGGTGTGATAAATCAAATTAAATAACTGTATATCTTATTTTATAGCTAGATTACTCTTTCAGTATCTTTTGAATTTAATAGTTCTGATTAAATGTTTTAATTCATAAATTAAAATACTAAAATAATATCTATAGTTTCTTTAATTGTCTAAGTATGATTAACACTTGTTCATCACTCCCAAAGTAATTTTTAGTCATTTAACTAAATTTTTATTGTTTGTTTAAATATCCAATTTTATTCATATTTGAACTCATAATATCATTAAAAAATACCTCTTATTTAATTTGAATAATTTAGGTAGAAAATGAAGTACATTTTAGGCTATTATTATTAATGTATAAAAATATCTTGGTCGTTGATATATATATATATTTAAAAACCCAATTTTGAAGAAAAAATGTTTGTTTCATTATTTTTTTGCATCAAAAATATTTAGAGTTTAAATTTCTTTTTTTCATAGGACACTCCAAGCATGAAGGGGTTGTGTGTAATGCGTGTAAACAGACACCTATCATCGGACATCGTTGGAAATGCATGAGCTGTCCAGGCAATGAAGTTGCAAGTGATAGTTCTGTCGATTTGTGTTTTATGTGTTATCATAGTGACAAACACAATGTTCGACATAGGTTTATATTGATTCAACAACCTGTACCAAGAGAATTACTAAAAGACCCCCGTGGTCTAGGTGAAAATCCAATTATATTAGATCAAAGAAAAAAATCTAAGAAAATAACATTGCGTGGTATTTTCCCTGGTTCACGCGTTGTACGTGGTGTTGACTGGCAATGGGATGATCAGGATGGAGGATCTGTTAATCAGAGAGGTTTGAATAATGCTGTCTCGCCGACAAACGTTAAACGTGGAAAAGTGTGTGAAATTCAAGACTGGTCTGCTACGACAGGCAGTGTTCGTTCAGCCGCTTATGTCCAATGGGATGTAAATGGTAACACAGCTGGGTGTGTCAAAAATTTGTACCGGGTCGGATTTGAAGGAATGGTTTGTAATTTTTTAGTTAATGAAATAATATAAAATTGTATTTTTTTTTTTTGTAAATAATATTTTAATGTGTGTTAACATTTCACAATTTTTTGCCTTAGTCTGACTTGAAATGTGTGTCTCCATCTAAAGGATTTACAACCGTGTACAGAGACCACCTGCCATTGTTAGGCCAACATCAGCACCAACAGTGGAATGACCAGCATAACCAAGGAGTACTAAGTTTAAATCATTTACATAACCAACTACAATACCAACAGCTAGAGATTGGTGATCGGGTAAGAATATTTTTTTCACATTTCGTTTTTTTTTGTATTTTATTGTTGGTAATGTGTAATATAATCTGCAATATAAAAAATATTTAAAATAAATTGTATTTATTAGGTAAGAGTTGATCTGGAATTAGATGTTGTAAGAGCTATGCAACAAGATCATGGAGGTTGGACAGAAGGCATGTATGAAGAATGTTTGGGAGGCGGAGTTAGAGAAAGTGCTTCTATTGGATCGGTGGTTGGTATTGATGAAGATCATGACATTGTTGTTCTGTATCCAAGTGGCAATAGGTGGACATTTAATGCAGCTGTACTTACAAAAGTTGGTGGACTTAGTGATAATCCAGTGGCAGGTAGTTCTAATTCAGCTGCAAGTTCATCACATGATGCATATGTTATCAAAGTAGGATCAACTGTAAGGATTTCTAACGATTTGGAATTTGTGCGCCGATTGCAAAAAGGTCATGGCGAATGGGCTGATGCCATGTCTATGGTATGATGTTTAAATGTGCTTTAATACTCTGCTGCATATATTATCTTATTATAATATTAATTTACATTTAATATAATACAAAATAATTATTTTATTTTCTAGACTTTGGGTGAAATTGGTTACGTGCAACAAGTTTATGATGATGGTGATCTCAAGATAGTTGTATGCAACACATCGTGGACATATAACCCACGAGCAGTTACTCTACTAAATACACATAATAATGGAATCATGGGATCAGTCAGTGAAGGTTTGTGTGTGTGTACATGTATAAAATTGATGATAGAGTTTTTGAATTAAAGATGTATGGTACATAATCAAATTATCAAAATGAAACCATAAAAATAATACATGAATAGTATATTAAAATATGGGTGTTTCATTATATTAACTGCACAATTATTTTGCAACGATATTCTATCCAGTGCCATAGCCTAACTTAGTGGCGACTAAAACTGTGCAGCCGCTTCATTGTATATTCAGTAGAACCTCATTAATCCAGACCCCAGTAGTCCGGACTTTGCTTAATCTAAACAGTTGTATAATATTACGAAAAATATGCAGTATATGCCGTAGACTAAAATAAACATATTAGGTATCACATTTTTACACAAGAAGAGATTTCTGAAATCCTCATCGCTGCAGAAAACTCTGAAACAGATGAATATATGAACAAGATGAAGTAGACGATAGTATCAAGTTTAAGCTAAACTTGGTGAAATTAAAGACCATCCAAATATTGTTCTTTAATAAGTTGAAGTTATCAACTATAAAAACATATCTGCATGTTACAAACATTGAGGCATCTACGGAAATTATTAATACGAGAAATAATGCGAAAGAAAGACAACAAAAGACTAGCAGTTTTTTCAAACCAGTTAATGAAAGTGTGCCTAATTATACAGGGTATCCCACAGAGATTTGACAAATGAAATAACTTTTGTTCTAATCAATATTTTAAAAAAATTTCTTTTAAATATAATTCATAGACACTTGCGCTACATTTTTAGAATACATTTTTTATTTTTTAATACTGAAAATAAAAAACTTAAAAATTGATAAAATTTTTTTTCGAAATATTCAATATAGCCAATTTGTAAATTCGATTTTTAGAAAAATGTATATGGTAAAAACACTTATTTAAGTCAAATGGCTGATTTTTTACAATTTTTTTAAATATCAATATTTTTGCTAAGTAAATTATAGTTAATTATAGTAATTTATAGTTTATACATCACATATTATTAAAATAAATGCAATAAAAAAAATAATTATATTTTAACATGCACCTATTTAAAAATTTTCTTATGAAATATTTTTAAAAAACTTTATATTATTTGAAATTAAAATGTTTTTAACATAAACTAGATCGTAATTTACTTAACGAAAATATTGATATTTAAAAAAATTGTAAAAAATCAGTCATTTGACTTAAATAAGTGTTTTTACCATATAAATTTTTCTAAAAATCAGATTTACAAATTTGCTATATTGAATTTTTCGAAAAAAATTTTTATCAATTTTTAAGTTTTTTATTTTCAGTATTAAAAAATAAAAAATAAAAAATGTAGCGCAAGTGTCTATGGCTTATATTTAAAAGAAATTTTTTAAAAATATTGATTAGAGCAAAAGTTATTTCATTTGTCAGAATGTCAGATCTCTTTGGGACACCTGTATAATAATTCTATCTATTATTATTATATACATTACATTGATATGTAATGTTTTTGCTGGATCTAATGTTATGTTGCAATTATTAGTTTAATTTAATATTAATATATCAATAATAGGGACATGTTTCTTGGTTATTTTGTTTAATCTTGACTTTCATTAAATCAAACAACCCTATTAGTCCGGATTAATAAGGTTCTACTGTACCTTAAAGTTTTCCACCAGATGGAGGGGGGGGGGGGAGAATTAAGACTTTGAGATGGCGAGAGGATTGAGCTCTCTAGATAGATAGAGCATAATACTCATATTCCACTGGGTTGAATAAAAAATTAATGGTTAATTTAATTTTTAATAGTTAAATAAAATTTAATGTTCATGTGACCCAGCATCAATTTGTACATAAATTGCGAACTGGAAATGGACCATCGTAAACTAATTTACTCACCCCCCAGTCAAGCTTATCTTCAAGAGATTATAATGCGTAAAAGTTTTTTAAATTTAAATATAATTTATTAATTAATTGATTTAAAAAAATAATAAAAAATAAAAATAATCATATTATATGTAAATATATAAATATATAATGATATATTATATTATAAATAATTTTTTTCTAGTTTTCTTAACCATTAACTGTACATAATTTGTATATATTTGTATTTGTATATAATTGTCTTATATAATATATTAACAAATTTTATGATAAACTATTTGATCCCCGTGCACTTCTTTGCCCGTTAAAAGTACAGACCATATGATACAAAAGGTTTGTTTAATTTGTAGTTTATACCCGACTAGTCATAATCAAAACTTACTGTGATAAATTCTTGTGGATTTACCCTATCTTAATCTCCATAAAAGATCTTTAACATAGTCATTTAAAATACAGGACTAAAAATTATATTTAATCATAATATTTTATAGCATTTTTAACTTTGTAATGGTGATTCAGTTTTTAAAATTGGTACCTAATAACATATTGTTAAGTTTTTATTCATCTATACTAAATTGTATAACCAAAGCAACCATATACTAAACAAAAATATATTTAATGTTATTATTATTATATTTATTGTTTCCATAAAAAATCTTAAATTTTCAATAAAGAAATTAAGAGGCACTTATCAAGATAAAATATAGCTATAGCCTATAGAATCATGTGATTGTGTAGCTTTCTGTTAGTAAAAAAATCTATTTAATAGTTCCAGAGATTAAACTGATCAAATGAACAAATTTCCTTTTTTATATTACCCTTTGATCCCTGCATGGGTTGAATTTTGAAAAATCCTTTGTGGGTTTTTGCATTATAAATGAACTTAATGACACAATTTCATACCCATATCTTCAGTGTTTCCAGCTAGGCGATGATGGATTACATAGGACAATCATTATGTATTCATAGATTTACCTCTTTAAATCATTTTAACTTCTGTAGGGGTTGGATTCTGAAAAATCCTTTTATAGTGGATGTCCAAATCATTAAACAAAACTACTGTCCAAATTTCATACTCATAGCTTCTTCGGCTCCGACTAGGCGATAATGAATCACTCAAAGTAATTTGATATTTATAGATAGATATAGGTATAAAAAATTGTTGATGTGGGAGATAATATGTAACATATTAAAATTACCAATTTTCATTACTTTGATGCTTGTCAGGTTAAATTTGGGTTAGTGGATATTTAATTTCAAACCAATTTTTCCATATTGATGGATCACTAAATAGTATTGATTATTTATTTAGGAACTTAACATTTATTTTGAATAATTTTGATTAGTTATTAAATAATATTTTATATCAAACTAAATAAATTTGCTTTCCTTATGATTTTAAGTAGCACCATTTTTATTTTAAAATTAAAAATTCTAACTCAAAATTTAACTTTTTAATATTATTCATATGTTATTTAATATTTCAATTAGTGATTCGAGATGAAACTCAAAATGATAAACGACTAAGATTATTTCGTGAGAGGGAAGTATTAGGACGTGAGCTGGTGATGTCAGCAGCTAATGGTGATGTCCAAAACTGTCGTAAGGTTTTGGAAAAGGAAAGACTAAGGAAATTATGTCTAATGAAGCTACAGTCAACTGAAGAGCCAATGACACTCAGCTATGCTCTTACACCAAGACTAGCTGCCTTGTCCGGTAATTACACTCCTCCACCCACAGATGACGAGTTGATATTTACAAACTTTGTGAGTAGTGGGCACACATCTCTGCAGGCCGCTGCTCAAAATGGTCATATCAATGTTTGTCGAGCATTAATCGGAGAGTTTGGTGCTAATGTTGAATTTCAGGTACGAGAGTTATTTTATTGTTAATTCATTTTAGCAACTATGAAATATTCCTCAAAAACTTGTAACATAGTGTATTTGAATATTTGTAGGATAGAGATGGTGATCGTGCTATTCATCATGCTGCGTTTGGTAACCAGCCTCAAGTGGTGCATATGCTGTGTGTTGTTTATGATGCTGATATAAATGCACGTAATAAACGAGGACAGACTCCTCTGCATATCGCTGTTAACCGTGGGTATGCTGATGTATGTCGCATTCTGTTACGCCTCAACTGCTTGCCAAACCTACAGGTTGTTATTGATTAATTTTAATATTAAACAAATCTGTTTATATTATTTTTTGTTTCAGTAACTAAAATGATTATTATCAGGGCTTTAGAATTTAATGGTACTAAAATTAACTGAAATATACACTTTAATATGACTTTAAAAATCTTAAAATAAGCAGTATAATATGTTCTAAAAATCTGGAAAATAGCAAAAATTTAAATTTATTCTATTGAAAATTAAATAAAAATGTGTACAAATGTATGACAGAATATTCTGGGCTGAAATATATAAGTACTACAAATACAAACGATAAGGAATTATAATTACTTACAGTTCGACAAATCAATTCGCCAGACTATTTTAAAATAAATTTTAATATAATTAAAAATGTGGGTACTTATTACTTTAACTATAGATTCAAATAAAAAAATATAATTAAAATAAATGACTAACTATTTATGTTTTTAAAATCACATACTATAAAATAGATCATGAAAATACAAAATAAAACTTTATATTATGCAAATTATCAAAAAATAGCGCTAGAAATTGAAAAATTGTACTATAAATCTAAAATACTTCAAATATACATAAAATAACATAATACAATTTTATATTTGGAGTCCCTCGTGCATAAAACAAATTTATAGCTCACTTTGCTATTTTTATCTGTGTCCTATAATAATTAACAAGTGCTATAAAATCCAATTTTATACAAGATCAACACTTTGTATGGAATTTGCACTAATTACTTATCCCCAATATGTTATAGTTTTACGTCAAAGGGTAACCAAAAAAAGATAATATTATTTTTATTATTAATTTTGTTATTATTATTATTATTATCGTCATTCATCATGTATATTTTGTTTGACACTTAAATTATAGGTTTTGACTTAAGTTTATAAATTGATAGGTTGATTTTTAAGATTAATAAAAAAATATTCAAATTTTCTGTATTCAAAATATTGTTGCTATATATTCTCAACATTGTGGGTATTAAGTTAAAAATGTTATTTCATATCACTTATAATCAAATTTAAATTGATGAATTTATTATGTACCCAAAGTTGTCCATAGAAAATTATTTAATAATGATTAATTTTTTCCATTAAAACAGGTCTAGACACACTAGGAATGCACCATATAACATCTACAAACAAAGATTTTTGGTTGATTAAAAATTACATTGGTCATTAATTTATTAATTGCAAATTACAATATAAACACTGTTACGGTATAAAATATAAAATATTTTAGCCATGCAGATCAACCGCAATATACAAAGTATATTATAAAAATAACAATAAATTGTTACATATCACGATTATTTAATATATATTGGATATCACCTTGAATAAAATTAAAAACCCTAATCGTATGGTATCTTTGTCTATTCACGGCTGTATTTATATCAGTAATAAAATGCAACAGTTTCTCAAAATTTCATAATTTTGGCCATATTCAAGGAAATAAATTAACAAAGAAATAATTTTCATGTGATATTGTGAGGGATAATCAAAAAGTAAGATGCAACAGGACCTAAAATTGTGTGCAGTAGCACACACTATGTGCAGTAGCAAATATAAATTGTGCAGTAGCAAATTTAAAAGTGTGCAGTACTTTTTTTTGGCTTTTATAAATTTAGTCCTATATAAACCTAGTCATATAGCCATAAGGTATCAAGGACTTTTATAGATTTTCTTAGATTGCAACTTATTAAAACTAATAATAAACGGCAAAAACAATTATGCAACGAAGTGCAGTGGCATACTTAAATATTTTCAATGGTGAGTGGGGGTATATTAAAAATGATACGTATATATATTTATCAAAATTTGTTGTTTAACGATTTTTAACCATTTTAATAATATAGTTATTTGTATATTTAAAAAGTTAAAAAAGGGACTGACCCCCCCCCCCCCCCCCCGTGTGTACGCTACTGACGAAGTAATATTATGTAGTATATTCATTATCTTAAAATATTTTGATGTGGTATTAGGTGTGCAGTAGCAAAATATCTTAATTTTAGGCCCTGAGATGCAAAGTTTAGTTGCAAAATATTTGACAAAATACAATTTACCTTTTGCCCTGGTATTTATTTGTTAAGCCCAATTTATTAAAAAAAATTTTTCTCAGGTGATACATTTCCATTTCATTGTATGACAACTATATACTTCTTTTTCTAAAATTTGTCAGTATACAATTTAGCATAAATAATTACCTAAGTTCCATGTAAATATAGAAAATATTCTTGATGTTGTGTTGGCCATTAAGAACAGACCATAAATCTTGTTGTACCATCCTTTTTATTGTATATATATATATAATAATGGAAAAATTATAAATCATTATTGTATATTAGGTTTAAATCAAGATAACAATATAATATTTTAATGAATAGTGTTTATAACTGTTTTGCTAAAAGGATAACGAGGGTGACGCACCACTACACGATGCCATATCTCGGAGACGCGATGACCTTGTAGCTATGTTGTTGGAAGGAGGAAGTGGAAGCATTGTCACTAGTAATGTACCTTCAAGTGCTGTGGCTGCCAGTGTTTTGAATGGATGTGAACGTGCCTATGACCGCTCATTTTCTAAATCAGCGACTACAGGTCAGGCTATGACGAGTTCTACCTTGATGAATAGTTCAAACACAGCAACGTCCAGTATAGTTGTCAATGCTTCTTTAGCACCTAAAGATAACAATGTTGCAAATACTGTTACAACCAAAGTGGAAAATGAAAAAAGTACATTGTCAATAATGAGTGGTCAAGAAAATAGTGTTGCTGGTTGTTCTGCTGCCACAGCATGTTCTTCCTCTGAGGAACCTTCAAAATCTACAGAAACAAGTGAAAGTGGTGTCACAACTCCTGATACAGAACCAGGATTTCCAGCTATTGGATCACCACCCGCTGATCTTATGGTGGTTAATACTAATGGTTTCAATCCACTGCAGCATGCAGCACTACGTGGCAATCCTGGGTGAGTGATAAATACTAAATTTTAATATACATCTCCTACTTATCTAAACATATACTGTTAACTACTATAGTAAGAATTTAGATTAGGATGAGTAAAAGCCTAAAAAACTGAATTTAATTTATGTTTACCTATGAATTCTGTACATTTTGCAATATGGCAGTAGTTAAATTCCTGTATAGTACCCCAGGTAGTTCTTATTTAATTAATGCAATTTAGTCTGATAATTTTTAGAAATGAAGGATATTTTAGTGCATAATATTCAGGTTAAACGCAAGCTTATAAATTAAAAGTTTAAATGTAGAAAAATTGATTACATGTTTTTAATTTGAAAATTAAATTTATCATACTAACAAAAAATATTGATTGCTTTTAAAGTTGTTGATAAAATAATTACTATAAATTGGTCATTTTTACTATGCATAATGTCTACTATTCAGACTTAAGGTAATGAACAAAATATTATGCTGTTCAAACATTTCAAAATAATGGTTTTTTTTTAATTATTATTATTAGCATTGTAAATTATATATAAAACAGGTAAATTATGATTTAAATAATTAATTAGTATTAATTTTAAATTACACTAGTATCATAAGTATATTATACTTACTATTAAGCATCCCCTCACCAACTAATTTTGGTATACGTTTGATGAGTATATATTATATATGAATAGGATTAGGAGTGAATAAGATGGTAGGAAGAGCATATAAACAATTACAGTTTGACTGTGACAGATTATAGATTGTAAGACCACTATTGAATTGGCTTCCAATTTTGGATAAATTTGAAGTCGACCCTTGAATTGGCTCCTGAAATTGTAAACTATTATTATTTAACAAGGGGTTCTCATATTATGTGTTTATTTTTAAAACTTCAACCTAACCTAGCCTGGAAATTTGCACTCAAATATAGTCTAACGCTTGATACCTATACTATTATATACATAAATATATATTATATTGAATTTAGTCTTATCGTTTTAACCGTCGTAGTCTACTACAATAATAGATTATCATTGATCTATTATGTTATATTATGATCTATATATTAGCTAATAAGTATAGACCTCGAAAAATAGTGGATTATACTAATTTATTTTACTAACTAATGAAAAATAAAAACGAAGCACAGAGTTTATATTGTCCGTGTTTTAATTTTTAATTTATATTATATATATTTCATAACGATGTGCTCAGATATTATAATATCTTTTGTGTTTTAATTTTTAAATTATTGTTGTGTTATTATTTCTCTTTTCTTGTGAAATCTTTATATCATATTTACTAAATAACCTAAAATAGATTTATAACTTTCAATGTAATGAAGTAAAATATACGAATACGATATCGTAAACCATGTGTTAAAATTAAGAATTATGCTAAATTTATTTGGTTATCTTAAGTGTAGCTGACGTCAACTATTCTATTATTTCTTCAAATTATAAACAACATTTTGGTAACCGATATATTTTTGAAAATAAAACTTTAGGAAGCCAATTTAAATGTGCTGGATTGTAAAATACCTAGTTGCCGTGACTCGTGATATTATATGTTAGTCGTGTGTGTTTTGCTTTTGCTGACGGTGGCATGGTGCACATACAATGCGATCGTGCTTCATCACTGCGGGATTGTTAGGGTTGGGATAGTGGGAGTGAGGACCAAGGACCAGCGGTGGTGAAGAAACGAGACAAAACTGTATAAAAGACTCTTGGATATTGCATGCTGATTGTTACAGTAACGGACGGAAGCGCCGACTCCAATCACTCCCTTTTGAAGTAGTCGATCAGCTGAATGTTTTTACACGAAATAATTATACGAGTAATTGCCGCATCAAGATGGATTACGTTCTGGATGCACCGTTGGCGGCGACTGATAGGTAACAGCCGTGATCGCAGCGACTACGAGCCTACGCGAACTCATGAAAAATTAATTTTTACGCATTTAATGTTTGAAGTTTCGAAAATTTCTATTTAACACCGCAGTATGCCGAGAGTTTAACGCATATATTAAGTTGTAAAAATATGTTTCCGTTTCATGTCATTTAAAACTATTATTATGGTCCTTATACGACTAAAGTTTTTTACTTTAGCTACGACTTATGAACACGTATTTGCGCATATTGCTTATTATTACTATTGGTTTAGAATGCTAGTCAAGTTTGAAATGAAAAAAAAAGTAATTTTTATGAGTGGTGCGCGACGATACAAAAATGTAACTATTATTTTTTATCTTTTCTATCAAGTCACGGGATTTTGTAGCGCCTGAGAATAAATAATACTGCAGGTTATTTAACGTGTCCGAGTTAGATTTGCGTGAATCCTAGCTACAGCGCGCGTCAAGATAAAGTTTAATGTTAGCTCCGTTTTGTGCATTCAAAAAGATTGTATATTCATAAAAAACTACCACTAAATACTACTATATGTGTATATATTAGTGGTGGTACAACAATATTTCATACATATCTATATTCTATAATCCAAAAATACATATAACCGTGATTGATATAATGATATAAATTACAATACATTAAAATTAAATGTTGGTACATAGAATTGTTTTTATAAAATATTACATGTTTTTACTATTAAATATAATCAAAGTATCTAATATTCGTTAATTTATATATTTTTAAAAAGTACATAACATATTAAATTAAAGGGTTAGAATTACAATACAAAAATTTGACTTAACCTTAAATAACCAATGCACGTTATTTGATGAGAGATGATTTTTGATAGAAATTGTAGTTTTTCGCGTGCTGGCTACAGCTGGTTGAAGGGGACCAAATGTGATTGTGGAAGTAACGGCAACAGCATCATAATCATAACCCCAGAAAATCATGTGTGAGGGTCAGGATGACCGAGAACGGAGTGATTCTTATAAAAACTTATTATTTATCTTTGCATGCTGCCGCTACTGCACACAATTCAATTAATAAATGTGTATTTGGCCCAGATCCAACCAGCTACAGCTACACGCGTTTCTTAGAAGTAGTAGTAGCAGTTTGGTATCTCGATGTTGACAACGATTACTTCCATAAAGATGCTGCAAATGTACCTCTTTAATGACGAACGTGTTTCTAATGTACCTAACTAATTAAAATGGACATAATGTAATGACCATTAAAGCAATAATAATAATATTAATAATAATGATGTAGATGCACGTATAATAATATTATCATGAAAATGAAAAAAGTACAATCATTTAAGTCCTAAGTAATAACCACCGTTGTTGTCGTCATAAGCGATCTATTTATATAACAATATAGCTACCTACTAACTATACTATTACTGTCGTCGTAATATCCGTGCCAACAATTTATTTACGTATTATAATGCAAAAGACACTCTATATCAACGATGTACATATTTTTAGTAATAAACCATCACCAAGTTTTCGACACATTTCATACTTAAAACTACTTATAGGTACGACTTATAAGTAATATAATTATTATATTGTATAATACGGACATTACGACGATTACAACAATATTCAGACCATTATAATGCAGATTCGATGGATTAACCTCTGTGTTGCCCCCTCGTACGCATTTAGTGGCGGTGTTCCATCATCACGGGATTGTGCATATGCGAAAAAAAAACGAAACAATTGAATGGACGACGTTTCGTCTTAAGTTAGCGTGCGCATTTTATTACTGTAAAAGTTTATTATAGACCGAGTGCTCACCATAATATAGTGCTTACACATATATTATTATCTAAACTTCGACTATTATTTTAATGTGCACTGTCGTCGCGACGGCCGGCCGCGGACTGAACGGACGACGGCGGGACCTCTGGCAGCAGCAGCCAAGCAGCAGCAGCTCGGCGGCGGTGGCGGTACGCTAACCAGCTTGCTAGCGTTATGCGCGGGTGGACGGGGGGTGGGTGTAACTGGTGCAGCGTACTGCCGCCGCTGTGTAAAATACTGTCAGCGTGTATTAGGAGGAGCGTTGTCGTTCAGTAGCGTCTGCGCAGCGGCCGCGGCACTCGTGCCGCCTAGAATATCCCCGGGACCCGTTCGGCCGGCTGTAGTGGCGCGGTGCGCGGGGCTGCAGCGGCGGCTATTCGGCTGCGGCCTGAGCCCGGGCCCCCGGGCCAGTCGGTCGACCGCCTCCATCGCCGCGGAGCTGGCAGCCTGCGAGCGAGCCTTCTCGTGGCCTCTCGCCACTCAGCGTGACGCCGGAGTGGTGTTTTAGTTACGGCGAGGGTGTGGCCCGCGCGCTGTTGCAGCCCTATTCCCTCCCTTCACTGTGTTCGTTGTTTCCTGCACCTCTGTCTGTTCCGCCGCACACAACGATAACAACAATTGTCGCCACCGTTTCTGTGTACGTACATTTTTTGCCCGGCTGATCTGAAATGAATGCGTGGGGGTTGGTTGTGGGCCAGTGGTGAAGATGGGTAGGATGAGGGCGTTTGGCCGGGTGAGCGACGGCGGTGGTATTTAAGCGCTGTGCCACCAGCTCGCTCGACGATGCGAGGGGTGATAATAGCGGCGGTTGCCTCTCTGCCCTCCCGACGAGAGCAGAAACTGTCCTCTCCTCCGTCAGCCATCTGGTCGTACTACCCCCTCCGCCGATGCCTTTTTATCTGCAGTGAGGCTGAATATGTGTGTGTGTGTGTGTGTATAGCGTACACGTCAAGCGTGTATAGTTTGCAATCTCATCCCGTTATACCGCCGCTGTATCCCGTTGGTTAGTCGGGGAGGGTGTTTTGCGCATCACCGGCGGCTCTCGGCGGCAGACGACCAACCGTCGGGTTGGCGGGTAGACGGGTGAGACGAGGCGCGAATAATAATAATAAATCGCGTGGTCTCCGCTTTTCCGCGACGGCTTTTTCCGCCGCCAGCTACTATATTCTCGTTGAACTCGTTTTCTGCTTTGCAAACGACTACGTCCCCACCACCAGTGACTTTCTCGATATAATACACGACATAATTATTGTTATCGTTGTGTATTATAATATTATCGTCGTTACATCACCACGACTGCCTAATCACCATCTACACACGTATAATATCCAACGTAACAATTATTTATATTATATATTAATTGCGCATTCGCCAATTACCGAGTGTCACATAAATATAATGTTATTATTGTCGTTATTATAATTGGACATTGACTTCAACCCCTCGTACAGTTTATCCCTTTTAAAACGATATTTCCATTCGCTATTTTACTGCAGCCACTACACGTCAGGGCCTTATATATATATATATATATAAATGCTGGTGCAGCAGCCGTGCGCATGCTACAGAATTCAATTAGCAGGAAATTTAAAAAAAATTATGTCTATCCAGTTCAATTATATAATAATTTGGTTTTTCTGAAAAGTTTCTTCAGTTATAAAATTATAATTATTCGTTAATAGTTATTTTATGCCTTCGGAAAAAAAGTATTTTAAAAAACGTCATAAACTATATTTCCGATTTTCCTACCTGAATCGTATTGGGATTTTAAGAGTGGAAAGGCTGAACAAATTGTATACAGCCACATGGGACTATGGGAGTATAAAATAGCATATACCTTTTTACTATAACAATTACATTTTTACCGTTTTAATTTAAAAAAAATATTTCTGTTCAAACACATCTATTAAGGAAATATATCATTAAATGTATACCTATTTAATATAAATATGAATTTAACTTAATAATAATTTATTTACTCTAAAACACTCACGTTTCTATAACATATTTAACATTTTTATTTATCATAATGATATATAGAGGTTTTATTTTGATTGTCTTAAATATTTCGAGTACCTATGATGAAGTTATCAACGGCAAATAATACCTATGTACATATTTAATAACCTGGATGGAATTAGGAAATAAAATAATAATTTGAACATATGTATTTATTTATAAATTATGATTTACAACGTAATAGTTATTATGATACTTATCGCATAAAGTATAAAACTCAGTTTCCTAATTTACAAATTTTAGTATATTTAGTATTGTGATGTAAATGTTTAAAAATCAGAGTTGAAAAAAAAACTTATTTTTCTTATAGTAAATATAATAGTATAAATGTATTTTTATTTAAACCTTCTGAGCGATGACATTAAGTTGCTTGCTGTTGGTTTTGCGATGATTTGTCATATTCTCGTATCTCCACATTTTATCCAAATATATTCTATTTGAATCATGCGACTGTTGGTTAATTATTAATATTGTCTATGTGTTTTAGTTTATAGTTAGGCATCACCTATGAATACTATCAATATATATTACATCACTATAGTTTTACTAAACTGAAATATTCCGAATCGTTTTTATAGAAAGTCTCAGTCATATAAATTTCCTTATTTATTTATTCCTTCTGAGATCTGAATAGTATTATACCTATTTGAATTCTTGAGATTTTTTGTTGTCTTACACTCGTATTGGATAAAAAATAATAAGTTTAGCATTTTTAATCGAAACTTAAAGTTGTAAAATAATACCTACATATTATTTTAATTTGATGAAGATGTGAACATTTTAAGTTTTTTTTATACGCAATGTTTACCTTAAGATCAGATTTAAACCACAATCAAAACACATTACCTATTCCAGGCCCGTATACATGGGGTGGGGGTGGTTAGGGGTTCCCCTCCCCCGAAAATTGATCCTGGATACGTGCTTGGCCTACGCAGGTATAATATTATAAAAATTAAAAACGTGTTCAAGGGGATATAGGTAGCTATTTTCCTTTTTATTTCACTATATCAAATTATAAACAACACACGATATTTACGGTGATACTCGTTTGCGCACAGTACACAATTTTTTACCCGTAAACTGACAACTCGTTTGCATACATCGAAAAACGTGAAAACCCGGTTAATTCTAATTTTGACCTGAAAAATGACTACTCGTTTCACGTTTGCGTACAGTTATTAAATTAGACTTATATTGTTACGTGTGAACAAATTTTAATAAGATACACGTAATTGATTAACTAGTGTGCGGTTCTAAAGAAGCATTACATTAAAATTATTAAAATAGTAAATACAAACATAACATTGAAAAAACATGACAAATTTAATTTAAATTAAATTAACAAAAAAAAAGAAATTTTTAATCACGCCAGTTGTAAACAGACAGTCATAAGCCTGTAAAAGTGAGAAGGAAAATGTTTGAAAACAATCTTAAACATTATTTTTGTTAAGGGTTTTAGTAGACTAAAACTATACTTTATGTACGCAAACGACTTCTACGTTTTGGGTCATTTATCACAGGTTTTAAAATCTCGTGTGCGCAATCGAGTTATACATTTGTAAGCAAATGAGTCGCAAAAAAGGACAATGTGCGCAAACGGGTATCGCCCGATACCTACTTGGTCGTGAATCGTGGTAGCTGACATAGGCGTGTCTACGGGGGAGGCAGGGTGGGCACCGGCCTCCCCAGTGACTTGATTCTTGGCGACTTGGCCTCTTGGTGTATAATCTACCGTGGTTGAAACACAGATTTCTATATGGTTAGTAGTGCTATATAATTTCAATACAAAAATAAAAAGTCACAAATATTTATATCGTTGTAGTTAGTAAAAAATTTAAATTTTATAAATGGCCTCCCCAGCCATGGAGGCCTAGACACGCCTATGATAGCTGATAATATTGTTATGATTTTATGAAGTATTAAAAATGTTTCAAAATGCTGGTTAGTGTTTTATGATTTGATTTTGATAGTCGATTTAATATTATCTAATTATCATACAATAATATACACTTATCTGACTGTTTGGTTAGGTAATATTAGCATCCATAAAAATTACTTAACTATTTTAATCTCAATTCCTAATTATTTTGAAAAAATATTACTTGTTATAACTTCATTATGCATTAAAATTTTACGATATTTTTATACATTGCATAAAACATAGATTAGAACTAAAAATTTGTGTTTATATGTTAGCATATAGGCCTTGGACTTTTTACTTTGATCAATTTTCAAAATCTTTTATTTTATTTTATGTTTCTTCTTTTTAAATTTTCAACTACCTAGCCATTAAACATAAATAAAAATGATTTAAAAACTTTCTCAAATATACGTTTTTAAAATACAATGATTTAATATTAGTGTATACTATTTTTAAATTTGTAATTTAAAAATGTGTTTAATAAAATGTTCAAATATTTTTACCGTTCCAATAAATCTCCGTGCACACGTCTATGTTATTAAATTATATTTATTCATTAGAACTATTTAAAAAAATCGTAATTAATAATCAATTTTAACAACTATAAATTAAAGTTATACTATTTTCTATTTCAACTAAAGCAATATTTTACTAAGATAGGTACATTTACATGTTTAAAAAACGAAATATCAATTTCTATTAACTTATTTACGTGCTAAACAATGAAACAAATTATTACTCATGGATTCTTAAACAAGCATTTAAATGTAATATTCTTGAAAATATTTCAGTTTGTATTATTAGTATTTATAAACATTCATAAATATTTAATATTAAAAGAGTTTAAAATTGTATTCTCAACTCATAATTTATATTATACATTATAATATTGAGACTAGAAATGTCCAAGAAAATTGCTTTTTGCATTATAATTTCATAAGCGTTTAAAGTTTTATATTACCATACTTCACGTTCAGAATATATCTGCTCGATATGGAATATTTTTCTATTACATTTGAAGTATTTTTTATATCGTATTTTTACGGTACAAAAGCTATATCGATGACCCCTGGACTCATGAAGTTTTTTCTTCGCTTATATTTACCAGTGTGTTGCTGCCCCGATAAAATAAAGATAATACTGCTATAGCCCCACGCTCCCACCGAATATGATTTGTGTGATAAGAACGATCGTGAGATCGAGTGGTTTTAAAATTGCAAATATATAAACTACCCTACATATTTTATATTGTATTTAATATGATGTATGTATATGTATAAAAGTTATATAGTTTGGTTGTAGGGCTATTTTGATTTCTATATATACGTGATAAAGGCCATTTATCGAAAAACACGCATTGGATGAAAGTCGTGAATTTTCCATTTAAGTAGGTGGTTTTTAAATAATGGTAAAAACGCAATCGCAAATCGCTTCCTACACAAAATAATGGGAGATGGTAATTTGCGCCACGAATAGGTACATTTAAGTACGTATGTAATTTGCGTCAAATTATAAAAATATAACATGTATTTTGCGCCACATATACTAATTAATTTTGGTATTTTGCGCCACTAAAGAAAACAAAATGGAATATGTAATTTTCGCAACACTTTCAACTTTAATAGCAGTTGGAATTTACCAGCAGATAAATTTAAATATCGCATAGGATATACAATAATACGTTCTGATGCGTCCGACGCGTGTCACATATCGTCTCAATATCGTTGAATTATTTATAATTATGATTTTTATATGTTTTATTAATTAACGACAATTTAGATGTTTAATATGCATGGAGTTTGATTTTTTATATACATTTATTTATAATTACGAGTTTAATATGACTGAATTTTATAATATGTTTTATTACTTAACGATATTTTACATATTTAATATACATGGAGTTATTTATATTATTATAATATAAGTGGCGCAAATTACTATTTTAGTAGGTACTCTAGGGCACAGATTACATAATTCCTTTTTATTTAATTTTATTTGGCGCAATTTACAAATTTAAAAAGTGGCGCAAATTACCAAAATACATTTTTAGATGTGGCGCAAATTACAAATATATTTTTTTTTTTTTTGGTTGATTTTGGCGCAAATTACATACGCCCAAAATAATAAGGTCATACCTCACATGACGAAGGCACTACCTATTTATATAATTTATAATATATTCGGATAACTTACTTACACTAAATATTTTATTATGTGTATTATAAATAGTAGTAAATTATATTTAAACTACTATACCTAATACATAATATATTGCTGTAAATTGTAATAAATGATAAAAAAAAACCTTGACATTTCTGCAATGGTTAGTGAACTGAATTCAGTATCAATTTTGCGTTCAAATAACATACGACTGTCGACCGGAGTTATATTAGTACATACATGCACGCCGTTTCATGACTGCCTTCGTGTCGACCGACAATACACGCTGATCAATGTGGCTATATAGTAGGCCATTGTATTTTGACGTGCTAGATATAGATTACCAGGTATATAGTCTCGACTTTTACACGGAGACGATGTCAAGCGCTTCCCTTAACACACACATATATTATATAGTTGTCGTGGAATATTGAAATATATTGCTCGCTTTAAAATGTTGAACACATTTTAGCTCGTACGTACTGCAGGGCACATAATCAAATCTTTCGAAAACTTTGCAAACTATATTATGTATTATGTAAATGATTTGCGAACGGTGTCGGTGTACCTATATTGTAGCCTGTAGGTAACGATGAAAACGTATGTGCATGATGTGTATTCCCTCTTTTGTTGAGTATATAATGATTATTCTTGAAATTATATAATGTTACAATTATAATATAGCAACAAACAAACTAACAAATAATAGCGACAGAGACTTTTGATTTTCTATTTTCCTTAGCTTTAACGATATTATTTTATTCCCCTGCCAACCATGTGTATACAACATTTTCATCAGAATACATCATTGTATTACGTGTGCGTGTGAGAGTTATTTTTCTTCATAAATCGTTGTAATAGTGTGCTGATAATAATTTATTATACATAAATATGTATAATACATTATCAAACTTTAAACTTACGCAGGGTTTGATTCGATGCTAAGTGCTATCTATCCTATACCTATGTATGAATTTGTTCTTCGCTTTTCTCTTTCTATTTAGATTTCCACTGTATGATAAATTGTTGATTCTTTTGTATTAAAAATATAGTGTTTTTAATAGTTAATTCAATATTATTTTATGATAATTAAATAAATGTAGTAATACAATATTAATGGCTCAAAAATAAGGTTATGAAGTGATATTTTTAAATGTATCGAGAATATACATTTTGAATGTAAAATATAATTGCATGTATGCAATATATAGTATACGACATAGGTTGCTATATCATATTATATAAACGTAATTCCTTGGTTATAGAATTTAGGTATAAAAATTGAACATTTTATTAATTTTTAACCTCAAAGGCTTTTAAAAAAGCCTTGCCTTTATATTTTGATATTTTAAAATTAATATCCTAAAAATATTTGATGAGGCCATGCATTGAATTTTCCGACGAATACAATTTTATTGACATATAAACAAAAAAAAAAAATCGTTTCATGAGAATATTCACTGTTGTAAACATTTTAACTTCACGCTCATAAAAAATGTAATTTGACTTTCCGGTAGGCATATTTTTTTATTTTGTTTTTTTTTATAAAGGCAGACATACTATAATAAGAATGTCGTATTCAATTTTCAAATCTTAGATAATTACTTGCTGAAAATAATTTGCAAATTTTGTTAAAATTCATACTTTGACTGACGCTCATTATTGTTAATTTATCTATCAATAATTTTAAAAAACCTTATTACATTTTCACGCTTTCTGTTCGAGCGAAAATATTTTATCGATATAAATTAAAAAAAAAAAAAAAAAAACTTGTAAAAATCGAAAACTTTATATTCCTGTAATAAGTATTAGATCAACATGAATTAAAATTAATTGAAAATTATATGGTGTATAGACTAGAAAATGCCAATATATATATATAAACAATTTGTAAAATCTGTATATTATGCAGTTATTTCTTAAGAATTACACCAAAAACTTTAATCGATTTTAG
This sequence comes from Diuraphis noxia, assembly GCF_037042655.1. NCBI lineage: Eukaryota > Metazoa > Arthropoda > Insecta > Hemiptera > Aphididae > Diuraphis > Diuraphis noxia. The sequence continues at coordinate 26,783,485 of NW_028301711.1, forward strand.
GGAAAGCTAATTTCACATAAAAATTCCCGTTTTTCTTAACTTTTTTCCTCTGACGCTTATGTAAACTATTGAATTTAAATTTGACTTTCGAAATGTACCAACTAGATTCACCTATCAAAAGAAAATAATTCTGAAGTTTTATTTCGACTAATTTTACACAAAAACAGTACCTATTTGACTTAAATTGGTTCTGGTTTTTATCGTACCTAACTAAAAAAAAAAAGTGCGTATACATGAAATATTCACCAAATGTTTATATTAGATTTTTCTGTATATAAACTATTTAAGTATTATTTTCAAAATATTTTTAATTTTAGTTTTCAGTCATTTGTAGTTTTTTTTTTTTTCTATAAACATCGATTAATAATTTTCCACCTCTTTAAAAAAGCTTGACATTTTAATAAAAGATTTAAATTACATTTTTTTTACATCAGTTTAAAAATATTAAAGATACGTCATATAAGCATGCATTTTTTTAATAAGCATTTAAAGTTTAAATGTCGATAAGCTTTATCAAAAAATAACTATTTTCAGTTAAAGAACAAATAAAATGTTTAATTTTCATAGCTAAGGATTAGACATTTTAAAAGAAGTTTATCGTATATAGTATAAATACTGTAACAAAAAAAAAAAAAAAAGTGTAAATCCAATTTTTTTATAGATATTTAAACAAAGAATAACATTTTTACTTGTTACATTGCAATTTAAACTTTTAAAATTTATAAATATATACTATTATATTTTACACACAATAATTTTTTTAAATGCAATGTTTTTGGCAAAAATTAAATCAACCTACCGTATTAATTATTAATAGGATGTTCTGCATTGGTTAAGTAAAATAAATCGTACCTTATAGCAATATAAGATATACTTAGTAATAGAGGCTGACTAGAGATGACGGCGTGAGACCGTCGTAGCTCAGATTGGTTTTTCATATTTAATGTTTTATTATTGAATTCCAGTTAATCTCATACATATTACATGCTATTACAGCAACTTGCTCAATGATGAGTGTAGACTCTTGTCTTGACAACTACTGTAGATGTTGCTGTGGGTACCTAATTTCACCTTTTAAATTATTTAATGTTACCGTACAATATCATGTTTGGATAACGTTTAGAGAAAATTTTTTCAAAATGAATTGTCCTTAAATAATAGGTATCTTTATCGATTAATAATTATCATCGACAATTACTACTTAGTATTAAAAACTTAATGATGTATAGATTCTATATCGTACAAAAAATATGTAAATAAAAAATAAGTTTATGTTATTTATTATTTAATATGATTTTAGATTCTGAGCGGAGCGATGAATGTATTGATTTTACCATGATGTGTGTTTTTATTTTTTAATTTTTAATTTATTTTTTTTTTATCTCTGTCATCTCATTTTGGGGCAGTAAAAGTGCTTCGATTTTTGACTTCAGTACGTTATTCGATCAGAAAGTGAATTTAGTTGGTACTTTGGGGGGTCAAAAGTAAAAAATTCTTAATACTTTTCTAAATAATCGAGAAAAACAAACTAAAAATTAAGGGAAAAACGGGAAATATTACGCACACTCATTTTTCGACAAAATCGATTTTGGTTTTTGATGTAACTTTAAAACGAATGACCATAGGTACATGAAATTTTCACCGAATGTTTATATAAGTATATTCTATCCACCATGCAATTTCCAAAATTTTCGACTTAAGTTGAACTATTCATAGGCATTTGAAATTTTCGATCATTATTAGTTTTTTTTAAATTAATATCGATAAAAATTTATTTGTTAGGCAGAAAAGCTTGAAAATTTAATACAAGACTCTTAACATATTGTTACAATAGCAGTTGAAAAATAAAATAAATTCATAGCCACAACTTATTTTTTATAAGCATTCAAAGTTCAAATTTTGAATTAATACGTAATAATCACGAAAATTCACAAATTATTTAAAGCTAGAAATTCATAAAAAATTTTCTTTTTAAATCTAAGATTTCAAAATTTAATACAAGATTCCTTACAAGTTTTTCAATCTTTATCACAAATAAAAATTCCACCGGAAATTCAAATTAAATTTTTATGAGCATTTGAAATTTAAATTTTTACAACATTGGATTTTCACTTTTAGCGATTTCCTTATTTTGGTGTAACTCTAAAACAAATGACCGCAGATATTTGAAATTTTCACTGAATGTTTATATAGGCATTTTATATATTTGATAAAATTTTCAAAATATTTAGATTTGTTTTAAGCTGTTTACTGACGTTTTAATATTCAACTTTTTTAGTTTTTTTTTTCTATAAATATCGATAAAAATTTATTTGTTCGGTAGAAAAGCTTGAAAATTTAATACAAGGCTTCTAACACATTGTAACAATAACAGTTGAAAAATATTAAAAATTCGTAGGCACGATTTTTTTTATAAGCATTTAAAGTTGAAATTTTGACTAAATACGTAAAAATTACGGCAATGTTCAAATTATCTTAGATAGAAATTCATAAAAAATTTTCTTTTTAATTCTAAGATTTGAAAATTTAATACAAGGCTCCTAACATATTTTTACAATAGCAGTTGCAAAATAAAAGGAATACATTGTCACAAATTTTTTTAAAAGCATTCAAAGTTTGAGTTTTGACAACATATTATGTAAAAATCACGAAAATTCATAAATTATTTTATGCTAGAAATTCATAAAAAATGTTCCTTTTTTATCTAAGATTTGAAAATTTAATACATAGCTCCTATCATATTTTTACAGTAGCAATTGAAAAATAAAAGAAACGCGTAGTCACAATTTTTTTTTACAAGCATTCAAAATTTGAATTTTGACAACATATGTCAAAATCACGAAAATCACGAAAATTCGCAAATTATTTCAAACTAGAAATTCATAAAAAATATTCTTTTTAAATCTAAGATTTGAAAATTTTTAATAGTCTATAATATATCCTAGACAGATAAACCGTCTTCGCTCAGAATCGTTTTTCGTATACAATGATATAATATCATTGAATTCAAATTTAATTCCATCCATTACAGTAACCCACTTGACAACCTACTGTACAGCAGAGCGACATCCACGACTTACCCGCCTTTTTTCTTTTGATTTTGTCTGTATACAGAAATCCAAATATTTTTATTAATTATTTTTTATATTTATGTTTATTTAAAATTACTACTTACTACTTAATGTTTTTAAAACATTTCTTTTATTGTGTCATATATGTAGATCTAGATACTATGTATTATAATTTATAATTTATAATACTTGTTTTAAAAATAAGTTATTACTTTTTATTATTTTAGTTGCAATTTTTATTATTTAAAGTAATAATGATCAAAAATATATATCTGCAATTTATAATATTTATAAAAATATTTGGAATTTTATTCTGTATTTGCAGGAAAAATCTATACGATAGGCAAATAATAGTATTTTCATACTAAATAGTACATAATATAATATTATTAAATAGTAAATCTAAAAAAAGTTTAGAGGGAAGAGAAATATCCATATCAAAAAATGTATCGGGCAAAGATTTAAATAAAAAAAGATTTCCTATCAAAACGATAACAGCCTGAGGAGAAATGTCCGCAATTTGTATAAGACTGTTAGACTGTTAAAAGAGTAGATTAAAATTAAAAGTATTTATACCATTAAATATTTATTACTTTCATCGCATAACTGTAGCATATATAGTAATAATAAATGAATAATCACACTTGAAACTGTTACTTTAGAAAAGAAATGATTAATTTACATCGTGGTTTTTTTTTTGGTACGTCACGGCAGTCATCAGTTACAATTGTCTAAAGTCTAGACATAAGTTATCGTGCGTGCCAGGGACCAGAGTATATTATATTCTGCATATTGTGATATAAATGTAAACATAAATGTTTACAAAAAATATTTGTGTCCAGAGTAATATACAAACATTTGAAAATCCAATAAAATAAGTATTACCTAATATGTATAGGTTTTTATTATTTCTTTTAATCTACAATTTATTTACATCACAATGAGGTAGAATGAACTCATCTATTATTAGTCATTGCACATTAGATGTTACTCAGACTCTCAGTAACATACTAACTGCTAAAGGTACTAAAATATATATGCTAAGTACTAAAAGATAATTTGGTGATATTATTTACTGAAAGAGTCATAATTTAATTTGTATGGTTTATTATGATATCGGTTAGTTCCACTGTTAATTATTTCAATTTTTCTGGTGTATTATTGAAGCACAAGGTGACTTTAAAAATGAGTTTTGATAGCGGATAGATGTACTAGTTTGTTTCATAATATATGCAACCAATTTGATGAACACTTATAGTATTTATTATTCATTATGTTATGTTTCGTATTTTAGCCAAACAATTAAAAATAACTGATAATTGTAAAGGTTGAGAGTTTTAGTTGTATTGCTCAACCACCCCAGTTGTGTTCAAGGAAACACATTCAGAATAGTACTTTAAAATCATTTTAGACAGCGCATACGATCATAGATAAATAGTAAAAAGTGTTGGAGGTAAAAATTATGTGAGACTGAGATGAGATTCTGGTAAAATATGACGTACACGTCGTACACCGTGCGATAATATGTTAAAGGTGTATTAAATTATTATAATATTATATTCGTTGGTTATACGAGTTTTGGGGGTCCATATTTGAAAAACAAAATGTATCTAGTCATAGACGTATACGCCGTGTTTAAATAATATTATGTATCGTGATACAGCGAGTCCTTTACTGTGTCTGCAGTTAGGATCTGGGGCCCATCTGGGCCATCGCCAGTCAAGAATAAATATCGTATTATTATTAAGTTATAGGTTATGTATTCCGACGACCCTGCCATACGTAAATATAATATTTTATACATCGTTGCGACGGTGCAGAAAAACAACGGGCGAAAGAAGAGTATTTCTTCTGGTCGCTCGATGACGACGAAACAATATGAGACGACGTTTATTCGCCATAAGCCTTTCCGACGACGCTGTCGAGTCACTATCCAACCTATATTGAGTAGTACCACGTACGCGGCCCGGGCCGCCCACGCTATACGCATCGCCGTCGCGTTAACGCCAGCTCTCTCGCCCGCCTCGCCGCTCCGTTCGCCACCGCCAGCCAGCTAGTCGGCCCGCATCGGCGGTCGTTTACTGCCGCCGCCGCCGCCGCCGCCACCGTGCAATCGATACCACTGCCGGCGGTGTCGTCGTCGCTCTACGGGATGGGCCCTCGTGCGCGCGCGTAACACCGCCGTGAACCGTCCTAACCACCCGCGCGTAAGTGTGTGGTAGGTGAGGGAGTCGACGACGACAGAGATGTGTATAAGCTGTGCGGCGTTAACGATGCGCCGCCACGGTCGATTTTCGCGCACGGAACGGATCGCTGCCGCTTTTCCCCTTTTATCATGCTGCCCGTCCCGTCCTCGCGACACCCCTCCCACTTGTCTCTTCGTCAAGGACCGCGTGCTGTGTGCGTATACGTTGAAGACCCGTGTGTGGTTATAAATACTTCCCACCGCCTCCGTCTCGCAGAATTCTTCTCTAAACTACAACACTCACACACACTATATGTATACATATATTATATAGACATAAAGAGAGCAACCGGGAATGTTATATTATATAGTATTATTGTATGTACGCATACATAAATAATTGACGTTTGTGCACCATTATTTCGGATGGTTACCAAAAAATCCATTTGCTACTATATTATACAATTTATTATTCTAATGTCATAAAATTGCACACATATAATATTCATTTATTCGTTTAGTTTATATTTTTTATAATACGTTTATACCGTATACGTTTATATTATACTCGCCTGCATGTCTTATTTTTCCGTCGTATAAATTGATCATAAATATTCATAATTTATTATACCTCATGAGTTCGTCTACGGTGGTGTGATGTAGACATTTATATAACTAACACAACGCTAAAATACGTATATGCTATAAACATGTAAATGCGCTTATTATTTACACGTAATACGTATTCGGTGTAACTGACTAAAGAGCATAATAATATACCACTAATACCGCAGTAATACGAATCTCGGAATTGAATACAAATTATACAGCTAGCGTGCGGTAACTGTAGTTGACAATAACGTAATAATTATAATCATAGTAACGTTATACGCGATGACAGCATCGTTTGTCTGACGTGCCATTGTACCAACAATCCGAATACTATTAACTTTTACAGAACCTACGCGTCTATGAAAAAAAATTTTAATTACCTACCGTACAATAATCATTTGGTATTATTATTAATAACAATAATAATATGTTATAAACTAATCGCTATTAATAAAATAAATCATAAACATTAAATAAATCTTTCTGTTGAAAAAAATGTTACAACCCCTTTCCCGTACATCAAACGGAGTTATATATTACGAATAAACGTATAACAGGCGTATACACGACTTTTAATTGTTATTTATGACACTGTACAATTCATATTATAATTAAAGGGACACACGCGACATTATAAATGCACATTCGAACCTCGTCGATGCGCGTTTTCGGGTCGCGTTCGTATATTGTAAGTGCTTACCTTCTATAAATATAATATGTTATTATAAAGATAACAGAAAACAACGTATTGGTGCAACACACGTACTTGGCCACCATGGTGTATACCTCCCCGTCGTTTACGCAATACCTATACATTATAATATTATTATTTTGATACAACGATAAAATAGTTTACACGGTTTAAACACACACAAATTACAATAATTTCCGGTTCATGTATATTATAATATTATTATTATTATAAAGTCGAAGGTGAGTGCCGGTGATGTGTCGCCCGGCCCGCCGCTCCATACTTCTTTACATTCCATACGTCGTTAAATTCGGCCAAACGGCTCGCGCACACTATGCGAACATACAAGAAGTACGGAACTCTGGTGCCGGGTGTTCCACGGTGCGATGGTGCCGCGTGCTGGTCCGCCGGATGATGATGATGAATCGAAACCGTCGTGTCGTGATTTCGTGTACCGCAGCACTCGCTATGTTCTAACAACAATAATATTATACTCTGTCATCGGTACACGTCCGCCAACCGCGGTTCGATAGCCGTTCGCGGAGGCGGCGTCAGGGTACCTACGGGCGTACACGGACACGACGGTACGGTGCCAGTGGCCGCGGATCGTCGCTAAAAATAATGCAGCAACTCGCTGTCACTATTATTAGATCGGGCAGACCGATCGCATTTCCCCCCTCCCCCCGCCGTCCGCTTATACTTACACCGCCGTTGGCGCCGTCGCCAACGCGTAGCTAGCCAAATCCGTGCAATCGCCCGTTATCTATTTATAACGTATCCAGTGTACGTATATTATGCTTTAATTACATCGGTACACTTCTGTCTATATACAGTATAACATAGTAAATAATGGTAATGCTCATATATAACGACGTTTATAACATTATGTAGGTACATTGTGTATTACATTACTGTAATGTAGCACGGCGATAATATCGCACTTGATTCGCGTGTAAACCGGTGATGGGGGAGTGGTGAAAACGTATTTATTATCGTTATGCACTGGTATTGTGTATAGGCACCGAAACTGACTTCGATAATATTATAATCGTCGGGGGTGCCTGAAATTTAGGCCGCCGCCGCTATAGTCACCGGGCTAAACTCCTCGTGCGTGTGTGCTATGGTTGAGTGGTGTGTGTGCTCCGTGTACCTTACCTACCGAATAATCGAATCGACCGCGCGCCGTCGTGTACCGTTTGTGTGACGATGACGACGACGCGCGTATACTCACAATTCGAAATTGCGTTATATTGTGTGCGTGTGCACTTTCATATAGGTACATAATATACACGTTGTAAATGTGTGTGTGTATGTGTGAGTGTGTGTGAGTGTGATGACGATAGTACTATATATGATTCCGGTGAGACTATATATACTGCGGCGCGCCGCGTACAGCGTCCACCCGACTTTGTAATAATCGATTACATTATGGTGTTGTTCTATTATACAATATTTGGCCGTGTTACGGTTACGTTCACATACGTATATACATGTTGTATAAAAATCGAAATCAAAAAAAAAAAAAAAATCTAAAAACTAATTCGGGAATAACGATTTGGAATCAAAATAGTAAACTATAGTTATGCTCAATATTATTTTATCGTTAGTGATCTGGCCGAAGAGATTAAAGGTATTACTTATTATATGGTCGACATCGTAGCTGCTCTTGTCCGTCTTCGCGGCGGTGTTGGTCGGTCCCGCCGTCTCGTCTGTCTAGTCGCCGTCTTTACCGTGGTCGAAGAAGTTGCGTTCTGAAATGTTCTGATGGTGGTCTCCGTTTTGATCCTTCGGTCGCTGCTGATGGTCGACTGACGCCAAAAGTCCGCTGGCTGTGGCACTTATACGAGCGACTATTGGCACACGCATCAGGTTCTCAGATCTGCTATTGCTGCCTGCCTACCCATACGACCGCCGTCCCTCAGCTTCTACCCCCACTCCGTGTAAAGATCGGACCTCCACCGTTGCCGCTTCTACCGCGATATCCGTTAACTGTGTCTCGTTCTCTTTTGGTATCTCTCTCTTTCTCTTTATATATATATATATATAAACCAGCCCGAATGCGTGCGGCAAGAATGCGACGTCTCCTCGCCGCCGTCCGTGTGTGTTTATAATAAGCGCGGTACACACATGGCACACGTGTGCGTCTCGCACCGGTGGTGGCTTGTTCTCCCGCTGCAGCCACCGGTCCCGTTCTATAATAAAAACTCCTGTGCCGGTGCCCCTTCCCCACCCGTGATCCCAAAACCATCGACCGCTAACGGGGGAGGGGGGGGTCTCTCCGCGTTGGTCGTTCTCGAGCACCGGCGACGGCGACGGCTGCAGCTGCGGAACGTCGTCGTTGGTTCAGGAACCGCGCCGCATATCCCTCCAGCACCGTCTCGTAACCCCCACATACACCCGACGTTTCTTCGGCATCCTTCTCTCCCGCCGCCGCTCGCCATTTACGGTCATCTCTCCGGAGCCGCTCAAGAAGAGTCTGAATACATTAAAATAATACACGTAACCCGCTTGCGTACCGAGTTTCTATAAATAACCACTGCCCCGCCGCACCAGAGCTATACAGGCTCCCGCACACAAGTCGAATAGCCGTGTTGCCGCTGTACGCGTGTGCGCGTTACCGTATATATTATATATTATTATTATCGCGCTTGTGTGTGTATGTTTAATATGCCTATAAAGACGCGCATCGTCGAACGATGAGGCGGTGTGTGACCATCGGCAGAGTGCGATTGACAGGAACCGTCGGCGTTTGTTGAGGGGCGGGATGGGGAGGAAGAAGTATGCGTGTTGCAGGAATGGCCGGTGAAATACAACACCGACCCACGTCATCGTCTTTTCGTCATTGTTATATTATTGTGCGCAGCGCCGTCGCTATTGGCTGCACTAGCCGGGATTTCGAAAACACGTAATATCCGTTTTTTACCATATAATATATAATATGTTGTATGTTCGAAATCGACAAAACTGAAAGTTTAAAGCGCAGTTTTACGGCCACGACGACAGTCGGACCGAGACGAATATTATTGTCAACCCGCCAAAGTTTCGTAAAGCAATACGCACCACACACACACCCGTCGTCGATCACTTACTGACTTGCACACAAACGACGGCGATTCGACGATTTCGTCGTATAATAGCTGTCGCAATAATAATATCGCGGCGACAGTACTTGGGATTTTTTTTTCTCACAACTATCGGATATCATTATTAGGCAGTAGATTTATATGTGCTTTTACTGCTTTTAGGATAATATATTTGTATCTATATGCATTTAAAAAGTCCCAATGAATAATCGCACGCACTAAGATAATATGTGACACACACCAATATTAATAAAATAATCTATACATAGTAAAGAACGATTTAATACCAAAACAATTTTTATAGTATATTATATATGATGAGCTCGAAACGATGAAAATACGCGTATTATATTCTACGAATAATTATTTATTTATTTATATATTTTCAATTGTAGGTAGATATATTTATTATTTAATGTATCACTCAAATTAAACAAAAAGTAGTTGAGTAAACAATTATTATGGAATGAAATGTAATTTATGGATAATATATACATATTATTATTTTGTTACGGTGTATAAATTCAACGTTGTATTTTGTATTAAAGTTGGATATCAAAAGCAATTGGTGCTCAATAATAAATATAATATCATGAAAATATATAAATATTTAAGTTTGTTAAAATATTCTGTTTGATTTTTAGGTAGTTAAATTTCACTAATTATTGTTTGTACAACAAAATCATATTTTTATCCAACGGCTTCTAATAAAACAAACTGAAGTTAATTAATTAATATATAAATCCTCTCTCAGTCTATCGTTTGCTATAATAACACTATTGCCAATGTATCGTGTGCAATCATAAAAGTATTTCAGTTACAATGACATCGGCTCTCGTACTAATATGACGTATTATTGTGTACTGTATCGGTAATCCAATACACCTGGGGATGTATACTAGGATTACTGGAGTATAAAAAAAAGTAATTTATTACCATTTAGTTCGATATAAAACATACAAGATTATTATTTTAAACATATATGTAAGTATAATCGACAGTATTGTATTAATTCTGTATGGACGTTTGTTTTTTTTTTTTATTAGGAAGCCATTTTTGGGCATCTCGCAGTTTTAAATGTTAAAATATTGATTTTTTCGTTGAATTTCTAACCGCGTTACTATATACTAATAATAATAATAATAATAGTAATAATAACACGTATATAGCCACGGTACATTAATAAAATAATACTAAGCACTTGATATTTATTTGTATATCACACTGTAATATAATAATAGGTATTGTACGTATTATATGATGGAGTAATTTTTGATTATAGAAATGATTTTTTTTTTTACGGTCGAGTCCACAATATGTAATCTAAAATAAATATAAAAATAAAGTACACCCTATTTAAACCTGATTATAGACTCGAGCGTTTTTTTTTTTTTTTAACAAGTCAGTTTTCTTATGGATTATTTTTGATAAAGTATCTACTGTATTGGTTTTACAATGATGTTTATTTCTTTTTTATTCTGTAAACACTTCTTCTACCTCTAAACTTGCTCAAAAGTATCAAGTGTAACATTTTTTCTGAAAAGTAATGTTCTTGAGCTGGTACTTAAAAAGGTCATTTTTCGATTTTCGAAACGGTACTCGAAATAAAAGCGGTTAAAGGAGAAAAAACGTACGATTTCATGATTTTAAAAAATTTATTAAATACGGACGACGTTTTCTACTAGATATATTGCTTAAAATGTAAAATTACAAGAGATTTTTTCTTTGTATTTTGGATTTTGTTCCTTGTGGTTTAAAGTTCGGAAAATTTTAGCCATTTTTTAGTTATTTACAGACATTTTAATTTTGGGAGTTTTTTTGTTGTAGTTCAGTTAAAAATATTCGTAAAAACTTGAAATTTGGGTTGTTTACTTATATGGTAAAATTTTCAAAACATTTGAGTTTTTTCTTTTCTTTTCTTTGTTTTCCCCTCGTCCGCTAAGAATCGTTTTTTATCCAACGCAATCATTGCATTCAAATCCAATAAAATTACATTATCCTATCCGAGGACCGAAGAGACGAACCACCTCCAAAATGCTGAATTTTATTATTATAGTTATTATATATAAATATTATGGTATATTGATGTCAATGTCTAATTTATTTTTCATTTATTAGTTAATATCTAACTTGATAATTAATATTTTGTTAATTGTTATTCTTGTTTATAGTTGAACTATAACTTGAAAAATTATTTTATCTGGAAAAGTTTATTTTTTTATTGTATATGCCATCGATGTTTAAAAACTCGTCGCATAGTATAAACATTGTTTAAAATTACTCCTATTCATTTATTTATCTAATATAGTCTCTTATCGTATTTCTGTAATTGTTTATAATATGTTAGTGTAATAATTCACATTAGCCATTAATATTATCTAACTTTTACAACAGATGTGAAAAAAACAGTAATCTTTATACCCTTTTTGAAATTGGAACTGGAAAGACTTTATACTTTTATGGGAAATAACAATTCTCACTTTTGAAAATAGCATCTTGCAGGCCAATGATACTAATAGTTTTCCTTCCTCTCATGCAGCTGTTGACAATATGTACGTAATGAGCAGTCGCTGGTACCTAAATCACCGGTATGGTATTTATTGAAAAGGTTGTATTATAAAAAATACTTAAGTATAAACACAACTTGAAAGTATTTAAAATAAACTACTCGAGCATTATTGCTGGCATAAATAAAAAATTTAATCGAATAATACTTGAATAATACTTGAATAAAATAAATATCAACCACGATTGAAAAAAAAACATAACAATTTCGATAAAAATCTCTTGCTGAAAAATGCTGAAACAGTCGAATATTATCCGCGTTATATGTGCTAATACTTGGCTACGACATTATAATTGTATAAAAGAACTTGAAAGTTACGAGTAAATCAAAAAAATGATAATATGGAGTGTATTAATTGTGTTAAAAACATCATAAAATCGTTTTTAAGAATACTTTAAACGCATTGTAGGTATAATATGCACAAACATAAAAAACTTTAAAATTCTAATAAGCGAACACTCCGTCATAAAGTATTTGTATTTGAACTTGTTTAACGTCATGACTCCGCACTGCACGCACCACACATATTGTATATAGCACGTTACGACGGCTATAAAAAATCGCTGCCGCCTTCGCGCGTGTTTATAATATTTTAATCGTCGTGCGCTTAAATTTGATGTTGTTGGCTGTATATTGAATGGTGTAAAATAATAATGTTATGTAGTCGAATTCCAGTAAAAAAAATTTTTTATCATTCTACGGTGCTGTATTATGTAGTTTTGTATTGAACTCTCCTGCATGTGCGTGCACGATGAGGAACAGGAATGAAAACAATTTCCCTGACACCATAACATTTTAGTGGCGTGGCTAATTATAAAGACAACACAATTGAACGCTGTATTTTGTGTCATGAGAAGGTTTGACCTTTCAGGCCATGGCTCGACACTTATGAACCTTTTTCTCGTGACATTGTTCGTGAAATAAATCAAAGTATATTCATGGCGATTTACTATGAGGTATGATTTTGGGTTTTTAATTTGAGTACATATATTTGCTATTTGTAACACGTCACTAGAGTTTATCGGGACTATTCGTCAAAAGCTGTTATCCCGAAAAACAAACTCAAATTCGGCTGGCGGTCATGTAAAATCGATTCGCTAATATGGTAAGTTATTCGACGAAACAAACCGCCATCACTGCATGTTTACCACCTTTTCCCTATATGCGGCTGTATATATTCAACAACCTGCGGTCACCTCATCCCGGCAGCGGTTTCGGTCCAGCCAAATCCTTTTCGACCGTTATAATCTCCTATATCTGGCCGGTTAGCCCACAACGCACACACTATAGACTAGACTAGATGATAATTTATACTGCAGTGATGATGACCTCGCCGCGCCATTGCCGCTATATTATCTATAGTATATGATTCGATGTGCGTTATTCCTTTTATAAACTTAACTCAATGTTATTTAGATGTGTAAAATCATTTCAAATTTTCGAACTTTATTGTTGGTAAGATTATTAAAATATTTATCAAATATATATTATCTATCTAATATACAATGTATATAATTGCAAATAATATTATCGATAGACTGACCTCCTTGCCAAACATACTAATCAGGTTTCTGTATTTTATTTTTTTGAAATCGTTACATTATTTAATTAGGTACCTCTCTTAATATTACCTACATTTTCTATTGTTGAATATTAAATTTTGTAAATATTATGCCATGTTTTGGGGGTTTTTTTTTTAAATAAAATATCTCATAATTTAAAAAAATGTTGAATGAATAATTCTATATCTTATATTGCTAAATAGAAAAATAAACCTAGGAAGTATTTCTGTTGTATAATAGGTTTACCTCATCATTGACCAGGCTACTACTCTTATGAATGACTTAAATTTGAATTAAAATATATATAATTGCATTATATGAAAAATGATTTTGAGTGGATGAGATAGTGTGTGTTAAAACCTGCCTCTGTTGCTAAGGATATTGTATTAAGTACTTATTTTTATTGTTAAGAGGACGCCACACCCGCATGTGTTGTCTATTCGTCTTTCAAGTGCGTAACATGACAAATTTTATGCTCAGCAGTTCCAATTTAGCTCCGTTAGTTTACAACTTAGAGTAAATTGACCTCTTATAAGAATTAAAGGTAACATTATTATCTAGGTTTTCACTGAGGCTTTTTATGATATTTCAATTTTGAAGCGAGTTATGAGTATTTTAAGATATACAAGCAATTCACAGTTTAAAAAATACTCATAAGTTGCTTCAAAATTGGAATATAATAAAAAGCCTCTGTAAAAACCTAGATAATAATGTTACCTTTAATTCTTATAAGAGGTCAATTTACTCTAAGTTGTAAACTAACGGAGCTAAATTGGAACTGCTGAGCATAAAATTTGTCATGTTACGCACTTGAAAGACGAAGACAACACATGCGGGTGTGGCGTCCTCCTAATAGAAATTTATTTTTCTTTATTATTAATACGTTTCGTTGAATTAATTTATGTAAAAAACATTGCATATATTATTTAACAAATAACATAACATTATTGTGTTCTTAACTCAAAAGTTAATGCTATGTACCGCTACAGAACAGTGTAAATAAGTTTTTAAGGTTCGCAAGTGCCATTAAGTTAAAATTAATCTAAATATAGAATAAAGTAGAGCCTACTGACGAATTTTTAAATGGCTGTATTACGCATGTATCACGAAACCTTAATGCACACCTGAACTGTTCATCAAACCATAATTTAATAATTACATATAAAATCGGTATGATCATCGAATTTAAAAAGGGTCACTAATAAAGTCACGCGCCTATCTTATTACTGACTGATGCCCCCATTAACTTTGTGAGTTAGATCTAATGTACCCTGTATTTTAAACATTTCATTGTATATAAAAAATAATAATACAATTGGTAAGAGTTTAAGCTTGTGTTTAATATTTCTTGAATTACAAAATAATAACTAAAATCTTAAATCGTTATTTTTCGTTTAATTGTCCAATTTTATCAAAATTGCGACTTTCAATGTTTATAAAGACCTTTATTACATTTAAACCTTTTGATATTTACTAGGAATCATAATACATATAAAACTATAAGGTTTGGTTACATACATTATATCATAATATTAAGTTACCATAACGACGATCGGGTGAACAAGGCGTATAAGAGTTTCTGTTCAGTATAATCATTTTTAAACATAATACTAGTTTAAGTCTTCTTATTAATGATGAAAAATACGTTTAAAACTTAAATTTATCAGACTGAAAATCTATAAAACCACCATTACCATTATCGTTAAGTTCGTCTTACACTCAGTTTTAGCCTTCATTACAATTTCATAGTCAATTTACTTTTATTTTCGATCAATGTTTGCTATTTTATTTTTTATGGATTCTGAAACTACCTTTAATTTGTTAATGAAAGCTTATTTTGATAAGCTGTAATACAACATTTTTTGTTTTTTTCCACGCGTTTTATTGGCGTATTTACTTTTAGGAAAAGAGATTAAAAGTTTCCATCTCTTATGCAAGGATTTTAACTTTTTCGGTTACATATACGAACATTTTAAAAATCTAATAAATCAAAAAAAATTTGTTTGTGATTAAATTTGAAGTAGCAGCTCTAATTAAATCAATTTTGATTTTAGAGTCAGGTTGTTTCGTCAATCGGCTTAAAGAATAAGGCAAAATGTAGCATTAATAAATATAAGTTTCGCATACTATAAAGAAAATTGATGTTGTGTTTCGTATGGAATTAGGGTTAGAAATATGAAATGTTTCTATGAATTGATATAATGATATGTAATGACAGCTAGCTTTCAAAAAAGTCCCTATTAAATCTAACGTTGCCCGGTTGAAAAATAAAATCTAGTGTTCTTAAATTATTAAATTTTTAAATTAAATTATTAAAAATTAAATTCTTAAAGGGTTAAATCAGTGAACCAAACGAAAATGTAGGGCAAAATCCTTAAGGCATAGGAATTATTTATTGTAGAACTTTTGACTTTTACGAACGAAATCGTTTTCTACCCTACTTTTTATTTAATTATAATATAACAATGTCGTGTATCGGGGGTATAAAAATCTCATTGGGTCGCCAGATTGCTTGGATTCGACGCTAATAATACATTATAATATTATACGCAACCGCTCCGACTGGTGTTCTAAGTTGTACGCGACGAATGCAGTTGCAGCCGTTCGGCCATTGTGTGTAACTGCAGCGTCCCACGGATCGTTGGTGCAATATACTTAATTCCTATGTATCATTAGTGCACATATTTTTTTTTCAAAATAATGATGGTATCTATATTATACCTACATAATATTTTATTACTTTTATGTATATTTATCTGAGGCTACCCGCAACGAAGCGTATACTGACACGTTTAATAGAATATTATTGCAATGTTTTCGATGAGCGTTTCCGTTACATTTTGAGAATAGGATAATCCCTGCAGGTCGGTAAGATGATGACGATGAGGTGGTAACTCGACACCGCCGCCAAATCCGTCACGCACGGTCATTACTCCCGTTTCTGCCGACGACGGCTTATTTTTGTATAAAGTCCCGTGTGCTTGCTGATGTATATATATATATATATATATGCAACATGCATACACATATATATGGTACACTGGTCGTATACTGCAGGAGATGTGTCTTCCTCCGTCCCGGACGTTATATTGTCTTGTATACATCACACGAAAACGATATAAAAGCTGAGTTAGTTCTGCTGGAAAAATAATGCTTGGTTTCTAACTTACTATAAAACTGTAAGACCCAACCGCGCCTATAATCTCGCTTGACCCACGAAACGGGGCATATTATATCGAATTCGTCGATTTTCTATCGAGTTCATTTGCTGAATGGATTCCACTGAACTTTAAATTTTTTTTAAATCGTAAAAAGACTAAAAAGTAGTCATATTATAATAAGTGATGATAAAGTGCCTACGTTATAATAATTTTGATAAATTAATTTAAATAATATTTGTACTATAGTATAATACATAAATACGTTAAACATTATGAATCACCTAATTGTCGAAATAGAAATAAAAACATGACTTATGTTAACATTTTTAAATTTATTTTTAAGTTTGAAATTCACGACTGCCTTTCTAAAATTTTTATAAATTTAAAGCTCAACAGAATTGGTAGATAGATATTATATGAACCGCGTACTTTTTGAAAACCAGATGTTACGGCCAAATCAATTCCCATGAAATATGTTGAAATAATATTAAAATTGTTTTTCTTAATATAATATCGATGTAGAATATAACCGAATGTATTTACAAATAGCGCGTTACTGTTTAATGTACTCGTATATGATGGATCAAGAGTACCGAATATTTTTCAGGTCACGTAAGTCTTTATGCCAATATTTTGTTATCGAAGTTATTGCAAATTTTACGTGGCAGTTATACATATGTATATTTGTATCCCACATATAGCATTTGTCAATCATAACAATTGCATTAATGTTTAACATTGATTGGAATTTAAATATTTAAAATTAAAACTTTATCAAATATTGAACAGTTATTTAATTTTAGATTTCGAGTGGAACTTTTTATGTTATGATTGTAATGTTTAATTCAAGAATTAATTAATATTCGAGAAAAAATATTTTAAAGTTAATACAAATTTTAAATTGCTTAGGTAAATCTTAATATTTAACATTTATTTAATTTTCTAAGATGAATAATTATTAATGTTTTAAAATCAAACATTAAATTGATCTTTATATTACCTAATTGCTTAATTTTAATTTCGTACTCATTGAAAATTAAATGTTTAATATTCAATTTAAATACATATTATATATATTATTATGTATAGCTGATAGGTAATAATAGCTATATATATTTATCAATAACCATTTTTTCTGAGTAATCGTATAGGACGAATCGTATAGGTGAAATTTGTCAAAAAAAATTACAAATCTGAATTATTTAAGAATATTTTTATATTATGTCTGTTTTATAACTGATAATTGAACTTTACTACCCATGCACTGAATGTTTTTTGATATCGGGTATGTATTTCCTTAGTTTTAATGAAACACAAGCAGCACTAGCTTCGTTCATCTTCGTTTCGATTTAATTAAATCATTGCGGAAAATAAACTTTCATAACTGTTAGTTTACTCGAACATTTATGGTGTGGAATAATAAACCATATTTTTAGGACAAAATCTGTCTTTAGGTAAATTTTGATTTTTCAGCATTTTATAATTACATATATACTGACAAATATATTACTCATAATTTAGAAATTACGTTATTTTTTTTTTTTATCGTCTTTCATTAAAGCAAGATTTACCAATAAAAATATTTTTGTGTGTCGTTAAAATATCGTGTCGCTCCTGCTAATAATATGATATAGAGAGTCAATTCGTAGTTTCCCGTAGATTTATTCCTATGTAGTATATGATTGATGGTGATTAATATTGACTTATATTCTATGAGAGTTAGTAGAGTTGACTTTTAAATAGACGAATATTTTTAGTTATTGATATACCTAATTAAATAGAATTACGATGACATTGGAATTGAAAAGAATTTTTACCATCAAATTGGGTTAGAATTCGCCACATCACGATTTATGAAGTGTATATAGTCATTTTGATAGCTTACATTATAAGTCAGAAATAGATTATATATACATTTAACCATAAGTATACATCGTTTTTTACTCATCGTCGTATACGGATTTTTGGATCGTTCAAACTCATCCTTTGAGTACGCGTATTTCGGGTAGTGTTAAATTATATTTAAATATACTTCAATTCGGCTGCAGGTCATGGTACTACGCGTGTATAAAATAAATATTAATTAGTAGGTAATATATCCACACACATAGAGCCCTCTGCACGGGTTTGTCTGCTGGGAGAGGGTCTCTTCTCAAAAGCTCTATACATCAAACGAATAATATTATCCAATTATAATATGTTTGATATATATAACATATTTTATACTGATGTTGTGCTATATACACGTGTTGTGTGTGTCGATTTGGTGATGGAGGTGCAATTTGCGGGGTAGACGATTTCGATATGTTTTATTATACGATATTGCACGTAATATATTATGTATCACGTGTGCTCATAAATAATAATATATTGATATAAAGGAAACGATAAACTCGAGGGGAAAGTTAGTAATCCTTTGATTACCCATATTCAATAAATGTTTGGATAAAAAAATATGTTATATACATATATTAATTTTTATAAAAAACAATTTGTGCAATTCGGCTCTCTGGTGGCAGCGACGATAGCTTCTGCTGTATATATGATCACTGGCACACATATTCATGCTTCTCTTTTTCTACTAAATCGAAAACACAAAGCTCTCGCCACAGCGTATATAGGTATAATATAATAATGCACGCACACATGACCTGCAGCTTATATTAAATTTTAGTACGCTATATATCACTACGCTATTAACGTATCTTCTATAACCATTGAATAGTATGTGTATGCCCGGGCCATAAATAGTAAAAATGTACAACACAAATTTTAGGGTCACAACAATTTATAGCGGTCAATGATCAATAGTTGCATAATACTTTGGGATGATCCCAAAGTGACCTCATCTGCGCTATGCCTTTTTCCGTATACAATCTAGACGCGCCCTATATCATTTATTAATTTTCTATCATATAATATTTATGAACTTGTGTGTTTAATAACGTTATAAAAAATACGTAAAAGCGTCTATTGGTTTTTAGTTGATCTGTTATTCCTGTACATACTATGCATTCCATGCAATAATTAATATAGTCACGCAGATAATATTCTTTAACTTATATTAGAATCCAAAAAAACGACTTTTTTATTTAATAGTTATTGTTATTTGTGATTATTAAAAAAAATATAAATAATCGAAAACCAAATATTATAGTCAACAAATAATTATATATTATACCACTTAAATACATTAGCGTGTTTAAGTAATATTTTGAAATGTAATTATGGGCAATAGACATGCTAAACAAAGCTTCATTTATTAAGCTACCTACAAAATTTAAATTAAATTACTAAACCAAAGAACAATAAATGTTTAATATATACGAAGCGTAATCACAGCAATTCCGTTTAATTTACGTTAAATTTTCCATGTATTTATTAAAATTTCTATTATTGATCATTGATGTGAAACATCTAATACGCTTTTAAAACAAAACAGAATTTTCTTAAAAAATCAGAATATTTTGTTTTTGCCATGTTTATATTTTCTTTTAAACCATCTTTTCAATTTCCTCGTATATTTTCTATAAAAAGTATTTGTGAACAAACATTTAAGAGTCCGAATTGGGACAGAACGTGTATGAGTTTTAAAGACAGCATTTTGTTTGTATATATGTATGAGTGTGTGAATACTATGAATGCTATAAATATGTATGTCTATATGTTGAGGATTATTTATACATTAATAAAGCTCTCGTGAATGGCAAAGCTTTCTGCTGATCCCTTTAAATTCGCTTGCACCTAACCGTAGTATTATTCAGTCCAATAACTTTCAATACATCCCGTCCCGTCGTAACATCGGCGTTGATACTGCACTCTCTTTGCATTATATTGACGTCGATATTAGGTAATACATTTTGATTTATTAACATATCGGGTGGGCTACTACGCTTTTCTTGAGCCTAACGTGGAAAATCTCAATGGCTTCTCAATATATATACAGATAATATTATTTTATTATTTACAAGAAACGTCGTTTTTATATAAGTATCGTGTCATTAATCATTATTATTCTACTCGACTAATTGCTGATAATTTTTATTTTGCTGATATAGAGCTACCGCCATCATATTGGACTGGATCGCCACAAATGGCGGCCGTGGCAACAACACCACAGGTCATCGCTTCTGGGTCGTGGATGAGCCCAAAGACGACGGATACACCGCTCTGCATTTGGCTGCTCTCAACAATCACAACCGTGTGGCGGCATTGCTACTGGTTCGTGGCCGAGCCGACCCAAACAAACGAAACGTCAACAAGCAGACGGCTCTTCATCTGGCCGTGGAACGTCAGCACGCAGATATCGTCAGGGTACGTAGGGTCGTACCCATTGATTTAGTCGTGGCGATTATTTACTGATGTGCACTATTTGTTCGCCATTCCTGTTCTTATGTAGTATGTACGTTATCCTTTGATATTTTTTGTAGCTCCTCGTTCACCACAATGCCGATCCGAACATCCCTGATAAAGACGGGGACACGCCCATGCACGAGGCTTTGCGCCATCACACGTTGCTACAACTCAAGACAGTCGGCACACCACCTCCGCCTGGAGTGGGCTTGGGAAACAGTCCTAGGGATCCCAACACTAAGTTCCGGTTTGACGGCGGTGGTGGCATATCACTGCGAAACATTCTCGCTGGCAACAGGGTCGTTCGTGATTACGCGCAACTGGCAAATGACGGAGAAAACTTGTATTCATCAGTCAGCCGTACCGTAACGAGCCAGCCCTGTCCTGTTGAACAGGCGGCATCACTTTGGGCGGCCAAGGGTCCCGCATACTTGGAAATGTTCGCATCGCCGGTGTCCGCAGTGCAAAGATTGATGGCCGAACTCCTTGGTGCAGCCGATGAGTTTAGACGTTTGCGCATCGGTTCTAGCAGTGACAACGATGCAGATGACAATAATGAAAATGACCTTTCTACAGTCGATGCCACGGTAAGGCTAATTATATATACATTGAATATACTGGTTCCAAAACTTATTAATTTGATTTTTTTTAATTTTTTTTTTTTTTTACAGCCCGTCTTGAACAACATGCCACCCCCGATCAAGAATAATAAATCGAAGAAAATAATAAACTGCCGTCGGGTAAAGAAATCTCCACTGCGAACTGTACGTCAACAGACCGTCGACGATCAAACCGGTCCGAAATTGGCCGGAGAGGCACGTACTGCTGCCCTGGAAGCCGCCATGGCTATTTCTGGTTATGGTAGTCGGAACCTTGGTGAACGACCAACACGTCGACCTGGACCAAGTTCTGATCATAATATGGACGGAGAAGGGCGCCCGGACGCTCAGACTGCGACTTCTGAACAGGGTAATCAAGATAATCTCAGACGGCCTACGCGTGGCCCTGTGTCCCGATCTGCACCAGCTTCACCAATTAATGATAACGTGATTCCGCCACCACCGAATGCCACAGTAGTTGTTTGCGTGCTTGCTGGCACGGGTCGCGCTGATTTATGGGTGCGCAACAACCGTGGACAAACACCATTGGATCTTTGTCCTGCTGACCAACCTTTGCGCCGTGCTTTGATAAAGTGTTGTGATGCGGCTGCACAAGCCCGCAACGTTCAAACTACTAACACCACTGCCACCGCTGTAGGCGAAACCAGTGCACCGACTCTCTCCGAGCGGTCTCATCAATCCCAACTGATGCTTAACAATATGCCACCAGACTACTCTATCAAGGCGCCGTATCATGATGCGTACGCCCCATTGATGTCAAAAGAGCTAGACCCTCCAAAAGATTGCTACAAGACATTCGCTGCTCGAAGTGATGCAGCATTCCTTAGTCTTTCGAAATCAGTCGCCGACCGTTTTTTGAGCATCGGGATTCCTCCCCCGTCGCCTAGTATGATGTTGCTAGGAGATAATACACCGGCGGTTCTTTTGAATGTTAGGCCCTCTACTTCCAGTGCCACTATGCCTGTTGGTAGCGATTCTGGTGAGAGAGTGGATAGAAACTTGATGAGAGAAACAGTCAATGACGTTAACAGAAATGACCCAGAACCAGAATCTATGGATGACGAAAGCATTTTAAGCATCACTAGTAATGCTAACGGTAGCATAGTGATTGAGAATAGTAATAATAGGTAAAGTTTAAGCTTAAAAGTTAAAATATTTATCTGTCAAATACACCTTCTGGCTTATATTTTCTAAAACCATAAATTATATTTGAAATAATCGAATAATGTATGATAAAAAATAGAACAAAGTATGACGAAATCATTAGATCACCACTGATTTCTTTCCTTATACCTTAAAATATTGTTTATCACCCATTATACGTACAAAAACGTTTAATAACATATTAAAAATTTCAAATCTTTTCATTAAGATTGTACAATTTATTTATATTGTATGATAATATTATTTATTATTTACGTTAACCTCCATCATATTTTTACTCATTACAGTAGAGCACCTACTACACGCAATCATATGGACATAGCAGCCGGTGGAAGCAACAATAGCCAACCTTCCACTTCATGTGATCTATCAGTTATAAATAACACAATGTCTCGATCACGAGACAAGCGAACTAATGAGTTAAAACAGGAGCAAATTAACATTGCAAATGCGCCATCACAGGAAGGACTACAAAATTCCCCCATGGACGTGGCTGCAGCAAATCCTCCTGGTGTTCAGGAGCCAGGACTAGTGGAAAAGCTCATGCAGCAGTTGAATGATCTCAAGGAAATGGTACGTGTATAATACTGTGATATACTGTAATATACTGTAGTATACTTATTGTATAATTTAATACATCACTAATAATTTTCTTTTTTTTTACAGAATATGTGCCCTGTGTGCTTGGATCGAATTAAAAATATGGTGTTTATGTGTGGGCATGGAACATGCCAACTGTGCGGTGATCGTATGGCCCCTGGCCAACCTTGTCCCATTTGCCGTAAACCAGTTGCACACAAGATATTATTATACTAGACCCAGACAACAGAACCATCAATATTGATATAAATCTTTTACTGATTTTCTAGACATAATACCATAACCATTTATTTTAAATCCTTACTATACTTTTGCTAGGTTACATGAGATTTTGGAGAGATCTTATTTAGTGTTGTATACTTTTATAATTAATTATTTAATTTTTTATTAAATTTATCTCATTATTAGTTTATTATTTACTCTGATGTAACCCTAGTATGCACTTCATTTTCTCCAATTAATACTGAGCCATTATCAAACATTTAAAAAAATATTAGTTATATGAATAATACAATTTTTTTTTTTTTGCTTGGTCATACAATTTAAACTATTTATAAAATGAGTTGTATGGCCGAACAATTAAATTTTTATGTCATTAGCTTTAGTCGTAATTATTTTTTTAATGTATTACTGGTTTAGTTTACAAGGATTTATTTTTAATATTAATTGTTTGTAGTTGTTAGTAGTCAACAAGCGTAATACTCGCAATTAATATTATTATTACTTTTAGTTAACAATTTATAAATTTATTATAATAGGTATATATTTATCTAGATTTACTATCAATATAATCAACAAAATTAATATTCTCTTCAGTATCCATTATTATTTATTATATATCTTATTCTACTCAATTCTAATATTATAAATTTATAAAGTTATAATAATATATTAATCTTTGTAGCTTAGTGATTGGTTTCTTTAGTATTGTTAATATTCTATTATGATAGACAATAAACAGTAGTATGTATTATTGGGGTGTACTTTAGATTCTGCCAGTAGTATAATTATGGCATGTTCCACCAAAAGTAGAAGTTTTGTTTTAATTGTATAATTCAAAAGAATTTATTCCAATAATTATAGTTTATACAATAATAATCAATGTCAATATTTATTTATTTAGCACTGAAAATTACTTATATTCTAATGTAATTTTATTTATAGTCCAACTTATCGTCAATCATCATTCATTAACAATAAAATTAATATTTTATTATTATATACAAATTTAGTTTTTTTTTTCAAAATTCTCTGTTAATATTTGTATTTTAGTTTATTATTATGGTTATTATTATTATTATTATTATTATTAGTATCATCATAGACGTGTGCAGACTGATGGCAGGGTGATTGAATGATAAAATGTTCTACCTAAAAATATTAATAATTATAGTACTGCCTTAAAATACTTACAATAACATTTTGAACTCATATTACTTCTTATTGGCTAAAAAATGATATCAATATTTAGTTATAAACACATGTTTATTGAAAATAATGTATTATATAATATCATAATTCATTTGAGCTATGAACATGGATTGTTATTTTTTATTATTTTTCGAACTTCATTGATATTATGTTATTTAAAAAAATTGACTGCCACAGACAATAAGTTACGCGAGCGCATACCCTGCATATGCCATGCACATGCCTATGATTATTATACTTAAACATTTATAATTTTTATACTCTTATTCAAAATTTTATATTTAATTTATTATATCTTAAAATAAATGCATTTAAATATAAAACTGCTGGTTTTTTTCAATTATATATTTTTCATAATTGATTTTATAAATATATATATGTTATATATTATATTCGTTTTATATATAAACTTTTTTTTTAGAAATTTAGTATGAAAATGAAATGTTTCATGATAATTCAATGTAATATTTCAAAAAATTACATTTTATGTTATCTTAAAATTCGAAACATAATACCCATTTGAGGAGATATCATTATTATATAGGTTAGAATATACATGTTAAAATTTAAAACTTCTAATTCTTGAGTTAAATGAGGTAAAAAAGTCAAAAATTCAAATAAGTACCTAGTTTTAAAAAGTTTATAATATGATTATACGCTTAACTTTTTTTTTTAATTCCAATAAGAAAAACTTATATGTATTTGTGTACTATCATTTTAAGTCTAAGGTATACAAATTACAAAATATTTTATACATTTTTGTAATTTTGAAACAAGTTTGCTTAAGAACTGCAAATTATTTTCTTACAAAAAATGTTTATAAGAAATTGCAAATAATCAACTGACTATGGAATTTGATAATTCATTGCTATATTATTATATTTCTATTATATAACAACTATTTTTATAAATTATTTCTTACAACACTAGATCTATCTACATAAATTATATTAATTTTGTTTTTGGGGCATACCCAAGTAATATATTTTATATATTTACTTACCTGAATTTAATTGCCAATATACGGTGGTGCATTATTGTTTCATTGTTTTGAACATGACCTTTATTATTTAGCCATGGTTTCGACAATCGATGCAACATTGCGGCTCGATAAACATATCGTCTTGTCAAACATATTGTCTGGTTTACACAAAATGTGCTACAAACAACAGTAGCATAAGAATTAGTAATAAACCAACATGTTAATGCGTGTAGTTATAATATTTATACAGCTGCTGCCTAGAGCACAATAAAATGGGGACTCAGCAAATTGTTAAATTGAGCCACTTCTCAACATGAAAAGCTGCAAATGATATTTTTTATTACAGTTAATTTCCGTTTTAACCAATTATAAGTTACCATGGAATCTAATAATTTTTTGGCTGGTACTGTGTGCCATGGCATAAACTGCCACTTCTACAACAAAATACTTCTACTACTAAATACGTTTGTTGAAATTCGTTACATAACTCTTGATTTTCCAATTTCGTCAAAATGTTGAACTTCAGCACATAACATTTTTAAGAGTATGTATATACTGTGTAATAGGTACATTCAAATTTATTAAATAATTTTATTTTTTGAACTAACCTGTTTGAATCTTTTACTAATGATTTACTACTGAATTTCCCAGTAACTAAATAGTCATCAGAATTTTCAACTAATTTGTTATAATATAAATGTTAATCAATAATTAAATAACAAATTCAAATATAATTTTATTAAACTAATTAGAGTAGATTTATATATTTGTTAACTACACTTAAGATAAAATATTAATGGGATTCAGACCTAATTAAATTCTAAATTAAAAAAAAAAAATGTGCTTGAATAACAGTATAAATCGTGTGTAGTATAAGATAAATTAAACATGATCGATTACTAGTCATGATTTAAATTATTCACTATGAAATTGAGCAAATTATTTAATATTTGGACTATTTAGTAAAAAAATATTGTTTGGAAATCAGACGTACAACAATGTAGTAAAAATATATTTAAAATAATATACTTTATGATATATTATTTGTTATGATATTCTAAATATAAGTGAATATTATTATTTTAGCTATTCTGTCGGGTATTATCCATGCCACAGATTTGTAAAAAAAAATATGCTATGCACCATATTTGAGATATTTTTATTATACCTAGTAGTAATATAATACATAAAATATAAATATATTATAACCAATGGTAACCATATAAATAAACAACAAATAATATCTTCTTTCATTGTGAGCTGAATCCATTTATGAGCTACCTTTTAAATTCCAAGATATTAGGAATCTCTGAAAAAACAAACTATAAGAACTCTCTAAGTCTCAAAGAATCTATTGATAAAACTTTTTTTTTTAATTCCAGTACTTTATGAATCTATTAACTTCTGAAAAACATCAATTGTATTATATTATGTAACCTATGGCACCTGTAATACCAATTACTATAATTTGCTAATATAAATTTATCATAATATACAACTAATAGTAACCATTTATACCTAAGCAAAAATCCCATTTAAATAAATTTATTATAATTTATTTTAAGTTTTTCAAAATTGTCCAATTTTGTTTTCTATATAAATCTCATTCGAAATATTACAAACATAATCAATTCAGCCTTAATCAATTGATGAGGTTACAAACAGATTTTTATTTTTATTATACAGCCATATAGATTATAAGAAGGATCTGTTTCCTCTATGGTTTCTACTATTATTAATTTTAAGCACTGAGATAGATAAGATATACTGGAGCGCGGACTCGGCCGTGAAAACGCGACGGCTCGTTTGATGTTACCCCCACCATCGAAGGGCAACACATTTCATTTTTACATAGGAAAATACAATGGAATTGTAAATAATGATTTATTTTCGTTCATAATCGCTGAGATATTTGCTCTATAAAATAAATGTCTATATTATAAGTAAATTATAATCTCAAGCCTCATCATTAGTTTAATAGTTTGTAATTTGTAACAATTTTGTATTGTATCTTCAATAATGGTTGTCTCGTGTTCAGCCTTTGGATGTACTAATAGGTGGTTAAAGTATTCAACTCCACAAGTAAATATTAACATTTTGTCATTTTATACAATTAAATATTTAATAAATATAGGTAGGTATTAGGTAACATTAACATATCTATTATACCTAAATATTAATATTTTATATACAGATTTCCACATAATAATCCTGAATTACTTAAAAAATGGTTGATTGAAGTTAAAAGGAAGAATTTTATACCTACAAAAGTATAGCTATTTATGTAGTGAACACTTCAAGATTGAAGATTATCAGATTCGGCCTTTAGCAACAGTAAAACTTTTAAAAACTGATGCATTTCCATCTATATTCAAAGCGTTTCCAAGTCATTTACAAAAAACAATACCAGTTAAACGTCGTAAATTAAACAGAATTATGGTTAGAATTAACTATACTTATTACCTATCTACCTTTACAAATATCACAAATCAAAATGTAATGATATATATTTATTTTAGACAAATTACGTTGATGTAAAAGTTGAACAACAATCTACAAGTAGTGAGCAGGGTACTGAACTATTAGTTGAGAATGAAACAGTTGATCAAAGTTATTGGTATTGATATAACATTATTATTATTATTTTTACTATTATTACTGTGTAATGTGTATGTTATCTAAGATTAATATGCTAATCTTTTTTTATTATTATTTAAGAATATAATTTGAAACAAGTGTTAAAAAATAAATGTTCAATCCGAAAAAAATTATCAAAATTAATTTTATTTAAAAATTTGTGAATTAGATGTATGTTTTTACTTTTTAGATTACCTTTATATATTATGTTTATTTATATTAAGTTGATCCTACAGAAATTGTCTTAAATTGTATGTTAGATTAAAATGTTTATTAATGTAATAAATGTATAAATAATAAATATACTATTTTAAAATATGTGTTATTATTTTTTTTTAATATCTTCCCATATCATTATATCATATATTATAATCACCGTAATACAATAAGGCAATGACTACTACATTTAATTTGTTAAAGAATTAAAAAAATAATTTAAATAAATTAAGAATTATGTACAAAAATAATCATGACTACACGTCCATCGTACGTAAAAATTAAATGTTTTGCCCTCCGATGTTGGGGAAAGCGGGATTCAGGACGGCTCGTTTTTTGTATCATTGTGAGAATAGGGAGTCTGCGCTCCAGTATATCTTATCTATCTCAGTGGTTTTAAGTAAACTAGTATTTGCAAATAATATATAAGTATCTCCATATTCAATATCAATATCAGTATAGTACATGATGGATCTTCAGAGATAACATTATCCATATATATCAGTAATTAAATAAATAAATACATTTTAACTCTGATATAAAGACAACTATATAAGCCTAGAGTTCAAATACATAATACGAATACCATCTTATATCAATAAATATTTTTATTTTTATTTTATTATTTATTATATATTATTATATTTTTATTTTTATTATATTATATTATATTATATTATATATATTATATTATATTATATTATATATATATTTTTATATTATTATATATATAAATAAATAAATAATTATTTTATTATTTAAATAAATCAAATCTAATAATGTCATGGTTGCACAAATAAATTTATATAACAGATATATTAAAATACAACATAAGTAATATTTAAAACATTATTGATACATATCATATAATGTAAAATGTTTTGATAAATTATGCCAAGAACAATAATACGTATTGGAATGTTAATAAAACATCTGCACTGCAGAATTGCTTTAGTGTAGTCTTAGATGCTGGTTCACTTGGTAGATGGTTAATAAATCGCAGGGCATATATTAGCACCATGCTAGTGACCTGCTCACGGAGCTTCTACCAAACTAAATTTTGGATTATAATTCGTGAAGTATTTAAAATAGAGGTATTGATTGATAGTGATGGCAGATTCAGGTTTCCACATCAACGCCAGCAAGTCATAAAGCAATGCATCTGCCTGTGCACATTACATAAATAAATGTTATATTTATTAAATCAACAGAAGACTGCATACATACCTGGATATCTTTGAGCCAGCATGACTCGCACGGTTCATCATGTCTTTTTTGGTATTTCCGATGCAGCCAGTGATGTTGCTATCACTGAAGCATCTTCTTCAGGTTGACGTTCTTCCATGTTGTCTTCATTAGAAACTGTGAGGTTCTTATTTGGCTGAACCTCCTCTTTGTTGTCGTTTATCTCCTCTACGTTATCATTTAATTTTTCATTTTCTCTCTCCAATTCCATTTTATCTTCCACACCAATTACCACAGCTTGGGGCTCTAGGAGTGATCGACGGTTGTTGTGCTCACGACCTATTCGGTGAGAAAGCGCTCGTAAGCGTTCCTGTTTTATTAACATTATAAACAAACAAAAATACATAAATAAATAATTTTGTCAGGATGTACGTTTTATTTTTATTGACAGTGAATTTAATGCACTAATGTTTTATACCGTGTGTTCACCAATTTAGGGAACACTGAATTTTTTGGCCGGATTATGGTGGAATAAATTGAATTTTTTTACAAGCTAGTGGTATATAAATACACATTTTCAGATAAATTTCAAAATGTTAATCCTCTCGGTAGGCGCATGCACAATGCAACTTATTTCTTTTTAATAGCAAACAGTATTTTTGGTACCAAATTCGAATAGACTGATTTTTTTAAAGTAATTTGACCAGTTAACAATGGCTTTCATTCAGTCAATTTTGGTTTTAGAGCCATAGTTAATAGGTCAAAATGACTTAAGAAAATTCAGTCTATCCAAATTTGGCATTAAAAATACTGGTTGCTGTTAAAAAAATTAAGTTGCATTGCGCATGTGCATACCTAGAGGGTTAAAATTTTGAAATTTATCTGTAAATAATATGTATTTATATACAAATAGCTTGTAAAAAAAAATTCAATTTATTCCAACATAATCCGGCCGAGAAATTCAGTGTTCCCTAAATTGGTGAACACACAGTGAACAATATGTATATATTGTATATACATACATACATTGTAATAGGATTAAGAATAGATACTTTAAAAAGTATTAAATACTTAATAGTAATACATACTGATAATAAACAATTATAAACTAGACATTACAATCAGGGTTGGGCAAGATACTCAAAAAAAGTATCATGATACATGATACATTAATTTAGTGTATCAAGATACATGATACTTTTATATTTCTAATCAAATTTTATTTGCTATTAAACTTAAAATGTTTATACGTAATTCACTATACTGTCAATACATAAATACAGTAAGATAATCCATTAAAAAAAATTTAAAATCCATAATTATAAAACAACAAAATATGAAAAATAGTGAACGGTCAGTTGACACAATGTCACAGTCACACTGAAGACAGAAAAAATAGTAAAATGTATAGAATAGTATAACAATGTGAATAGTATACTATAATAATTGCTTAAATTTACTTTTGATTTTATTTTCTATTTTATGCGGAAATACCTTCACGGTTACATTCATATCTAGGTAGCGGATTCATTTGTTAAAGCAAAACTTTGAAATGCTTGAACGAGGTAAGTCGGGGAGCTGTCCCGTCTGCCTCCCATGTATGTATTAATATTTGATACTGTCAATAAACGATGGCGGCGCCGCGGAAGCAATGCGAAAGCAGATCCTGCGGCAACATCGGTTAAAACGGAAAAAAAAAAAAAAGGTAGCGGATTCATATTATATGAGAATGAACATTTCAGCATGATTAAAGATATACTTAGGTATATCTTTAATCATGCATTTCAGTTAAGTGCTTATCTGTATAACTGCAGATACGTATAACGTATATGTGCTATAATGGCACCTTAATTTAATTTTATGTTTTTACTGCTTTACAAATAATAAAATTGTGTGGTACATTTTTTCGTTACCTTTAATTTCAACTTGATCGCACCTAAAAAATTGTTCGTGAAAATGAAATCCACTTCAAATTATCTAATATCAAAAATCAAAATGTCTAGGTACTATTAATTACACATTTTTACGATAAAAGTATCATGTATCTTATTTTGCAAAAGATACAAGATATTGTTATAAAATGTATCATGATACATGATACTTAATACTTTAAAATTATATATCATGATACAAGATATAAGATCCAATTGTATTTTGTATCTTTGATACTGCCCAACCCTGATTACAATGTATTCATGTCTTGGAAAAAATATTTTTATAATTAAATGAAAAAATCCAAATTTTATTAGAGCTAAGCATGATACATAATTATTCAAATTATTTGTTCATGTGGAAGGGGGAATATAGCTGATTTTTTAAAGAACTAAATTATTTTAATATATTATAGCTTTATAGCTAATTTAAACTATATTTTATTTTATTTTAGGTATATTATTTTCTATGAGCTATATTTATTTAATTATGCAAACATAATTTATGGTTATCAGATACTAAACATTGAAAAAAAGTCATGGAGGGATCTATCTAACTCATCATTTCTCAACCTTTTTAGTGACGCGATCCCCAAAATAAGTATAAATATGGTCAATCACTTCATGATCCCTCCCTCCATCTATATTAAGTAAAAATTTGAACAGTAAAAATATCCTATCATTATAAATATCAATTTTAAATCAGTTTTTTATTATTTTTGACCTACGCGATCCCCTTGTTGAGAAACGCTGATCTAACTGATACAGTCATCAAATTGAGCATGGGGGCATTATTTTACAGCACAACAGACATACAGATTTTTGATCCTGTAAGGATAAAGAACGGATGTAGTTTAATTAATGTACAGTATAGTTTCTTAACTTGAATATAGAAGACATCTGATTATATCTATAAAGGTGAAAATACTATAAACATTTATTTTACTGTAATAAAAGCATAAAACAATAATTTAAATGGGATAAACAATAATTAGAACACTTTTTATGGTATAATAAGCAATATCTACAAGACAAGCTTAAGAGGACGTTTCACCCGCATGTGTTGTCTCCGTCTTACAAGTGCGTAACATTGCAAAAACTGTTTCGCGCGGGAAAGAACCGAGAAAGATAAAGTTATAACTAAGAAACGAAATTTTCATCACATAAAAAGGAGAATTTTGTCTGTGCAATATCGTTTTTATTTTTTCGACATCAGAACTACAAAAAAAGTTATTCATGCTTAAAAAACGCAAAATTAATGTATTATAAAACAATAAGAATTTTTTTTGTACAAGTGATATCGAAAAAATAAAAACGATATTGCACAGACAAAATTCTCCTCTTTATGTGGTGAAAATTTCGTTTCTTAGTTATAACTGTGTCTTTCTCGGTTCTTTCCCGCGCAAAACAGATTTTGCAATGTTACGCACTTGTAAGACGGAGACAACACATGCGGGTGAAACGTCCTCTTAAAAAGTAACCTTAAAATGTTATGCTATTTAAAGTGTATTCTAACAACATGTCTTAGCTCCCACTTTGCTCAGAAAAATTATTTTCTCATTGATTACTTTAAGCACAGCGTTGCTTAAAATTTTGGTAAAAACTTTCTGATGGAAAAGTTTAAGAAATTGCAGATCCTTACCTAAACACATATAATAATAATAGAAGTACAAGCAGAACCAATGATACCTGAGTAGACTCCAGTATATTTCCAACAACGGCTATCTTGGCACGTGCATCACTTAATCTATGAGCATACCCTTCTAGTAAGACACATGTGTCAGTGGCGGTTTTTGTCGTAGCAGTTACTGTAGATGAAATGGTCTTGTCAGCAGAAACTGGCAACTTTGTTGATGATATTAACTTTGCAACAAACAAGTAATCGTGCTGTGTCAATGACAATCGCTTAAGCTCGGAAGCCAATGAGTCAAGCTGTAGTTTCAGGTCGAGTTGGCTCAGTCTAACAGACATAGGTAAATCACAGAAACAGCAATAAATTGTGTTATACAAATAATTAAATGAATACCAGTAGTATATTTTTATTAGTTAGACAATGGTGTAGGATGAAAATATTACTATCACATATTTTTACCTGGTACATTGTACAGTTGCATCCAAACGGTCAACACACGGTCTGAGCAGATTGGCAACCAGACCATCAGCCAGTGTGTCACGAGTAGCCTCTGATGCGGCAACGGCAGCAGCTGCCGCTTCGTCTAGGTCTTCATTGTCTGGTGAGTAGTCTACCGAGACCGCCTCTGAACGGTTCGATGGCATGTCCAGGACGGTGGTACCGATAGGCTCGGCTGCAGAAATTTCGTTATCCATGGACTACACGGATTCGAGTTGGCTTGAGTAGTCGGGTACGGCTGTTAAGATAGGTTTTCAGTTCACTGAAAGTGTCAGATTATTAAGTAAACAACTATAAGAATTTATGCTCATATACATACGGGGTATAGTGCTTCGCTAGATTCGGATTGTGACGTTTATACGAGGCGTGGCAGTAAAAACTAAGATGTAAAAATTAATTAAATATCACATATCATATTATAGTAAATACAAAACACAATAGTTATAATAGTGTAAAGTTAAAGGTGCGTAATGTATGTCTGTACTACAACTGTATACAGTGCCAGCATTTCTGTCAAATCGTCTGATAACAGCGGTATCGGGATAACAAACTCCGATGTCATCACTCATTAGCGGACGATGACGACGATCACGGCGACTATTGCCGTAGAGTGTACACTGTACATAAACATAACAAGGTTGGTATTCACTATTAAACTTGTTGATTTCATGAGCAAAGTAAAAAAAGCGGGTAAGTCGTGGATGTCGCTCTATTGTACAGTACTACAGTAGTTTACAAGTGGGTTACTGTAATTAATTAA
Source organism: Diuraphis noxia (assembly GCF_037042655.1). Taxonomy (NCBI): domain Eukaryota; kingdom Metazoa; phylum Arthropoda; class Insecta; order Hemiptera; family Aphididae; genus Diuraphis; species Diuraphis noxia. Next base: position 26,818,426 of record NW_028301711.1, read on the forward strand.
ATTTAATCTAATGATATTATATCATTTTATACGAAAAACGATTCTGAGCGGAGACGGTTTATCCACAGAATAGATACAATCAGAAAGGACACTCTAGGTCTAGATGTAAACAAAATCACGACGGATTGGCGGCCATCTTCCTAACAGGAAAAATTCTCATCAGTTATCATTTTTCATTAGATAAATGTGTTTTCATTTATTCAAAACATTAAATTTTAAATCTTTTAAGTTTAAACTTTTACAGTTTTTACTTATTAAACAGCAATTTAGCTTTGCTATCCCATGTATTTTAATTAATTTTAATATTAATTAAATACTAATAATTATATTGTATACTAATTGAAAACAATAAGTTTAGTTTTACAGAATGGTCACACTGTTGGCCTGTTGGGAAGATGGCCGCCACGATTTTTCGTTCGGCCTATGCTGTTGGTATGTGTTAATTCCTATCAGTGTCAGGGCCATAAGTCTAGGATATATTAGAGATTATTAAAAAATTTCAAATCTTAAGATTTAAAAAGAAAAATTTATATGAATTTCTAGCTTAAAATAATTTGCAAATTTCCGTGATTTGTACGTATGTTGTCATGTTGTTAAAATTAAAATTTGAATCCTTGTAAAAAAAATTGTGACTATGTATTTCTTTTATTTTTCAACTGCTATTGTAAAAATATTTTAGGATCCTTGTGTTAAATGTTTAAATCTTAGATATAAAAGGAAAATTTTTATGAATTTCAATATAAGATAATTTGAACATTGTCGTAATTTTTACGTATTTAGTCAAAATTAGAACTTTAAATGCTTATAAAAAAAAATCATGCCTATGTATTTTTAATATTTTTCAACCGCTATTGTTACAATGTGTTAAAAGCATGTATTAAATTTTCAAGCTTTTCTATCCAACAAATACATTTTTATCGATATTTAATATTTTATTTATAGAAGAAAAAAACTAAAAAATTGAAAAATTAAAATGTCAGTTCAAAAACAGCTCAAAATAAATCTAAATATTTTGAAAATTGTATCAAATATAGAAAATGCCTATATAACCATTCAGTGGAAATTTCAAGTATCTGCAGTCATATGTTTTAGAGTTACTCAGTTACACCAAAATAAGAAAATCGCTAAATATGAAATTCAATGAAAATCCAATGTTGTAAAAATTTAAATTTAAAATGCTCATCAAAATTTAACTTTTTTTTTGTGATTAAGATTGAGAAACTTGTGAGGAATTTTGTATTACATTTTCAAGTATTTTGATTGGGCCAAAATAATTTTATCAACACTTCAAAATAAAATTTTCAATTGTCTATAAACATCTCAAAAAAAGTCAAAAAATTTTGAAAATTAAACTGTATATAGATAACATTAACTTAAACATTTGGTAAAAATTTCAAGTATTGACAGTGATTAGTTTTTGAATTACAACCATATAAAAAAATCTATTTGGTCGAAAACTTGTTTTGCGTAAAAATTCCCGTTTTTCTGTCACTTTTGACCTCTATAATGCACCAAGGATATTCACTTTTCCACCGGAAACCACCCGCAAAGTTTGAAATTGAAGCATTATTTCGACTAGTTTATACACAGTCACAAAAAAAAGCACACATCAATTCATTCATCACTCCTTTCAGAATCTAAAAGTATTTAGAAAATGTATTCGAATACTTCATGATAATAACATTCCAAAGTATTCAGAATACTTCACAAAAAGTATATCAAAAGTTCTTCGAATACCTACTTTTTTTTAGTTAAAAAATATTTTTTTTTGAATTCATTGTTAATAAATGAATATTATAATAGCTTATGGAAGGGCTAAACATATAAAAAAATCACTCTCCCACCACCTGGTTGCGTCACAGTTCGCCAGACGGGGATCTTACCACGCAGTTAGCCCCGACGACTTAATTACAAATGATTCGGGAGAATTACAAATTGGATTAAAGCACAAATAAACAAATTAATAATAACAATAATATCCTTCTGATTATTATTCTCTTTACAATATTGGAATACTTGGACTAATTTGCATAAATAAAACAAAATTTATAATTATATTTACAATTTATAATATACGTACGGCGCTAATCTCAGAGCCGACAGCCGTTTCCTCCTCTTCACTGTATCTTCCGGCAGCTTCTTGGTAGAGGGCTGGAGGCACCTTGCCTCTGGACAAATTCCTTGACTAACGCTCGAGCGCAACACGGTCGAAGCACAACGGCCGAAACAAGTAACCGGTTTTTGTTTGGAAGAAATCAAAACTTCGATAGACGGAGTTTTGAAGAAAGAAAAATCTTTTCTTTCGTTAATTTGGAAAATTCCCAAAGCTTCAAAAAGCGGACGAAGGTATATAAAAAATAATAATATTAAATTAATTGCGTATAAAAGTCGGCGTTCGTTGACTACAATAACAACCACACTAAAAACAGCGACCGTGTCACCGTGATAACAGCAACAATCAACCCGCACGATGGGGCCCACGGAGGGAGACTAGCACGCATAAATATCGGCACTGCCAACTGCGGCGCAGCGATGCTGTCTGGCGCGAACAGATCTTAAGATCTTAAACCGTGGACACTATTCATAAAAACATAGATATTAAAAATTAATTTAATCTTAACGTCTTCGTTATCTCGTTGCAACAAAATTGGAAAATATTAACATTAAGTAACTATTACTGTCTAACTGAAAATAGTAGAAAACAAAATTGTATATTACTACAAAATATTTTGTATAGAAATATAGTATATACAAGTAACATGTACATAATCAATTTATATGACGGAAAAAGAATAAAATTATTTTTTAAATATGATTGGATATTAAAAAAATATTATGAATACCGTATTCAGAAAAAGTATTTAAAATACCGTATTGAATACTTCAATAAAACTATTTTAAAAGTATTCGAAATACTAACCAAGTCTAATAAACACAATATTGTCAACTTACTTAACTCATGTCATATTATTACATCGCTGGGAGCATACACTCAGTACATACATGTAAATAATAACAGCCCCACACATTTCAAACTCAAATTGCACCCATGCATATATTATATGAAGTTAAGCGTCTATTTTTTGGATAATACTTTAGGACCTAGTTACTAATACAGAAACCCAGGAGGTTGGAGTGTTGTGTTCAGTTCTGGCGGTTTCTGATTATCTGCATTAGAGAGTAAGTAGTTAATCGTCAAATGGACTCCACATATTGCGCACTTGGTTTGTTTTTCTCTGTTCATTATAAATAGCCATGTGTGTAGAGTGTAGCGTTTATGTTCTATTCTCATCATGTCTTATTAATTTATATTAAGAGAATTTCGCACAAACGTGTATTGTCACTGTCTTACAAGTGCCGCAGCACAACAAATTTTAGCTCAGAAGATCATGTTTAGCTCCGTTAGTTTAGAATTCAGAGTGAATCGATCTCTATTAAAATTTAAACCAAGTTAAGATTATTATATAGTTACGTCAATCAAACAGACATTTTATAATCATTTTGTTTAAATCCGAGTTATGAGTATTTTAAGATGTACAAACAATTTACAATTTTGAAATACTCATAAATTGTTTTTAAATTAAAATATAATAAAAAGCCTATGAGATTGACTAAATGTACCCTAACCAAGTGGATCCCAAACTGTGCGCCACGACAAAACAAGATGTGTATCCTTATGATTTCACTGATGATTGGTCCAAGCTCGAATAAACAACTCTGCCTCCGATTGAAGACTTTTTAGCACTTTAACAGAACAGCACGTTAATGAAACGTAATATCGATTTGTGACAGAGGTTTGGAACCATTTTAATTGTCAAACGCTGGGAAAGTATTCAGATTTATATCTAAAAAATGATATTTTACTTCTGGTTGATGTTTTTGAAAATTTTCGTAACCTAACCTAACTTTTACAGCTGCAGCATTTTTCTTTGACGTGATGTTAAAATACACGGATATCAAATTAGAGCTACTGTCGGATTACGAAATGCTTTTAATGATTGAGAATGGTTAGTATATTAACAATATGTTATTTCTACTTGCATATAATATAATTACGTTATTATAGGTATCCGAGGTGAGCTCACACACGCTAGCATGTGTTATGCAAAAAACAAAACAATGAGAAAACACCGGATTATGAACGTACGTTACCCCAGCCCCCCCCCCCCAATTTGATTTTTGCAATTTTTTTGCGCCAGTAATTAGTGCTCAATTCCTGCCAATTCCTGCCGGAAACCCCGGAATTCCTGCAGCTCTAACGGTTTTCCTGAAAAGTCGAATTTTCCCCGGGTGGGGCTGGGGTATCGTTACCCCTGCCCCACCCACCTTCTAAATTTAACTTTTCACAATTTTCTTTGTGCCAGTAATTAGTACTCAAATCGATAATATATGATAGTATGAAATATTATTGTCGTAATTTTAGTTTTTGTTAGACTAGGGCAACATCTCACAGATTCACCATCCAACATCTTTTTTACGCACATATTCATATAGCATAATAATAATAATAATCCTACAGCAAAAGCTCAAACATGAAGATTAACACTAACAACTGGGCTGATCTTAAACAAGTGTTTAGGACTACTAAGAATGAGACTATAAAAGAACGGCCGAGAAACCAAAAAAAGAACTGCTGGTTTTCTAAGGAAACCATTGATATCATCGAACAGTGCCGTCAACTGAAAGTCAAGGGCCTACGTTGCACCCCTCAATACAAGCAACTCTCAGCGCAGATCAGAAGGGAAATCCGCCGAGACAAAAATCAGATCATTACTGAGACGAGCAAAAGAATTGAAGCTTTTTCAGACAAGAACCATATGTGAACTGTTCCAGGAAATTAAGAAGATCACTGGGGACTTCAAGCTAAAAAGATCAGCTATAAAAGATGTGTATGGAAAAGTGCAGACAGATCCAAGCAATATTCTGGAATGCTGGAGTACTTACTGCCAAAAGTTGTACACAGACTCAGATGAACACTCTGACAATAAAAACACGGATGGTGAACAAGAACCAGGAATTCTCTCAGAGGAAATTGAACAGGCAGTGTTAAAGCTGAAAAACAATAAGGCACCCGGATCAGATGAAATCACTGCTGAAATTTTGAAACTATCTGTAGATAAAGGAGTAAAGATCTTATGGAAACTGTGTAATGAAGTTTGGACTACAGGAGTATGGCCTGAAGACTGGGTGAAATCAATCTTCATACCACTTCACAAAAAAGGGTCTACCGAAGACTGCAGTAACCACCGCACCATCTCATTCATCTCACTAGCCTCCAAAGTCCTACTGAACGTCATTCATGCAAGACTGAGGCACTACGTAGATAGTCAAATACAAATACCTCACCTACCTAGTGTTCCTCCTAGGAACACGTGAACAAATTTTGAATATATGCCAACTCATAGAGAAGAGTAGAGAATTCAATCAACCACTGATATTGTGCTTCATTGACTATAACAAAGCTTTTGACTGTGTACAATGGATTAAACTATGGATAGTCATACAATAAATGGGAGTCCCTGAACATATCATTCACTTAATCAAGAATTCATACACAAAATCAAAAGCAGTTATCACAGCGCAAAATGCAGTATCAGATCAGTTTCAACCTACTAAGGGGCCTACTACAAGGATGCATTTTATCACCTATTCTCTTTAATATCTACAGTGAAGCAGTATTAAGAGAGTCACTCCAGGAATGGAATGGCGGAGTAGTTATTAGAGGTAGAAAGATCAATAATTTGCGGTTCGTGGATGACACTACATTATGCACCAAGTCTGAATTGGAATTGAGCCAATTAATAAAACGTGTTGAAGAAGTAAGCAATAAGTATGGACTGACAATCAACAGGAGTAAAACAAAGGTTATTGTTATAGATCAATCAGGAGTATTATCACACACCAATGTACTGAACAACTACCAAAAAGTGAATGAGTTTACATATTTAGGTTCAATTGTACAAACAGATGGCGGATCATCCAGAGAGATCAAGCGTCGCGTTACACTTGGGAGAGAAGCAGTTAGCAGATTAACACCTATTTAGAAGGATAATCATATCTCCAGGAATAGCAAGTTACGACTGCTCAAGGCACTCACCTTCTCAGTGATGCTCGATGGATCTGAAACATGGACACTCAAAGCAGAAGACGTAAAGCACATAAACACCTTTGAGATGTGGGCCTACAGACGGATGATGTTGAGAATCTCTTAGATGGAAAGAAGAACCAAATTCTCAATTTTGACCATGCTAAATATAGAAACAAGACTGGCAGTGGTGTGTAAGCAGAGGATCCTAAGATTCTTTGCCCACATTAAAAGAAGGGATGAATCGAGCCTGGAGAAGCTAGTGATCGAAGGAAAAATAGAAGGAAAAAGAAGCCGTGGAAGAACACCAATGCATTGGATAGACCAAATCAAAGCCATCACTGGCTATCCACTGGGGGAGGCCATTCGATCGGCAGAAAATCGTGAGATCTGGAAAGGGATTGTTGCCAACGCCAATTGATGGTTCACCAAACCTCCGCTTTTGGAAGATGGACTACAGAAGAAGATTCATATAGCATAATAATTCTTACTTGTATAAAGTACCAACTTTGTAGAGTTCCATTGATTAAAACCAAAATACTAGGTAGGCCGTAATTGTCCGGAAAATAAATGTCCGGAATGATAAAATCACGGAAAATTAAAATTCCGGAACGTAAAATTACGGAATGTAATAATCCGGAATGTAAAATCCCTGATCGTAATATTACGGAATGTAAAAACCCGGAATGGTTGAAGTCCGGAAAATAAATAATCCAGAACGTAATAATCCGAAACGTACAATCTCGGATCGTAATAATCCGGAATGTAAAACCACTGAACGTAATAATCCGGAACGTACGATCCCGGAATTTAATATCCCAGACCGTAATATTCCGGAACGTAAAATTCCAGAATGTAAAATCCCGGAACGTAATATGCCGGAAAAGAATCAGTGATTTCTAAACTTCCACGCCCAATACCACGATGATTTTCATGTGAATATGTGATAATATATTGTGCATGATAATTAAAATATATTGATAACAAATTGATTTGTATTTATCGCTTTTTTTAAATTTTAAGGAAAAAATAATACACTTAAGTAGAATACATTTGTATCTTCACAGTACGTTTTTTTTTCACCGTGGTAATTTCACAACGTTTAAGAGATGATCTCCAATTGAATACAATGATTTTACCGTAACAAAAATCACGGGGAGATTTCACACTCGTTGTCCACCTATGTGCACCTCACACAAAAATATTTACCGAATAGCATTTTACATGTGGATTTCACATTTTTTGTCCACGAATTCTCTGCTTACACAAAATATTTACCTATTTTAAAATTACAGGGAGTTTTCACACTCGAAATCGGTTTTGTCCCTTACTCAAAAATATTTTCTGTGTACACACCAATATTTTTTTTCCCCAACAAACCTTATTTCAAACTGAAACAATTCTTTTAAGTTCAGAACACAAATTACGAAATAATATTTATTTTTTTTATTGTTAAGAGGGATGCTATGTAAAAATTTAAAGTGTAGTATTCCATTACATTTTATATATGATCTGAAATCGTTAGGATCAATCGAAATGTCAAATGTTAACCGGGTTTTGAATTTTTCATTATAAATATTTATTTGTGCCATAACTCTATGCTTAAAATCTTTAATTTCATAACATCTCTATTTGCAGTTTAATATTACACCACATGTCCACATACGATCATTATTATTATTATTATGGTCAACTACTTGTATAGCAAATTTATTATTATCTTTGTTGATATTCGGGATTGAATTAAATGTCTGCAAACATAACAAAGCTATTTCTGAGTCTTCATAAAAGTTTCGTAATTTGTGTTCTGTACTTGAAATAATTATTTCAGTTTTATAATAAAGTTTGTTGGAGAATTTTAACTAGGTAGTTATTATTTTTATTTTGAAAATCATACATGGTTATAGTATTACAATATTACAGTATTACCTACTGATAATTGGTAATAACTATTAACTACTCATTTACGATGGGGATTGTTATAACTACATTTATCGATATTTAGTAACAAGTCATTTATTGGAATTTTGCAATGGATATTACCTTTCACAAGAACCTAAAAATTTGCACCATCATAAGTTTAAAAATGGTATCGTAATAAAAGAATTTGTAAGACATGTAAGATAACAAGTTTCCCAAATACCTGTTGAATCTCACATCACCGAGTACTAAGTGTTATTTTTTCATAATATAAAGCTAATCATGACAATGAAAGAACTTTCTCTATCAATATTGACCGTGAAACTTCATCAACTGTTCAACATTTGTTAGCTGTTATATTTAAATCGGGATTGTTCAACTCCTTTTGGGTACCTCTTCAGCCTCCCTGGTAGGACAATGTGTATTTGGTGTATTGTGTATTTTTATAATTGATAGATCACCACCATCCCGTAGTAGATCACCTGGTTCAAGAACGCCACAATTTATGCTGGAGCATACCATTTTTTAAGGAGTAATGTTTAGGGAATTCATTAGGCTGTGGTAGTGTGTAATATTTTATTAATACGTCACAGAAAATGAAATATATTTTTTTGCATACTATTGTTATAAATGCGGAAGCAATTTAACATACTTCGGACTTCCTGAAGATTTCGAAAAAATTATTGAATTCGTAAATTTCTAGACCTAGCTATTTCGGATTCATTTTTTCTATTAAAAACCTAATGTGCCCAAAATAAATAAAAACTTAATGCAATTATTTCGCTGAATTATAAAAGTTCTTAATTTTATAACGTTCTTTATAATTTAAAATTAGAAATTGACTTCCTAAAAAACAGATATTTTGCTGTTAAATAATTCATACATTTAGATACATTCAAAATTAAAATCTGACATTTTGAAGCATGTTTCATTTACCACCGCTTATTGGTTGTATAACAAATACGTGCGTACTTCTATCCTCCTACTAGTGATGTTCTAGAACAATATTTGTCACCCGCGGGCCGGGGCTAACAAAATTCTATGACGTCCACTTTTTGTTGAAAAAATAATTTACCAACTTTCTTACTGTAATAGTAAATTTCATATTATATGGATAAAAATGTAGGAAATGTATACACAATTACACAAAATAGGCATAAATACACTTTAGCTACCCAGCATTTTATTTTTTTACCTATTCCAGTACCAAATTTGGCAAAATCCAATGCTAAATACTTTTATTTAAAATATACACTTTGTTGACTACTAAATATTGATTTAATATTTTATTTGATTCAATTTATTCTTATATAATTTAGTTTATTTGTACCTATCTATAAATTAATAATGACTGAAAAACATACAATAATAGCACCTGGTTTATGTAGGTATACGAATATGACTATATGCTACTATAAACTACTGATCTAATGCACTTTGTTCCAAACGAATGGCAACTCTTAACAAACTTATGATTGTCAACTCGCTGCAGTAAGTGAATCTCATCCACCTTGGTAAATGGTAGGTAATGTTCAAAAATGCGATTTGATGCATGCTTGTACCTGATCTGCCTGAATAACCAAGGGCAACCAATAATAAATAAAAATTAATTTCTACTAGGAAATTATTTCTCAAAATTTCACTCAGATATAAATCAATGCATTTTTAATTCGACGGAATACGCTGCGAATACGCCATCGCCATGTATAATCACAGCCTAACACTGTGACAAGAGATTTTCATATATTAGAAGAAGGTTATAATATGTTTTATTAAGTATTCATACGTTTTAATAAAATTATATAAAATTATAATAGTTGATAATTTTTGAGATTTTTTTCAAACTTTGAATTTTAATTAAAAATCGTGACTAGGGATCATTAATATTTATCAAATGCTATTATAATTACTTATGAGGAACATTATATTTTATTTTCAAGTATTTTGACCAACCGAAAAATGTTGTATCGACAATAGTTAAAATAAACCTAATAAATAGGCAAATAGCGCAATAAAGGTACGGTGTCCAAGGCGCAGCTAGTGGCGACGGCTGGACGCAGCGACCGGCCGCACCATACTTCTCACTGACGAGTACAGCCGCCGGCCGCTGCGACTCTAATGCTGTTCCATAGCAGAACAGTCGTTGACTCACAATACAGTCCGTATCATCTATAACGACGGTCAAGGGACCGTAAAATATACGTCGTTATAACCAGATGTTGTTATACCCAAATTTTATTTTATAAGAATTTAAAATATTGCTTACATTATACATTTTAGATTCTGAACGAAGTGATGGATGTATTGATTTTACAATGATGTGTGTGTTTTTTTTTTTTTTTGTGTCTGTGTACAGCATAACTAGTCAAAATAATGCTTTGATTTCAAACTTTAGGGGTGGTTTCCGATGTAAAAGTGAAGATCCTTGGTGCATTATAGAGGTCAAAAGTAAACATTTTTCAAAAAAATCGAGAAAAACAAAAAAAAAATGACAGAAAAACGGGAATTTTTACGCAAAATCAGTTTTTGACCAAATCGATTTTTTATCACTTTAAATACTTGAAATTTTCACCAAATGTTTATGTTAGTGTTATCTATATACAGTTTAATTTTCAAAAATGTTTGACGTTTTTTGAGTTATTTATAGACCACTGAAATTGTCGACTTTTTGAGAATTTTTTTTGAAGTGTCGGTAAAAAAATGTTGGACGACCAAAAAAACTTGAAAATTTAATACAAGGTTCCTAATGAGTTGTTCTTATTGTAGCTAAAAAAAATTAAAAATCGTAAGTCACGATTTTTTTTAATAAGCGTTTATAGTTCAAAATTTTACGAAATACTTGAAAATTTTACCAGTTATTAGGATTGGCATTTTCTTTACATGATTTAATTTTCAAAATATTTTGACTTTTTTTGAGATATTTATAGACGACTGAAATTTTCAATTTGTCTGAAAATTTTTTTTTGAAGTGTCGATAAAAACTTTTTGGCCCTATCAAAATACTTGAAAATTTAATATTAAGTTCCTCATAGGTTATTCTTATAGTAATTAAAAAAATTATAAGAATACATAGGCAACATTTTTTTTATAAGCGGTTATAGTTCAAATTTTTACGAAATCTGTCGAAAATGCGAAAATTTGCAAGTAATTTTGAAGCTGAAAAATCAAAAAATTTTTTTTGTTTATAACTAAGGATTAAAAATACAACACTAAGTTTTCCATAAGTTTTCCTTTAAAGTAGTTATAGAGACAACTCGAAGCATCATTATAGAACAAATTTTAAGTGCGTTTAAATTTCAAATTTTTACGAAATAGTGTAACGATAACGATTCATCCTGAAACGACTTTAAATATTTGTTATTATTAAAAAAGTATAAGTCCGAGATACTTGAAAATTTTACCAGTTATTAGGATTGGCATTTTCTGTACATGATTTAATTTTCAAAATATTTTGACTTTTTTTAGGATATTTATAGACGACTGAGATTTTCAATTTGTCTGAAGATTTTTTTTTTGAAGTGTCGATAAAAATTTTTTGGCCATATCAAAATACTTGAAAATTTAATATAAAGTTCCTCATAAGTTATTATTATAGTGATTAAAAAATTATAAGAATACATAGGCAATTTTTTTTTTATTAGTACTTGAAGTTCAAATATTGACTTAACACGTAAAAATTACGGCAATTTTTAAATTATCTTAGATCGAAATTCATAAAAGTTTTTCTTTTTAATTCTAAGATTTGAGAATTTAATACAAGGCTCATAATATATTTTTACAATAGCAGTTGAAAAATAAAATAAATATACAGCCACAATTTTTTTTTTACATGTATTCAAATTTTAATTTTGACAACATACGTAAAAATCACAAAAATTCGTAAATTATTTTATCCTAGAAATTCATAAAAAATTTTCCTTTTATACCTAAGATTTGAAAATTTAATACAAGGCTCCTAAAATAGTTTTACAATAGCATTTGAAAAATAAAAGAAATATATAGTAACAAATTTTTTTTATAAGCATTTACAGTTCAAATTTTGACTAAATACATAAAAATTACGCTATCTCATGGTTGTCCTCGACATGAAGGCAGGAATATCTATTTGTTTTTGAAAATATAATAATAATACTTTTTTGTGTCGTCTTAGGTATTTTGTTTGCGCAAGGTTCGCCAGATTATGAAAGAATCCTACCGGATTTTTTAGAATTATTTACGGTATCGTCTTTGTATATGAAAGAATTTTCAAACACATCACTTAATGCAAAAAATACGACTGGACGAAGTGGAATTTGTTTTATTTTTATTTGAGATTTTATTTTTCATGTTAGTATTATTTATATTATTGTTGCGGTTCATTATGCGTATTGTCGTTATTGCGACTTGTGTTAGATTAGATAAATAGCTGCCACCGGCAACGACGGGGAGGGTGGACGACAATTATAATTACGTATATGATGTAAAGTAATTATAATTACCGATTTTTGGATGATTTGGGCTTGAGAGGTTGAAATTCCTTGGCAATGACAGTAGGAGGATATACAGGCCGGTACGCGGATTTTTTTGACACCATTCACCATTAAATTGGTTAGGTTAGACTTGAGAAACAAAAGAAACTGCGAGCATGGATAAATGATACGTGTGTTGAGGACAACAGTCACGGAACGAGTGAATATAACAATTTAAAAAAAAATGTGGTGTAATAATTATTATTATACTAGGTACATTATAACACATATTTTAGTGTGGTCGAATAATTCACATTATTCACAATGATGTTTCACAATAATATGTACAATGTGGTCTCTCATTAAAGCAGAATTATTATACAACATCTCTTATGAAAAAGAATTACAGTGAAACCTCTAAATACCGGACACTCTCGGTCGCTTAAATGTCGTCCGCTATTTGGAGGTGTCCGCTATTAAGAGGGGAAATACAGTGAGTACACATTTCACCGTTCCCAAAATTCCGTCCGTTATTTGGAGGTGTCCACTATTGAGAGGTGTCCGTTAAAGGAGGTTTCAATGTACCAGAAATCTATTTCGATTACATTTCAGACATGCATACAACAGCTGCAAAGTGCAAATTGGGAGATAGCAATATATTTAAATATGTCCATTTATCATACACATGATTTAATTTAACAAGAAACATTAGCACTTTGTAATGAAGCAACTAAAAGTTTTGACGATGAATCATTCATCATGAATGCAGTTTCTTTTACTTTAAAAAACGATTTCATAACCGGAAATTTGTTTAATGTTTAAAACTTCGTCAAAAAAAGTTTTGACCAAATTTAAATCTGAAACTAACAAAATGCTCCAAATAATTAAAGAAGAGGATCATCCCAAATATAAGCGACATTTATCTAATAAAGTAGGTAAAAGAAATGATATATACACTGTTCGGATCAATCGAGCTGGATGATGTATATAAACTATATTCAAACATCAAAATGATGATAAAAAATGGACAAACATCACAAAATTTAGCAGAAAGTAAACTTATAATATTACTCCTGCAGGTAATAATGATACAATAATGATAAATAAGCCAACATTAGAAGTAATGACAGAAATACAAAATAATATAAGAAAAAATCGCCATTTCATAGATTCAGACAGAAAATAATTTAATGATGAAAATATAGAAATTATAATAAAAAGTCAAAATTTAAATTTAATATTTAACCAATTTTTTTTAGAATTAGGATTAATAACTCAAATCTTACATTCGGCTATACTTGGAAAAATCCGAAAATTACACCCTTTAGAAGTATCATCAAGGCAATTATTAGAGGAAATGAAATTGATAAAATTAAATCTTCCATCAGACTTAAATATTCCTGTTAAATTAGATGAAATTTTTATAATTATGCAGACAACAATGTTAAAAATAATGATTTAGTTATATTTATCAATACAATTCCTTCAATATGTATAAATTGTATAATGTACTACCTAATCCAGTACATATTGAACATAATATATTTATGTTTATACAGCCTAGATTTAAGTTTATACCCATAACCATAGACCAAGAATATTTTATTAATTTAAGCAAAAATGATGTAAGTTTGTGTACTGTAACAAACCATTTTAAAATTTGTAAAAACCTTTTAGCCAAAATCTCAGACGATTGTAAAATAAATTTAATTTCATATTCAGATACAATGGAATTAACAGATTTTTTTGAAATAAAATATACTTCATTTAAACAAAGGATATTTTATAAACTTGAAAAATTCATGGATTTTCACGATATTGAGCCAAAATTTAGTTTTAACATGTTTCAATATGGATTCAATTATAAAAGTACTAACTGGATCAGGAATATTATTGCTAACTTAAAAAACAAAATAACTATGTTGTTATTATATGTATATTTTTTTTTCCTACTGACATAATTGTAAATTTTATCAGTACTATTTTTGTACATAACACATTTAATAATGAATGTTAGTTGTTAATTCTTACTAAATCAAGTAGTTAGGGAAACATTTTAGTAACTTTAACTCTATTACAGTTAGACCTTAAACTTGAAGTAAAAAGATATTCTGTAGAGTGTGGATGTGATATGGTTAGTTTTGATAAACATTTTTACATTTTGTGCAGAACAAAGGAACAATGAAGGTTACAGTAATTACATGGTTTTACAATAATTAAAAATTATTAGAATTTATATGTTTTTAAGTTTACATATCTTTATATGATAAACAAAGATTTTACTTCAGAATCAAGTTTTCTGATAAATACTAGTTATAATAAAATCATTATAAACTTCAAAAAAAAAAAAAAGAATCAATTATGTTCTTAACTACATTTTGACTATTTTTCAAAGAAATCTATTGTTTGACACCTCTAAATTGCAAACAAAATAGTTCATCTAATTTCATTAAGAAATAAATAAATAATCAGTTGAGGTTAAAAGCAAAAAAAAAAAAAACTAAATATGTATAAGGTCTAAACTGAAATATTTTATTTAAATCTAATAACAAATAACACAATACCTAAACAGTAATTATAAAAAAAAAATTTTTTTACTTAACAACTGAAATAAATAAATTAGTTCATATCATAAGTCATGACACATAACACGTTTTTTTCAAACAAATCCATTTTACATAATGTTATTTTTATATTATCCCACAAATTTAGTGTGTGAACCTTGAGCTAAAATAACATTATCATCTTTCCTGAACAATGTCACTTTTAGAAATGCTAAATTTCTTCCCAACTTAACAGTTTCAGAATTAATAACTATTTTGTCACCAATTTTTGCTGAATTTAAATACCTGAAAAAATAATAATAATTAAATAAATAAAATGTACAAATAAAAGTAATTTTGTTTTTTTTTTAAATAAAAATTATAATATTTTATTCGAAACTTATAAGTTATAATAAATGTAATTATATTAATCAAAAACAAATGCAACAATTTCAAATATTAATTTATGTAAAATGATTGGTTTATTATTTTTCATATTACAAGTAGATAGTAGTGACTGACTCCTCTGAACAGACTTGTGTAGAGGTACAAATATAAAATATTGATAAATGTATATCATTCATATTTTATACATCAAAAATAATATTAATAAACTTAATACATATTATAAATATTTTTACTAGAAATAAAATTAAAAAGATGTATTGTAAAAAAAAATATACATACGAAATATTTATATCAACTGAAACACCTCTGTTAGATGCCGAATCGATGTTCTCGACAACTCGTGGATGAGTCAATACAGCCATAGTCGACAAAAAATCTACAGCAGAAGCTGTAAAACCTCCATGTAGTGTACCAAATACATTTGTATGTTGTTTTTCAACAACCATCTCAGCAACACATTGGCCATTTCCAGCTGATATTATATTCACCTTGTGTTAACAAAAAATCAATTTAATTAGTGAACCTATCACACTTCAAAATGTGTTATTTTAAATTGGTACTTTATTTCGGAATCAACCAATTCCATTTATATATATATATAATATATACCATTAAAGAAATCATGCAATTACATACTTAGAAATTAACATTGATATAAATAATTATTTAATTTTATTACATAAAAGAACATTAATAATATAAAGTATCAAAGTCCAATCTTTTAAATCAGTGGTTCCCAAACTGTGCTCTGCACAACCCTTAGTGCAATGGCTAATCAAGGGCTTCGTTTGTAACACCACAAACAATTTGAAAATTGTATGTTATTTATAATGAATATATACATCATGAAGAATTGAATGACATAATTTACCAATAAGTCGACTGCCTAAAATCTCTATAAGAAATTTGTAAACAAAATTATATTTTAAATAATAAATAATATTTTCTCAATTTCTTTTAATACAATTATTTCACCTTTATTCATAAATATATGTTTTACTTTGACTCTCGTATGTGTACAATTCATATTTATTATACTTCATAGAATATAGAACACATCAAGTAGATAAAAATTAACGTTAAATACTTCTTGGGGGCTCCATCATAAACTTCTACTTGAAAATAGGCTCTAAGGCTGAGAAAGTTTGGGAACCGCTGTTTTAAGACTTCATAATTCATATGCTCCAATTCATTGTTAATTTCAAAAAGAACTAGATGTATGTCTCGATGAATGGACATCATAGCTATTTTCTAGTCTGTTTAGCCTCGTAATAAAACAATTATAGCAGGTCTAGACTCCATACACCCCCCTATTTGCCACTGAAACCGTGTATACATTTTAAATTATTATTTTTTGAATTATATCAAACCAAAATTTTTGACTAACAAATTACTAATAGGATATATTTTTTGAATATTACTTTACACTTATACCTTGGTGGCTTAGTTAATATATATACTTACTTGTAATTTGTGTTCCTTAACAAAGTTATATTGGTTATTTAGAATGGCTGATTTTATTGAAGACAAAAAGTTGTTTAGTGCAAACAAGAGCAAATATAAAGAAAGCTAATGATTTCCTCATAGAATTCCAAACATACTTTCACATTTTTATTAGGTAGGATTACTTTATGTCAAAAAAAGCAATCACTTTTTTCACATTGTGAATGATGTAATTTATGAGATTAATGTTATAAACCTAATACCGGAAAGGCAGAAAGTCGGTGGGAAATGTGTAGCACTGACGTAAATCCAACAAACTGATTATTTTCTTTTGAGATTGAGTATAGTTAATTAACAGAAATGTGAATTGCATTCAAGTTTTTTTGGTAAATACTGGTAATACTTAATGTGTTTATAATTTATAGTTGATCACTTTTTAAATCTATGAGTACCTACCTATTTAATTTATATTAGTTTGAAGTATATAGGCAAGTACATATTTTGTATCAGCCTTATTTATTCCTAGATCCAACTCCCACATATCTATACCTTAAGTTAAATTTATAAAATATTTGTGTATATTTATTATAACTTCTATCACAGTTAATGTTAAAATACCTGATATCAATGTATTGAGAAGTTAAAATATTTAAATAAATCTGATATATTATTGTATAAATAGACTAGTGTAGAAAGCTATTAACTATTAATAACTATTCAACAAAATTAATTATACCTTTTCAAAAATTTTATCATGTCCATTATGTTTGATTGAAAAGTTTAAAATTTTTCTTACTGATTCTAACACTTTGTTACTATTCATTATAGTATTTTGTGCAATCAATAATAAATCCTGATTAACAAAGTATATGCAAGAAAATTTTAAAGTATCTAAGCATAAAGTAATTTATGTTATTCAATTTGTAAATAATATTAGTTTTAACAAATTACAAACTTGATTTATTAACTATTTTATTAGAAAATTATGAAAATTATGTTTTTATTTTTTAGTAATTTGTTGACTTGGTCGACTCACGACTTCACGAGTCTCGACTCTCGACTGAACAGTAATCACAATAATCACATCACTATTCAGTGATAACACAAGAACATTATGATACGATGGCTGTGGACATAATCACATAAGACAGCCGTGGTTCTCATTGTTCTCAACCTTTTTAATTGTGCGGACTGCGGACCAAAAATAATGTAAAAAAAAAAAAAACACCGAGAGACCCACTTACCTATAAATATACAGCCATACAGGTACCTATATGTTACCTAAATCGCGCACGGTTTAAAATATTATAATAATAAAGTATATTTTAAATCATGACGTTATGGATTATGTAGTACATCGAACGTATTTACCAAGGTCTACGTATACGATAGCGGATAGGGTCATACAGGTATAATAATAATAAAAGGGTACTGGTTTAATTGACGCCCACCACTATATTTACTCGTATTTTATATTAATCACTTTCAAAAAATTAGGAACTATAGGTAGGTATTTAAAAATAATAATAATTATAACACAATAAATAAAAAAGTATGAAAACGTATTTTAAATATTTTATATATGAATATATACATAATATAAAATGCAGGTGGCCAAAATTTGGAACTAGGTATTTAAAAATAATAGTTATTAAAATATAAAACTATGAACAATTTTGTTAAATATTCCATTTATGGATAATATTTTTAAATAATCGTTAAAATTAAAATTACATTAACTTATGCAGGTGTCCAAAACTCTGATATGTTAAGTATTTCCTCAAATGGATTCATAGATAAAATATTTAATATAATATTTCATACTTTCGTTTTTATTGTGTTATAAATAGTTATTTTTTTTAAATACCTACCTAATATAATATTCTAATTTTATGGAAAATAAATAATAAAAAATATGAAAAATATAAATGGCGGTTGTAAACTAAACCAGTACAATGTAATATTTATTGAATTTAAACTTTAAACAAAAATATGTATACATATAGATCACGAACTGAAACCCTTGACGTTTTCTACGGTTTTGGTTTCGGTTCGGTTCCTATAAAAACTAAAATTTCGAATTAGGTTTCTTTTTGGTTTAAAAAAAAAACTATGATTTTGGTTTCGATTCTTAAATATCAACTCTACGTTTCCTGTTTAGGTTTTCTACTTATGTAAGAACAATTTATTCTGTTTGATTCTTTAAAAAAATATAATAAAATATATTTGTATTTATTATTTTAGTAGTGTCAATTGGTGTTAATTATGACAGTTTATATAGGTACCTATCCTAACCAATTTACCATCAGATAATAGATATACCTTAATATCTTACCAATTTCATAGGATTAAAGATAATACTTTAATAATTAAAAAGTAAAAAAATTAAACAGCACTGTTACATTGATTGCTAAGTGTATATCTTTTACCAATTACCACTTGTTGTATGTAACACTCAGTGTTTTAAATTTTACAATTTTAAAATCGGATGGCACACGAAAGAAAACCGGACTCTAAAGTAGGGTCCAAACGATGATAAATGATAGTAAGTTATAAGTACTCACTACTCTGGCATAGTCGCTATCGTGATAGTAGTTCTCAACTTTCATGCATGTATGATAATGCAAAAGCTGCTCTCACCACGAATTAAGATATCTTAATTCGTGTGGCTCTCACGATAGTGTTCACGCGGTGATAGTATGAGAGTAGGTAACTAATAACTATCATCGTATAGACCCGGCTTAACAAGGAACCGTGAAACTCTAGGAAGAACGCGAACGGGGCCGAAAAAAGGTCTTAAAATACCTTATTTTTCATACTTATAGCTACTTAAACGTGATCGACCGTCACTCATTTTACTAGTTTTATTAAATAAGTGACAAATCAGAATAAAAAAAAAAAGCGGGTAAGTCGTGGATGTCGCTTTGCTGTACTGTAGGTTACTGTAATGGATGGGATTCAATTTGAGTGCAATGATAGGTATCATTGTATACGAAAAACGATTCTGAACGGAGATGATTTGTCAGTCTAGGATATATTATATTTAAATATTGTCATATATTCTATTTTGAAACAAATATTTTATTTTTCAATTAAGACGCATTCTGCAAATGGCATGGTTAATCAATTAGTGTAGTTATCATGTAGTTATCATAATTCATAATACTTTATATTATCATAGATATACATGTACCTGGTTTGAGGATAAATCGTTATCATTACGCGATTTCATAAAAATTTAAAACTCAAACGCTCAAAACATTTTTCCTATAATGACACTTCAAATTTTCTCTATAGCTATTTGAAGCAAAACTTATGGAAAACTTGGTGTTAAATTTTATAACCTTAGATATAAATACAAACAATATTATGAATTTTGAACTACAAAATAATTTGCAAATATTCATGGTTTTGACGAATTTTTGTCAATATTTGAAATTCAAATGCTAATAAAAATTTAATTTGAATTTCCGGTGGACATTTTTTTTGTGATAAAGATTGACAAATTTGTAAGGAATCTTGTATTAAATTTTTAAATCTTAGGTATAAAAGGAAAATTTTTTATGAATTTCTAGAATAAAATAATTTACGAATTTTCGTGATTTTTACGTATGTTGTCAAAATTCAGACTTTGAATGCTTTAAAAAAAAAATGTACTCATGTATATTTCTTTTATTTTTCAACTGCTATTGTAAAAATATGTTACGAGCCTTGTATTAAATTTTCAAATCTTAGATCTAAAAACAAAAACTTTTATGAATTTCGATCTAAGATAATTTAAAAATTGCCGTAATTTTTACGTGTTAAGTCAATATTTGAACTTCAAGTACTAATAAAAAAAAAATTGCCTATGTATTCTTATAATTTTTTAATCACTATAATAATAACTTATGAGGAACTTTATATTAAATTTTCAAGTATTTTGATATGGCCAAAAAATTTTTATCGACACTTCAAAAAAAAAATCTTCAGACAAATTGAAAATCTCAGTCGTCTATAAATATCCTAAAAAAAGTCAAAATATTTTGAAAATTAAATCATGTAAAGAAAATTCCAATCTTAATAACTGGTAAAATTTTCAAGTACCTAGGACTTATACTTTTTGAATAATAACAATTATTTAAAATCGTTTCAGGATCGTTATCGTTACGCTATTTCGTAAAAATTTAAAATTCAAACGCACTTAAAATTTTTCCTATAATGATACTTCGAATTTTCTCTATAGCTACTTGAAGCAAAACTTATGGAGAACTTAGTGTTGTATTTTTAATCCTTAGTTATAAACGCAAAAAATTTTATGATTTTTCAACTTCAAAATTACTTGCAAATTCTCGCGTTTTCGACAGATTTCGTAAAATTTTGAACTATAAACGCTTATAAAAAAGAATTGTGGCTTACGATTTTTAATTTTTTTTAGCTACAATAATTACAACTCATAAGGAACCTTGTATTAAATTTTCAAGTTTTTTTGGTCGTCCAAAATTTTTTTACCGACACTTCAAAAAAAAAATTATCAAAAAAATTGAAAATTTCAGTGGTCTATAAATAACTCAAAAAAAGTCAAACATTTTTGAAAATTAAACTGTATATAGATAACACTAACATAAACATTTGGTGAAAATTTCAAGTATTTCAAGTGATTAGTTTTTGAATTACAACCATGTAAAAAAATCGATTTGGTCGAAAACTGATTTTGCGTAAAAATTCCCGTTGTTCTGTCATTTTTTTTTTGTTTTTCTCGATTTTTTTGAAAACTATTGGAAAATGTTTTGACCTCTATAATGTACCAATTATCCTCAATTTTACATCGGAAACCACCCCCATAGTTTGAAATCGAAGCATTATTTCGACTAGTTTTGCTGTACACAGACACACACACAAAAAAAAAAATCACACATCATGGTAAAATCAATATATTCATCACTTCGTTCAGAATCTAAAATCAAATATTCATACAAATTAGAAATGTGTGAACTTCATCTGCACTAACAAAATTAACATCGAACATGTACGTTACTATAATACTGTAGAATATCTGAACATGCCACAATCGTTCGTGATTACATCAAATAATGATTGAGCTTTTATTAAATATTATATTTTATGATATAGACACAGTGCAGTTGTGACTAGATACAGATAAACACAAAATCGTCAATCCATTTCATATTAATATCTAATAAGTAATATTGTATTAACTTATTTTACGGTCTTCGTATCCACTTGTTTATTGTTGCCAAGTCATATATATATATGTTGTATAAAACATAATAACGGAAAATTTATAAATAATTTTTAATAAAATATATGTTACAGTGATAAGTCCCCCACTTATATAAACAACGCGTTTTAACCTACATTCACTACACTGAATACTCTATTTAAACTATAAAAAAATTTATACAAATATTGTGGACTTTGAAATTCCAAATGTGTACCCTTAAAAATAAAAGCGTGCACCTATCTAATTTGTCGTGAGGTAGTGACTTATAAAATATAAGCCATAGTTTGCACTCACTACTCATCCACTCTTTTGAAAAACCAATTTAACAAACCCAATTATGATTGTGCAGTCTGAAAACTTTAAAAAATAGCTACTGTAGTCTGTAATGTACCATCCACGTACAGTCATCATTACTTCATTAGTACAAGATCCGTCGTCACAAATTAAAAATAATAATAATTTAACGTATGAAATTACTTACTTATTAATATTAATAATTAATTTTTCATTTACGACAGTGACAATAAGCCCGTGAATATTGCAAAACAAATGACTCTTTGTTATTTCGCAAATTAATGGAAAAATAAAAGCATGTACCTATACGGTTTCAGATATAAAATGTCAAGTCGAAAATAATCGGCAACGTTCGGTAATAATGTGATATTATGGTATTTCTATTTTCTAATAAAATCTTATTAAACAGTAAAAAAATATTCAAAACTGTACGCACCTGCTGTCAATATCTTTATTAAGTCAACTACACATTTTATTTTTCCTAATGCTCAATTAATGTCTAACTGCACCTTACAATAAAGCCAGGGCAATGCTATATAATTAGGTATAGGGCGATAAACTCTACGATTTTGAAATTGGAAAACATAAAATATAAAATATTACTATGATCCCATTGGTCCATTAAAACAATTTATTATAAGTTGCACTTCTTTTAGTTGTAACAGTAGTTACATATAATAAAAATGTAATATTAAAAATGATTTACCTCCTTAAGCACTAGCTTTGGTGTTTACTGAGAAATACAGCATTGAGTATTTATTAAAATACTAAAGCAGTAGTTGTTCACCTGACAATTTACATACGATACTTTCGTTTCTATTTGTTTTATACAAGTAAATGATAACCATCTTGATGGCGATGAGTAGAAGTATTGAGGTGGTTTTAGTCACCGTTTTCCAAACCTATTACTTTAGTGGGAGGGCGGCAGTCCAGAGGTCTGTAAAAGCTTAAAAATTAAATATAAAGTTTTATAAGATTTTGTGTGAAACCCCTATAGGAGTTAAATATATAGGTAATGTATTGATTTTTATTTGTATTAATATAAAGGCAGTAATAAAAATAATTTTTTATTAACTTAAGCCATAGGATGACATTTGATAATAAGTAGAGTAAATAATAATTACGTACTTAATATATTTACAATTATTTATATTTTTTTTAAAATATTTTTACAAACATTTTTATTATTACCTACATAATTAATTTATTACTATATTAATTATTTACAATAAATTTTAAATATGTACATCATTCATGATGTTTAGTGTCTGTTTGATGTATATAATACGTTCGGACCTAGTAACTAATACAGAAACCCTGGAGGTTTGAATGTTGTGTTCAGTTCTGGCAGTTTCTACTTATCTGCATCAGAGAGTAAGAACTAAGAACTAAGTAATTGTCAAATGGACTTCACGTGTTACGCACTTGGTTTGTTTTTCTCTGTTCATTATAAATAGCCGTGTGTGTAGCGATTATGTCCTACTCTTATCGTGTCTTCTTCATTTATATTAAGAAGATTTCGCACCCACACGTATTGTCGCTGTCTTACAAGTGCCGTAACATATCCAAATTTTACGCTCAGAAGATCACATTTAGCTCCGTTAGTTTAGAAATTTGAGTGACTCTACATCTTATAAAATTTAAAGTTAAGATTATTACATAAGTCAATCAAACAGGCTTTTTACCATATTTTTATTTTAGCTTAAGTAATGAGTATTTTAAGATGTACCTACAAACAATTTACAATTTTAAAATACTCACAACTCGCTTTTAAATTAAAATATAATAAAAAGTCTATGAGTTTGACTAAATAATACCCTAACCTTTAAATTTTGTAAAAGGTCAATTTATTCTAAATTCTAAACTAATGGAGTTAAACGTGATCTGCTGATCGTGAAATTTGGTATGCTATACGCACTCGTAAGACGGGGACAATATGAGGGTGCGGAGTCTTTTTAGGATTAGTTATGCTTTTTCAATGTTCTGTTACAAGTTTTATTTCGCCGAGTTAAGTTTATTTTGTTCTGCATTCGGGTGACCATTTTTTTCTAATCTGTCGCTTATTTCAATTTCTCATGCTATCTTCTCTGCTTCTTTTGCTATAAACGATCTGATATTTCATTTTCTTCTATATGTTGCTGTGACAGACAATAAAGTTGTGGTATCCATACAATATTAATTACTCTATTTTCATGGATGTTTACTGCTTCTATTACTTTTGATTTAATACTCTTGTGGTTTCTATGGTTACTTAAACATTTTACTGAGCTTAATGAGACTGTTAATATAATATAATTATAAGGTAGTTGAGAGATTTTTGTATGTATTTTATAGCAGAGTTTATTATTGCTAACATTTCGGCAGAGAATGTGCTGCAACTATTGTTTATTTCTTTTCTTTTTGCTGAAAATTTGGGGCGATAATACGCATCAATATATAGGCATATGTTTATAATTAGAGAGTACTTTAAAACTTTAATTATTTCATAAAATAGTTGTTTACCTACATACGATTGATGTTGTACTTTTTTTAAATACAGGCTATAATGATAATTTTTGACTTGTTCATGGTGAACAGCTATTTATGCCTATATTTTCAGAAAATAGATGTTGTCGATTACTTCATAGAACTAATCAGTCAATTAGAACAGCAACTTAAGAATAATGATAAGAATGCAAGATATGACATATTTTCTACAGAACATTTAAACAAAAAAAACAGAACTTTTTCTAAGTAAAATGAATATAAAAAATCGGGCCTAGTGGATGTCCAAACCCGGATTAAGGGGGGCCAGGGGGGCATGTCCCCGGGGTTCACATGTGTAAAGGTTAGGTTAGGTTAAAATTACATCGAGTGATAGATAATTTCTACTTTTTATAGTACCTACAAGAATATTTTTAATTTTTATTCTTTTCTTGTTTGAACTAACATGCAGTGGCGGTTTTACGGGGTCTGGACCCCCCTAGATCCCGTGTTTAGGCTGTGATACATTATGGCATTGATTTTATTGATTTATAATCAATGATTATGGGTTCTAGGAGCTCGGGTTTATAAATTATATTTAGTTATTATTAATGGGTTATACTTTTTTGTCATTATGTATTATAAGATAATGTTAAAGGACCCCCCCCCCCCAGAAAAAATTCCAAAAACCGCCACTGCTAACATGCGATGGGGACCGTCGACCGTGTTTACAACCAATAGCATGGTAAGTGGGGACACATAGCGTCATAGCCAGGTTTGTGTGTATACTGTATAGTGAATAGGCATAAATTTTGTTATCACTGTATTTAAAAATAGAATTGGGAAAATTTGTTCATGACGTGACCGTCTCGGCCGTGGATACTCAGAATTCAGATACCTACTGACTAAACTGTCAACTATCTTTATAGTTTATAAGTCATTACATTATATTATTTCTTTCGTATAATATAATGTTATTGTTTATGTGTAGTCGTAAAGATGAACAGTTAATGTTTTATAGTTCGTTTTGAATTATTTTTATTAATACGTATAATTGGCGTTTACATTATGTCAGCTGCAAATACAAAATATTGAAGTGGTAGCCAAAAAAGAAAATTGAGAAAAGAAAATCAAGACAAAATACAAAAATTACCAAAAATCGATACCTACATTTTGTGTTAATTCTTCAGCTGGTTCTAAGAAAGGTTAATATCTTAGGTAATATATTATATAAAAAATATATTTAATTAACTATTGTTAACTATTAGGTATACTATTATTAAATATATAAATTAAATATACACCTCAATAAAAACAATTATGTTATGCATTTTATAGATGTTATCTCAAGATTCTGAAGTACATAAAATAACAGATTTACCAATACAATCGGCAGTAATTCAAATTGATAATGATAAACAACAAATTCATAACTCTTGTACAGGTAATAAATACGTCATAACATATTTAAATTTTTAGTTTATTATTTTACAATAGGTATTGTTAGTGTTTAATATCTGAAATTCAGGTACCTAAGAAAAAAAGTGTAGAAATTTTTTAAATGAAATTATTGATTCAAAACTAACATGCTTATGTAATTTATGAATGTATCTCAATTCTCAAGATTCTGAAATAAATAATTCAAATGATGCAAAGAATGGAATCCCGGAATAAAAATCCCCGGAAAAAAAATCCCCGTAAAAAAATCCCCGGAAAAAAATAATAATGATAATAAAAAATCCCCAAAGCAACTAATAAGTATTTAAATTATAATAATAAAAATAATTATATTATCTTATATTATATCTTTATACCTATATTATTAATTAATATATGCAACAAATATTCATTTACAAAATTTATATTTAAAAATTCAAAGTTGTACTAAGTATGAAAAAAATATAAAATAATAAAATATAAATGTATAAATAAGAACACGTATAAATAAATATGACTGTTACCGACCAAAATGTTCACATTCATACCACAAATTTAGTGTGCAATAAGAAAGCATTTTACAGATAAAAAAGGTTCGCGGGCTACAGTTGCATAGAGCAATAAAATGTGAAATTGGGAAAATACAAGTTATAAAATAATTATTTACACGTCTATCTATACGTTATTATAACGGTTACGGTTAGTACATCTTCAGTTCCTGTTAAGTAACTTTAATTTGTGTGACTGTGTGACTATGGAAATCGTTAAATCTAATCAAGGGAACGATAAAATTTGCTTAAATGGTTATACTTATGTACATCAAAAAGACTGTAAGTTTTTCAAGAGATGGAGGTGTGCAAAATATAGTTAATTTAAATGTTTAGCTATTTTGAAAACATCGCATCAAAATAGTAATCCAAGGGAGATCCATGAACACAATCATTCTGCCGATAAAAATGGTAAGATTTATATTGATTTAATAATTTTACATATAGTTAGGACACTTATATATTTATGTGTTATAAATATGTCCTCAAATTTTAATTATTTTGTCATAATTAATTTGAGATAAACCTAGTTATATTTTAAGCTGGTAGGTAAAAAAATTTTTGCCATTTATTTAGGCCATTTTTTGACGATTTTAGTGCATTTTCTTAGTTTTTAGAGAATTTTTTCCAATTTCGTTCATAACATAAACGAAAATTGTTGCGATTAAAAAGAAACTTTCTGCAAACTGCCAACGGCGACGGTACGAATAATAAATTGTATAGCACGACAAGTTATTGTCGATAACAATATTTTATCATAGGCCTCGATAGGTACCTATTACTGAATTAGTTACCAATTAGTACGTCCAGAACTAAACAAGTAACAAATACTACAGTAACAACACTATAAAAATAAAAACAATATATACAATTTTTTTCTAATTTTTAAACTACATATATGATATAATAAATATAATTTAAATGCATTTTATAGTGCATTTCTTATAAAATAATATGTTGGTACAAATTAAAAATTCATATTTATTAAAAAAATTTAATGTTTTAAATGTAATTTTATAATTGTATAGAAATTAAATGTTTTATGCTGTATATGTATATTAATGTATAATTATTATTATTTATTATTATTTTTTTTTTTACCAACTAATATACATACTCTAATAGTCTAATATACTAATTAGGTATATTATTATAATTATGTAATTTTTTAAATAGTTGCTTTGGGGATTTTATTTACCGGGGATTTTTTTTCCGATTACCAAAGAATGTATTAGTTCAGTCAGTAGTGATGTATAATATGCACTGCAAGGATTCCTTTTACTGGCTAAGCATAATTGATGACAACTTTTTATCCTATTTTATTGAAAAGGGACCAGCATTTTTTCAAAATGATAATTGTTCATTTGAAAAGTCAGCTAGAAAGAAAAGTGATTGGTGAATATAGAAAAGTTTAAAAAATATTATATCAGTTTAAAATATAAATCATTATATTTATTATAATTAGTTTTCTTTGACTTGAACATTAATTATTATATTACTATTGTTAGTTATTTTTATATTTTAGACAATGATCACACAAGGCATCTATCACTAACTTTTTTTCAAAGAAAGTTACCAAATGGCGAGAAATGTAAACGGCAATGGTTAATGTATTCTCCTAGTCAAGGTGTTGTATATTGTTTTATGTACAAGCTTTGCATGGGTAGAAGTCCCATCATACTTTAAATAAATAAATATATTTAACTACATCTTCAATTTTGTAATTACTATAAACGTCAATTGTCTTATAACATTAGTCAATACATTTTGTCAACTTTGCTGAAAGTTTAAACATTAATAATACTTGTGAAATAAAACACATTAATTCGTTAATTAACTAATAGGTAATTAATATTTTATACCTATTAAGTATTAATACTAATAAAATAATTACTGTCATTTGTTTGACTACTGTTAAATTTCACTAATAATCTTAATTTTGTTAATTTAGATATTGACATTTATAATTATATTATATTATTTATAAATGTAGCAGAAAACAACCAACAACATAAAAAGGCCCTTCCTCAAGGGCCATCAAAACACGGAAAAACCATGGCTGAAGGTTCTTCATAATTTAGATATTTTAACTTGAAAAGATGAAAAAATTTAGAATAGCCATTGATATTTTACAACATTTATAATTCTTAATAAATTGATAACTATAAAATAAATGTATTTTCCAAGTAACTATATGACTAGAAACGAAATGTATTTTAATATAAAAATAATAATTAATAGTTCTAAGAGTATAAAATAACATTTTCATTAACTAATTGGCTTCAGAGTTTAACACAGTTTAAAAAAATAATAATAAAAACAACTAAAAAATAAAAATAATACAAAATTAAAAGAATAGATTATTTTATAACAATATATTTATATTTCACAGTATATAAAAAAAAAATGAGTTATAATATCTAATTATAAAATAGACATTGTATTAATATGCTTAATTTAATTGACTTGAGTAATACATATAGTATAATAGAAATACATTGAATTGGATACATTAAGTTCCACAGTAAATGCCCACACAATATGCCAAATATTAAAATGAAAAATAAATATAAAAAAGTGTTAATGAAATTAATGATAATAGTCAGTCTGATACTCTGATATAATGTAGGATGCAATGAATTAAAATGTATAACGATAAATTCGATACACAGATAAACGTTCACCAATGATATTTCGGGACAAGATACGATGGCATACTAATCGTCTGCTACCGGGGCTGCTTCCAAAAGTTGTCAACTCTAAATTGTTCAAGTCATCATCGTAAATATTTTGGTCACCTCGTTCACACCGGGCTTGCATCTCATCTCGCACTAGTGCATCATAATTGTAATCAATCATCAGTGCATAAAATACTCCATACTCTGATAGAAGATCTGCCGCTTGATGCAGGGCTCTAATTAATAAAAATGCATACAAAATATATTATATTAGTATAAGTCAAGATTATAAAACAGGTTAGTTATCAGTAGTACAATTTGTACATGAGCGCCTGGTCACAACTCGTTACGGCGTAGTTTCATTATCTGCCGAGCGCTGCTAGTCAGACGTGTCAGATTTTCATATTATTTCATATGGGCGTACATATAGTTTTATTCCAGGTCAATTGAATAGTAAAATCTACCGAAGAACTCTTCGATAGTTTTATTTATAGACTGAATCGTAAAAACTATCTATAATTAATAAGTCCTATGTAACTTTCGACTTTTGTAAAATGCCATATTCATGCTATGTTGTGTATTGCACATCTGGCTACAAATTAAACAACGAGAAAGTGTCATTTTTCCTGGAAAATAAATACTCTATACAATATGTATTTTATAGTAGGTTGGAAATTTCTATACAAAATTGGTACCAAAAAAGAAAATTTGTGTTGCCACCTGTTGAATATTCAGCACATTCATTTTGAGGACTAATAAAAGTCTGTTTTAATACTTAATTTGCCGGGTGTGTATCCCAATGAAGCAATGACTCCAGTAGTCCAGTCTCCAAGACCTGGAACTATACTTGTTTATAGTTTATACTCACACGGTCATGTAAGACCTGCATTTACAATGTGTAAATGACGAGTGTAAAATGTAAAAAAATTGGTGTGGGTAAGTACTAATTTAAGGTAGTTACTCCATAGGAAAAAAAGTTCATGCTACCTCTGTATGTAGGCATCTAAATCTAATTGGTATTTGTTATTTTCCTAATATATTATTTAAAAAAAATTAAATAAAAATACAGCAAAATTACAGAATAGAACATATTAAGGTATTAAAACATTTTTTTTTTTTTACTGTTTGCAAGATGTAGTCACTTAAAGTTCTCGATTAATTACATTAAAGCGTACATTCAATAAAATACTTAAGTTCCTAAAAATAATATATAAATTCATAAAATACGTGGTAAACTAGAGCGTTGTGCATATATATAAATACAGAAAATGGTAAACAAGAGCGTTGTGCATATATATAAATACAGAAAATAGCAAACTTTAAGTGATTATAACTTTTAAACTAATGATTCGGGAGAATTGTTTTGGCACCATAGTTTTCAAAACATCAGTTAACTTCTAAAGAAAAATGCGGGTAACTTAAGTGAAATTTTATCTAAACTATGATAGATTATACACATAATAATATGAAATTATGAAATTTCGACACATCTGACTAGCAGCGCTCGGCAGTTAATGGAACAATGGCGTAACAAGTTCTGACCGCCGATCTAGCCCACATTACATAATCTTTATAATCATGGTATAGGTATAACTGCTAGGTACATGAAGTAGTCACGCTCATACCAACCTTTTAAGAACATCTACACCATCTGGGCCACCACCCAGCCAAGCGGCATCTTCCATAGCTACTAGCTTTTGATATTCATGTGCCTGGTCGTTAGCGTTAATTTTTGTTACTCTAGGTGTAGGGGCATGTTCACCATCAGGGCCTCGAACATATGGTGGATTGAATAAAAGTATATCAATAGGGCCATACACTTCTTTGTTAGAGTCATTATTGGTTTTAGTTGTTTCAGGACGTCGCATCCATGTTAGTAAGTCACCACGTACTGCATCCACCTAGATATAAAAACACAAATGAGTCACAAACAATTATAATATTTAAAAATAATCATATAACTATACAACTATACACTCACTTCAACATCATTAATTCTGCATGTCATAATAGTCTTAAGACAAGCAGTTGGATTCATGTCTACTGCTATACAGTGAGCTCCAACAGCAATCGAAGAAAGTGTATCATTCAGAGCCTTTGATATAGCAGCAGTAAGTATGCCAAAACCACTACCTAATTCAACAACCATCAGTGGTCCACATTTAGCAGATGAATCAATATTTGTTTTTGACAACCGAGTCTTTATCACTTGCTCCAAATCCAATTCAAAAACGTCCAACATTAGAAACGTATCCTCGGCTGGCTCATACACTGAAGGGGAGGTATCAAATTCTCCATTGTTTTCGTCCAAAGAGACTTTATCCGAAGTAGAATAAGACTGTACAAACATACCATGTAAGTATAGTTAATTAGTGATAATCTATATTTATGTTAGTAAAAGAAAGATAATGGGTACCATCATTATACTTACAGGCGTTTTGATAATCATATTGGATCTTATGGTCCTTGTTCTAGATAATGTCACTACATAATGAATACAAAATTAAAAATTCAGCTTAAAAGTATCAACAGAATGTAGCACATCAGTCTTGTGGCAAGGCAACTGGCAAAATACGATTAGAAATTAACGATTCAGTTACCCAATGCACTAGATGAAAACGTCCAGAAGACAATCGTGGTTGACGAGGCACCCACCTAACCGAATAGGAACAATTAATAACAAATAGTTTGATAACGAATATGTGATAAGAATTACGAACGGTTCAAAACAAACCGTTATCACGATTCACGGTTCACCACGGCTTGTCCCCATTTAAATTACACAGACAAAAAATAATTTGAACTAGATATTCATTTAATATAACCATTCATAATTTAAAATATACATATTTTGACAAATTTTAATTCAAAAACCTTGAAGATTGGTGTATTTAAGACGGCGCTAGTAATGCTAAAAGGAAAATATCCCCCCGAACTCCGCCTGTTGTAATACATTTCGTAGTCAACCCCCCACACCCTCCAACCTTGTCATGACCCTCGACAGTTCTGTATATTATCTTAATTCGTGCTATTTATATTGGTAACATTTTCTTGTTATTGTATGTAGAAGATCAGATGTTATACCAACAAAAAACACAAAAATTTGCAATTGTAATTTTAAGGAAAGATTAAAAATCAATGGTCCTAGTATTTTTACGTGGAATATAAATCCACATTTTAATTTTGCTTCTCTAGAAAAATTCACAAAGTATGTTATAATATCCTTTTGTAGTTTTTTTCCAAGTTGATTTTTGATGCACGATATATGTTGTGACTATTAATTATGTCAATGTTTGTTCCCACTGTTCCCAGAGTGGACCAATGGGGTAAGTTTCCAGTTGGTGGAAATAAAAAAAATGCTATTTAAAATTATCATAAATTTTCTTTGAAATAAAAGATTTAATTTTAATCAATAAAAATTGAAAATCTTTGTTTAAAAAATTAATTAAAAAAATTCTACTGATAAATGTACCTATATTTAAATTACCTAAATTAATTAATATTTTCTGTTTCCTCCAAACTAATGCTCAAGTTTTTTTTCTTACTATGCAATCAAAAACTAATCTTGACCAAAATATGGAGACATCTTATTGTTGCTCCAAGGTCTTCAATTATGTTACTGTATTAAACCGTGTTTAATTATAAACTTTATGGTTAAACTTTGTCATATTACTTTTGTATGTTTCGATAACTGTTATTTCTATGTGTGGAGAAGTATTTATTGAATTTGTAAAACATTATTTATGTCCAAAATATTATTTTTATTAGATAGTGCATGAACTATTTATAATTACTAATATACCAATTATTAAATGTAAATGAAGATGATTGATTTAGAATACATTTTTCCATTAGTTTTATGTTGTATTTTATTTAATTAATTAATTTACATTCCTGTAGAATAATGATATTTTTAATATTAAAGGCGCCAAAAAATACTTGTTGAAACTGGAAATGATATTGATAATGATGAATGTATGAACACTAAACTTAATTGTGAAATTGAAACTTTGAGTATGCCCAATGAAGAAGAACAATGCTTCCAGTAACAATGTTAAAATAGAAAAAATCAATTAATTGAGTCACTTCAATCTAAAAATGATAGTTTAAAAAAGGAAATAATTTTTCTTAAAAACCGTTCTTTTGGTCACCACTCTATAGAATCCAATGGCAAAATGTTTGATTTTTATTGTGGCATTACTAAAGTTATGTTTGATCTTATTATTGAATTGGTTTCTAAAGTTGAAATCAATTATTATTATACTTGGAGTGTGAAGAAGTTATGTTTAAATGACCAAGTTCTAATGACTAATGAAATTAAGATTAAATTTATGTTATACAGACTTAGCATTCAGATTTGGTATTAGTGAATCTACAGTTGGCAATATTATAATAACTTTCATTAGCGTTCTCCGTGAAATTTTATTTGTCAGCTTAATGAGTAAAGTACCATCTCAAAATCAAAATCAAAACTGTTTACTTAATTGCTTCAATGATTTTAAAAACTGTAGGATTACTTTAGACTGCACTGAAATGTCCTGTGATATCCCAAATTCATTAGTTGATCAGAAATTGACTTACAGCTCATATAAATAGAGAAATACCCAAAGGACTTGTTGGAGTGGCTCCTAATGGTGTAATTACTTATGCTAGTAAGTTGTACCCAGGATCTACTTCAGACAAAAAAATTGTAAGTCATTGTGGAATTTTAGAAATATTACAACCAGGTGACTTAGTTTTAGCCGACAAAAGAATTTTAACATCTGACATTTTGCCTCCTGGAACTTCCTTGAACATTCCTCCGTTTTTAACGACTTCACAATTTACGCCTAGTGAAGTAATTCGTGCAAAAAACATAGCTAGTGCCTGAATACACGTAGAAAGAGTTATGGTAAGATAAAAACGAATTTTAAATTTTGAAAATTTTATCAAGTATAGGAATTGATAAAATAAACATATGGCCATATGATATAAATTTCAAATTTTTACTTAATTCATTCTTGAATAACAACAAAAGAAGAATATCGGCACCAACAAGAGAAATTGAGTGAATAATTAATGTAATGTTGTACATTCTAATGCTCATAAAAATTAATTTGACATTCTGGTAGAAATTTTTTTTCATGAAGGTAGACAAATTTATAATTGTATGAAATGTTCAATTCTTGGTCATAAAAAGAAAATTGTTTATGAATTTCTAACCAGAAATAATTTGCAAATTTTCGAGATTTATATGAATTCTGTGAAAATACAAACTCAACAAATTATTGTAAATTTCCGCTCAACATATTTTTTTATTCTCAAATTATGAAGAACCTTGTGTTACATTATTACATTTACGAGTTTTTTGACTGAGCAAAAATTATTTTGTTTAACAAAATTTGATAGTTAAAAAAAAATCAATAAAAATCGAAAATTGCATATACCTATAGTTTTGAAAAATACTGTAAATTTTAAATTTTGACCTGCTGAGTGCACCAACTAGATTCACTTTCCTATCGGAAAAGATACTGAAGTTGAAAATCGAAGCATTAATTACTATTGATTGCGCTCTAAGACACAAATAAAAAAAACTTCAGAGTAAAATCAATACATTCACATTGGAAACCAAAAATTTTATTGATGGGCGTACTGACGAGGGGATATTTATTGCAATGCGGTACCGAGCTGATGTCTGATCTAGCTGTGGCTAACATAAAGCCATAATGTCGATTGTTGCGTCGTCGTGAATGGTGTATCTGTATCAGATATCTATATTCTAAAAGTTGAGATGGACCCAACTCTGGAAAATTTCCCGACAGCCGACAAGACGTAGTGATAATGAATGATAACATGATTACAACGCCCAATCATAATTCATAATACGATAAAAGGTTACTAACGTCGTGGGCTGTGCTGAATTTCGGGGGGGTACCTAATGATAACCGGAATGCGTCTAGCGAAATAATTGTAATTGTAGTTCGTTGATAATAACCGCACTATTTTACAATTTAGTGTTCTACTGTTCTGTGTTTACTGTTTATTGACAATAATTGTCGATTAGTTAACATACTGACGAAGGTTTTTGCTGTAAATCAATCAAAATGATCATTCCAATCCGATGCTTTACTTGTGGAAAGGTCATAGCAAACAAATGGGAGAGTTACTTGGGCTTATTACAAGCCGAATACACAGAAGGGTGAGTTTATTAATGTGGTTATTTATTTGGCATAAAGCAGCACTATGTACGATTATTTGTTTGTTATGTATTGTGTATAATCGATATGGCGGTTAGATAATAGATGGCGAGAAGAGACTCTCCGATATAAAAATTTATTTTTTGTTATACAATTCTATTCTATGAGTATGAAAATCTAAAAACACTTGTAATTCCTTCCTAGCTATGAATTTGTCAAATGCTGGGTTATATAAACAATTACTACTCATTTAATAATTCCATAATGAGCTTGATTAAACATGATTTAGTTATTTGACTTGTCATTAGAATCATAGATATTTGAATTTTGAGTCTGTTATAATTCAATT
This sequence comes from Diuraphis noxia, assembly GCF_037042655.1. Taxonomy (NCBI): domain Eukaryota; kingdom Metazoa; phylum Arthropoda; class Insecta; order Hemiptera; family Aphididae; genus Diuraphis; species Diuraphis noxia. The sequence continues at coordinate 26,854,442 of NW_028301711.1, forward strand.
GTGATACTTACCCCCTAGTATCAAATTTTTATGGCCCTTCCATTTTCCTAAGTGTTAACTACCTAGTCATTTAAAAATAGCTTAGTATATTTTTTAAACTTTTGTCGATTACTTACAATTCACGCATTATTTTATTCAAGATATCAAATGGGTCCTGTATAGTAATATTTTCAGCCTTAGAAATTTAAATTCTAGCAGCCCACAATAACTTTTTTTCTTTCCTTTTTTATAATCTTCTGTACTCTTTTCTATTCTCTTTTTTAATAGTTCTATTGCTCTTTGGCTTAAAATAATGAAGTTACAAATTCAATACAAATCAAAACTTTTAATTTCATAGTTAAAATATACAATAATACAATATTCAAGACTTAACTACTTATTAATATGTTATTTATTTATTACAAAGAGAACATAAAAAAAACTGACTCTTAATTGCTAAGTTCCCTGTAAAACAATTTACACTAAATAAAAAATGCTTGCCATAAATTACTTAATGAATTAGGAAGTAGCCCACACAAAGGCTGACCCATCAGGTAAATTTCTGATATCCGGATATGCGCAATTTAATGAGTGGACCTACACCAATTACTCAATTGTCAAATATTTGAAAACTTGCAATTTGCCAACATTCTGCCATTTACATGTCAAATTTTTAAATTTCCTTTAATTGAAATTTACCTATACATTTTATTATTTTTATTTTTTCAGTGATGCTCTGGATGCTCTTGGACTTAAACGTTATTGTTGTAGACGTATGTTACTCGGTCATGTTGATTTGATTGAAAAACTTCTCAATTATGCACCACTTGAAAAATGATTTTCAAGAACAATTGTACACTACTATTATATGTATTTTTTTTTTTAAATAAAATAATGAATCAATAAAATGTAATTCATTGTGTATTAATTATATGTTACAATGTTACATATCTACATGTATATTAATAAGCAAAAGATTTTTAATTTCTAAAATAATGCTGAACATTATAAATATTTAATATCAGATCAATTTTTCAGGTAAAAATATTAATCATCATTGGAAAATAGGAAGCTCTTTTTTTTATTTATATAAAGTAACACAATTAAATGATTATTTTATTTATTTATTTTTTTAAATTTTTGCATTTAATACCAATTGATATGATGACAATCCCCTATAAATGAATTACAAGTATTTGTCTATGTTAAATAAATCAAAAGTATTGTTTTTTTATTGCATGAATACATTTTTTGTTATCTTTACTAATGTTATTTGAATAGAGAACATTGGGAGGAGTACATTGAACAGACCAATTTTTACTTAAAAAAAAAACTTTGTATCTAATGTTTCTACATGGCAGGAGTGGTGGATTTATGAGATACATGTGAAAGGCTTAGGTGTTTGGCACCATAGCTATTTAGGTTAAGTCTTAAGTACTTCATTGTTAAATATTGTATTTAATGAAAAATAATTTTTTTTTTAAATTTACATTACATTAGGCTAATTTACATTTAGTACAATAGGTAGTTATAAGATATATGTAATGACACGATAAAATTAAAATGTAAATTTTGAATAAGAAGCCATCCATTATTGATACTAGATAATAACAAATATGATGTTGATAGTCACTTTCAGATATTTACTAAAAATAATTGCTCACCCCTCGCTTTCAATATTCACATTAAGATAAAGTTGTTAAAGTTTATTTTCCACATTAAATATGATTAAATCAAAACAGGGACAGATTAAACTATTTCTGCTTGTGTTTTATAAAAATCTAAAAGTAACAAATTAAAAAATACAGACCTGAAATTAAAAAGTTATCTAATATGATTTATTGGGTGAGTATAGTATGTTGTAAAATAAAAAAGAAATATTTAATATAAAAAATTACTGTTTTAGATACTGACTAGAGCAAAGAATGTATTGTTTTAAAATTAATTTTCATCTTTTAAGATAGTAAAAACCCTTAGATTAACTATTTCAGTCTTTTTTTTTTAAATGAATCTAGGTTGTATATTACGAGAGTGTCATTAATGGGCGGCTGCTCTCATCAAACGTAACATGTACTATATAATTTATTGTAAACTCTTTTTATTATTAATATTAATTGTTTTGATACCTTATATATATTCTGTTTCACATTTACTCATTGTGCCTAAGGTATAGATTGTAAATTTCTTTAAAAAAAAAAAAAAGATTGTATATTGGAGGATCAAAAATAAAAAATCTAAATTGTTTAAAAATGCAAAACCAGATTTGTCAAGATTATTTTATTTTTTTTGTATTACATAAAAAATTATAACCTGAAATACTTAACATTTTTATTGAATGTTTATTTTATCATTTAGGATATATGATAACATTTTCATAATATTTTTACCCTTTTTGAGTTAGATCATATTTTTAGTTATATTATTTATCTAAAATAAATTGATATAACTAATGCCATAACTAAAGGTGGTAAAATGAGCCCTACCGAGGGCGCATTTGAGTTAAATTAAAATTAGTTTTTTTTTTCAAACATTGTTTTTTCTCATGAATTATTTAAAGTTTTTTAAAAATCAAGAGTAAATGTGTAATACACAAAAATTATATACTGGATTGTGCCTTGATGATGTTAATTTATTAGTGTTTACTACTTTTACATTTATATATTACCAATATATATTTTATTTTTTCTTGTATGAAACATAGGAATATACGAGTTATATATATAATATATAACTCATTAACTATTAAGACTCAATTATTTAAAAAAAAAAAGCGGTTTTTTGATTAAAGCATAAGAATGTATTATTATTACATTTATATTAAAATTATACCTATAAAATGAAACAAAATAAAAATTTTCAAGGGTCCCACAGAGGGTAGTTACGGCATGGATAGTGGATTTAAACTAAATACCAGTGAAAATAGTTAAAGCAACATTCAGTAGTTTGATATTAACTTATATTTTCCTTCACTACATTATTATATAACAGATTTTGATTTGGTAGGTATTCTAAAAACTGTCACACTTTGACATTAAATAGCATACAAGATGAGTACTCTCTTTAGTAGGTACCAAGTTTTAATTCATAGAATATTAATATAGGTATGAGTTATAACAAATATGAAATATGTGGCACAATTTGTTTTATTTACTTTTCAACAAATATATTCCTTCCTGGTTTCTCAATAAGTTACAAATTACAATATTTTCTCATTAAAATTATCATATAACAATAATTATTTATGTAATCTAAAGAGCATCAAATCTGACAAATGATCAATAACCTACTTATAATAATAATTTGTAATACAGTATAAAAAATTAATTTTAATTGATCTTATTCAGGAAAATTGCACTATGTATAATAAAGACTGTATAATAAACTTATAATGAGTATAAGGATAGTTAAATAGTCAATTTTGATTGAAATTATATCAATATCTCAATATGACTGAACGAAATATTTAAACTTAATAAGTCCAACCTAACTTTAATGTCTAAATATTTTACACTTTAGAAATTACAAGTAAGATAGATTATCAGTTATATTATAATATACTTTCTTTAAAAATATCCTATCAAATTAATAACAAAGCCCCAATGGCAAAAGTTGGAGAGGCGATAGTTATACAATGGCAATAGTCATAATAGTCATAATAGTCATAATATAGTAATTTATTATAATAATAATAATAATAATAAATAATAGTATGTAATAATAACGTAAAATAATTTAATTTAGCTTAGTAACAATTCGAAAAATAAAAATGAAACCTCACATAAATCATGTTTTTTTTCAAATAAGACCTGTATTTCAGGTGTTATGCGTTAGACGAATCTTGACTCGCTCCACTAATTGCAGTAAAAAGTGTTCGGCTATCGTTACTCGGAGATGTACAGGATTGCAATACATCTCGCCACAGTGAATCGCTTTCAATGCACTCTGAAAGTTCCCGACACATTTTCAAAAAGTTTTCTTGCATCACATCTTGGTATTCCATTTGATCGGCAGATACTAACATTCTATTCAACTTCAACGCATCGAAACATGCGCTGATAAATTCTCTGATTTTTTAAAAACAAAAAAAAACAAATAATAAAGATTAAAACAAATTATAATAAATTATTTTTTTTCCAATCAAAACGGGAAAAGGCTCGTGCTTGATGTTTAGTAAAATACTAAAGTGAAAAAATTGTAAACGAATGTGAATCAATAATATGAATGGCTGTTAATAAGTTGGAAGTAATATTATATTACAGTTGAAAACTTAAATAACGCGAAACAATTATTATACTCATCGTTAAAGGTAATCGCTTTCAGTTAACTGTTATCATAATTAAATCAGATGTTAAGTTTAGATCATAATTTGAAGTAGGTAAATGTTTATGCAGTATGTGCTGTGACCATTAGCTGCAGTTAATTTCATCATCATTTACCTACATAATTTGAACTATATACTCACAGCTAGTCTTCTATAAAGTCTGATAATTAAAAAATAAATTTTATCAATACAAATGTCAATAATCACTACTTCGACTATATCTCTTATAGCAATACGTTTAATTCACATGAGGAAAACAACTTGCTTAAAATAAAAAATGGTTTGATGCATTGTATATCCACATGAACTCCTGCCCTTGGATCAGAATAATTTGTGCATTTTATTCTCGTACATTTTATAAAGTCGTTATACAAAATAGTTGTTTTAATTAATATATCTCAGTATAAACACACATTGCATAAGTATATTATTACATAGACTTACCTAAACGTATCTTTAAGGTCTTGAACTTTATCAGCCTGTAATTCAAGAACAGCTTGTGGTTCCAAAAATGCTCTGGCATATGCCAATGGACCGGCATTGACTTGAACACATACACTTCCCTGTAAAGTGACAAATCAATAAAAGTTGTGCAAAGTGATGAACCTTTCTATTTTGCATAGAAAAATATTTATATGACTATAAAAAAGATAGGTATTATGATATGGTAAATGTATTGACTACATACCAAAACTAATTAACAAAGTAATGTAGATCATTGGTTTAGTGTAAGTTATTTACATATAAAATATTAAAATTATATTATATAAGATGTAACAGGAAGACCTGACAAATGAAATAACTTTTGTTCTAGTTCTAATCATTACTTAAACATTTATTCTTATTTTTTAATACTAAAACGAAAAAAAAAATTAAAATTTTATGAAATTATTTTTTAGTAATGCTGACCTAAGGTGTATTTTTATTTTTTAGTGAAGTTAGGAATGCCAATAATATGTCATAATACCAAATACATATAATGTTTAGTATCAATTCCATCTATTCATATAGAAAAATTATATAATATGCTTATAAAAAAGATTGAATGCAAAAAAAGAAAAATTTAAATTTTCACAAATATTTTCACACTCGCATGTGTTGTCTCAGTATTACAAGTGCGTAACATAGCAAATTTTACACTCAGCAGTAGTTCCAAATAAGCTCTTTTAGTTTAAAATTTAGAGTGAATTTACCTCTTATAAAAATTAAAGGTAACATGATTATCACAGAGGATTAATATTATATTTTAATTTTAAAGCGAGTTACCTATATAGATGTATATAGATGTTTGTAAGATATACAAACAGTTAACAAAATACTAATAACTCGCTTTTAAATAAAATTAAATATAAATCCTCTGTGGTAACCTAAATAATGTTACCTTTAATTTTTATAAGAGGTAAATTCACTCTAAATTTTAAACTAAAGGAGCTTATTTGGAACAACTGCTGAGTGTAAAATGCCACTAAAATTTTCTGTTTTTTTTTTTTTTATTATTTAATATCGGTAAAGATTACTAGGCCTCACTGAGTTTAAACTCGTGTGGAGGCCTAAGAGTTATCTTATATACAACACATTTACATTTATCATTTTCTCCTTAAAATACCTACTCAAATATACAATAAAAAATCAAAAACAGAAATACAATAATATAAGTTTGAACAGCAAATATAAATAAACAATGTTAATGTAAAAACAAAATTAATCCTGATACTTCAGTATAGTAGCATCAAAAATATTAGCCACTTCTTTGGGCATTATATTATGTATATGTGTCCCAACAAAATCATACATTTTACGACATCAAGCTTTTTTGGGAAATTTTAGCGAATAGTAGCATATCTAGTGTTAACTTTGTGATTTACAGAGGATAACAGGTTATGTTTTTTTAGGAAAATGGTACAGGTTTTTATGTATAGTTTATTTATATTAAGTACATTAAATTCTTCATATAATTTTTTTGATGGATATCTCTATTTTTTGTTTCAAGCAACTCTAATAATAGTATTTTGGCATTTTTGAAGACGTAATAGCACATTATCATAGGCGCTACCCCAACCAATAATGCCATATGTGATTAAAGGTTCAAAGAGAATTAAATATATAAGTTTTATGTCTTTACAATCTAGTATTTCACGTAGAGATTTCATGATGAAAATCATCTTTCTCAACTTATAGGTAGTATTATTAATTTGATTTTTCCATTTCATATCATGAGACATATCGATACCTATATGTATTTATAATTTTTGACAATTGAAACCAATTTACACTGGCAGTGATTTAATAATAAAGTATTACATTCGTGAATTTTTAGTTCATTTAAGGTAGGTAGGGTACATGCAGACAGGGAGTGAAGTAGTATGGCTGATTTATCTAAATTAAGAAATAGATTGTTTTTCTTTAACCAGATTTTAATTGACAGTGAATCAGCCTCAATATTAGCGAAAACTTCTTCCCAGGTTAAACCACTACAAATCAATACAGTATCATCAGCGTAACAAATAATATTACTATTTAAGTTCAGAAGTTTAATATCATTTAACTGAATATTGAATAGTACAGGAGAAAACCTGTACAACTATTGTATGTGGTGTACCCTGAGGAACACCACATACAATAGTTTGCTCACTAGAGATGGTATCATTTATTTTAACCCTCTGTTTCCCTTTTTCCAAATATGATTCGAATAGTGAGTGAGTCGAACCAGTAATACCTATGTAGTGCATTTTTTTTAGTAGTTTTACATGGTCCACAGTATCGAATGCTTTCGCCAGGTCAAGATAAATAGTTGCACATTTTTTTCCTTCTTTCAGTGTACTATAGATAATTTTGGTTACATTAGCTATGGCTTGATCAGTGCTTTTATCGGAACTAAAACCATATTGGTGTTCAAAGAGTAAATTATTCGATTTTAAGTAGTGTACTAATCTAGCTTTTATAATTTTTTCAAATATTTTTGCTACATTTGATATTACAGATATTGGCCGAAAATTACTAATGATAGAAGTTAGACCTTTCTTGTAAATGGGTGTTATAATTGCTACTTTAAAAACATCTGGAATTTTATTTTGGGTTATACATAGATTAAAAAGGTGTGTGAGGGGTTTAACAAGGAAAGTAATATATTTTCTTTAGAAGATTAGAGGATATGTTGTTGATACCGGGCGATGCGCCATTTTTTAATTTAGAAGTTGCTTCTAGTATAATATCTTTATGTGTTATCAGCTCAAATTTATTTAAGGGGGAAGCATTTGGCATAATTGTATTGTTGGACAAATTATTTACATTTGCATCGTTTTTTAGTTGTGTTACTAGATCAGTTGCCACATTTATAAAATAGTCAAAATTATCGGCTAAGATTGAAGCTGGTTTCCTATCATTAGGTTCAGTATTAGCTTTTATATTATTTAGTAATTCATTAAGATTATTTTTTTTATTGTTTCTGGATATGATATCATTGATTAATTGCCATTTATGTTTGGTGGTTTTCCCAGATTTATGTATTTCTTTTTTGTTATATTTAGTTTTAGTTTCTTTTATTAAATATGTTAATTTGTTTCTGAATTTAAGGTAAAAGTCTTTTAGTTTTAGATTTAAAGGATATTTCCTAACTTGAAGGTGAAGGTTGTTGTTAGGATGTTACACACTATTAATACATTTATCTGAAACCGACGAAATTAAAACAAGAATAAGAAACAATTAAAACAATTGATTAATAAATACTTAAATTTTGTTAGATGACTACTTCTACCTAGTTAATATTTTTTATAACTATATATGTAAAGGCTTTGAATACTATTAAAAGTAAAAAAAAATTTACTTGTAAACGTAGCTGCAATTTTTTTACATCCGTTGGCTGAGCAGATACAGTTTGTCTCAATTCTCGAACTCGCTGGCACATTTCATCTATGGCTACTTGTATAGGACATTGTTCTTTTTCACGTCTAGCACATACTCGTAAACGTTTCTTAACATATGGAAACTTATACTCGGCTAGAGAATAATAATTTTTGATGATAAATTGATAAGTTTTGTTCTGTTGCAGTTTATTTCAATTTTTATTTCATATAATAAAATACTCTAAAATTTTACTTTTTATAATTGTCTGTCGTTTCCATTGCTCACGCGGACCACTTTGAGATTGGCCGCCGCCAAGTGTAAACGGTGTTTCAAAAACAAAACTATCAATGTCATGGTTGCGTTCAAACTCGGAAACGGAATCGTTATCAATATCCATATATTTTTCTCCGTGGTATGGCACGACGTGAGTAATTTGTATGTACGCGAATTTCACATCCAACTCAGAAGTGGAAATCTATACGGCCAATAATATAAAACAATAATACAAAAGTTAAAAACAGTCAAATCAAATTAATTCAATAAACAACACAATCTACAGTCTATCAAATATTCAAACATAATTATGCCTATATTGGAATATTTATAAAAATGCTTACAGTACTTGAATCCATAATTATGCGTACATTGTCCCGGCCAAATTTATCGCCATATTGACACAGTAATCGTTCAGATACGTCTGATAAAGGTGTTAGCTTTGGTTCTTTATACACGAATTCGATGCCGTGTTGATCGCCAAAATATGCCTGAACAAAAACAAACAAACATTGCAAACAAAATAAGAAATACGTTTCATTATTGAACACAAAAATTATAATAGTATAAGGAACTTTATGAAATATGAATACATAACGCTTATTAAGTATATTGATATAATCTATATACCTATATAATATAATGATTATGAAAACTTATTACCAAAGTAATGTAGGTCATTGGTTAATTGTAAGTTATTTACGTATAAAATATTAAAATTATATTATATAAGGTGTAAGGTGTAACAGGAAGACCTGAAAAATGAAATAACTTTTGTTCTAGTTAATCATTATTTAAACATTTATTCTTATTTTTATATTTTATGAAAGTATTTTTAAAACTTAATAATGGGTATCTAAACCATCATGACTGTTTATTACGATCACTGAACAATAACAATAATTATATATGCAGTGGTGTATATATAGGAGGGGGGCTAGCAGTCATGCCTCCCATTAAATTGATGGTTATTATTTTAATAATTATTAAATATAGTAATGGACATTTATTATTTTTGTCCATGGTACGTGAAAAATTACAATATTTTTACTATACATAATAGGTAAAAATCTGATTTAGAAAAACGACTAACTGATGAATGCAGTGCTGCGTGTACTTTATTAAAAGTTACTAATTATAAACCAAATGTTAACGAATTGGCATCAACTACAAACATCACATCAAAATAAATAATTAACAAGTAATATTATTACAATATTGTATGTACCTAAGAGGCTAAGACCTAACTAGGTACCTAAAACAACTAACAAAATATTTTTCATGGCACGCTCGAAAAAAAAGGTAATTTTTGGCAAATGTGTTCAATAGGTTTGCCACCATATAGTAGGTATATTCGTGTGTGCTCCCATCCCATTTTAAAATCCTATATAACGCTACTGCAGCCTGTAGGTAACACGGAATATATGTATATTTGTGGTGCATATTATATACCTGTCCAAACAGCGTAACCCTATAATAACGGCCAAGCATCCGGCGGCCAGACTGGCGGGCGGACACGGCCGCGTCGTACGCAATGCCGACGGTCCGATAACAGTCGGCCAACGCGTGGTAGTCCTTGCGTTGCTCATACACAGGTATGACCAGCTTGTACAGCTCGCCGAAACACTCGTACAGCTCGGCCCGGCGTAGACTGACTGCGCACGCCTCCAGTCGCTCAAGAAGAGCCTGCTCTCCGTAAAGCGTGTCGTTTACTGCCACGCTGCCGCCACCGGAGTCCAGCTGCAGGCCCGTCTCGTCCCTGGAAATGTTCGACGAGATTTTCTCAAATGCTTCAGCACCCCATGACTGCGTTCCCTTCAGTTTCCGGTATTGCGCTACAAGCGCCGCAATGTGGAGCCTACAGCAGGCCGCCTGAAAACAATAATAACTTGATAGTTATATAGATACCCAGAGCCGGCGAAAGCTATGGGCGACCTGGGCGACTGCCCAGAGCGCCAGCACGGAGGGATGCCAAACTGAAAATTATTTTTATTTATTTATCTTTTAAAACACATTAACAATCTATACAATTTGAAATATTTTCATTATCTAATGTCGTTTTAATTGAAGATGCATCTTCAATTGTCTCATATAAGTCATATTAGTAGAATATAAGAATAATATAACAGCTAGTGCATCGATACCGCTGGTTTTGATGTAAAAATAATACACGGAACTACGGAAGCATATCACCGCATTAGTGTGTGTCAACTGTCAATAAAATATATAGAATATAGATGGTCGTATCTTATTATAATATTTACCTATTTATAAATAAAATCATATAACTAGACGATTAAGGCTAGATTCGTTAGAAAAACCGTGGCGGTAAAACCCATTCGGACCTTACGGTGAAAATACCGCAGAGTAAAGCGTAAATCAAAAAGACACAATTTTATTGTTTGACACACACAATTATTTATTCAATTTATTGTTTTCGACGAGCTCTCGCTCCGTACGGTCTGCTGTGTAATGTCAAATACTCAAATGTATAAGCTAACAAGTAACTGCCAACCATAGGCGCCCGCAGGGGGGTGCAAGCTGGGGCATTTGACCCCCTGGCTTTTTCAAAATATTTTTTTTAATTGAATGTTTTAAGATAAATAGATGACTATATACTATACAACAAATTTAAAATATAAAATAAGTTGTAATATAATACATTGTAAACGAGTATAATAAAAAACGTTATTATTTTAAAACACCTAGTAAAATTATAATATTTATCCTCAAATCCTAACATTGCCCCCCCCCCCCTAGAAAAATTTCTGTGGGCGCCAACAGGTAATCAATATTCATATGATCATATATTTTGTTTAGTAAATTTGTACATAGTATTTTGGTTTCTTTTTTACAATAAATTTCGTTTTAATTAATAAGTAGTTAGTGAAACCAGAAACACAATATTCCTATATTATAGGCAGTGGTGGGCTGGTGACGTGAAATAATATAATATAATTTGATTTGATATTTTATGTTAATGGATATACTTTGAATTTTGATAATTGATATGAATATATGATGATATATAATAATTAATATATGGCGCAACGGTCGATATAACGTGGTGAATCGCACATTCGCATATTTATTATTATGAAAATTAGTATTATTAACTTAACACGTTTTTCGCAGTATCTATAAATATGATAATATAAATTTAATATTATTTTCGTTGTACAATTTTATAAGTTAATAAAATAATATGTCTAACCTTATTACAATATTGTTATGATACAAAATACATGCTAATTTTATTTAACTTACTAAAAAACTTAATTTTAATACTACTCAAACTAGTCTTGGCGGGGGGGGGGGGGTGCTGTGTTAAGGGCGCCAAAACATGGTTTCGCCCAGGGCGCCAAAACTTCTTGCGCCGGCCCTGTAGATACCTAACATTCATTTTTCAAAAATTCGATTATCTTTAATTGCATAATATTATACTGACATCATATATAGTTATTTGTATGGACGTATGGTATATACGTAGAATGTAGATACCTACATAGTGTTAAAAGTTAAAACACGTGCTGCTTTTTATTATAGATTATGAGCGGGGTTTGGGACTTCTTATAACTTACGAATACACTATTAGTGATTACCCACGTTAAGTATCAAACATTATTTTTTTCCTAATCTATTGTTTAAAAAAGAAATACCTACTTTACATTTGCTAATGTTAAATAGTGATATACATTAAAATTTAAGAATAATTCCAAAATTTATCAACGCTAATCGTTGGATATGCAAAATTAAATTTCAGATTTAAATCTCCCTGGTGTATTGGTACGTCCAGAGTACAGACATGTAAATGCTTTGAATCCCGAAAAGTATTAATGAGATGAGCCGTCCGAACCTCTGAAAAGTCACCGTTGTCATCGTGATTTCGAGCCATAGTCTGTAACCAAGTTAAACGCAATTCGGGCGTTGAAGCATATGAGTTCGCCAAACTATGTTGGAGATCAGCCAGCATTTCAGGGTCGTGGTTCAGGTCCTTCATACGAGCAGTTGCCATTAGCACGGTCCTTACGCGTCTTGTTAAATCCTTCACTTGCATTGGAAATCCTAAGACCAAAACTCATTTAGGTGATTATAAATAAAAATGTATTTATGAATACGCTTTTAAATATAAAAGCTTTTTAATACAAATAAACATTAGTTATCATGTTTTTAATTGTATAGCCAGAACTTAAAAGTAATAAGGAGATTTACTTAACATGGTCACAAGGATACAAATTTAAGTAAGAAATATCACAACTTAAAATTATTATCTATACTCGAAAGTTCAACGTAAAAACTTTAGTTAAATATATTATATAAAATTAATATTTCATGATTAAGTACTCACATAATTTTCTTATTCAAAATAAGTCTTTAGAGGATATCGTAGCATTGTATGTTTTCTCTCTCAGGACCATGCGTAATACAGACAAAACGTGTTATTTGTGTTTTTGAGTTATTTTAGAGTAAAATAACTTATTACGAAAATTATAGTGGATACAATTTTTGAGGTTTTGACACATAAACTTGTCGAAGTATTGACTTAGAACAATTAAATTTATAATTCAAAATATAAAACTTAAAACCTATGTCAAACTCTCAAATAAAAAAATTCTCTATACTTTTTGTGACGGGTAACTGCTCTTAGTTTACTCCAAAAATAATAAAAAATTATTTACATGAGTGGGTAAATGTATTTATTTATGTTACACATAAGTCTGAGAGAGAAAACAAATATTGTACTGACATTCTTTTAATAACTTATAAGTATTAAGTGATGAGTGAAATAACCTGAGAAATTGGTAACTAATAAGTTGTTTTTGAACACGATTGAAAAAAAAACAATATTTCAATTTATTTTGATAGTATTGAACTTAAAATTGAAAAATTACACAAACCTTAATAAAATTAACTATATATATGGTTAAGTTAGGCTAAAATATAATCTATAGAAATTAAATTTTCTGCTAATTACAAATAATAAACTGTAAATTTAGATTAAAGATGTTTGAAATATTAAAATAATGTGTTTAGTATATTTTTCGAAAAGTAAAACTTCTTTATTAATATTATTAATTTGTACGTACCAGTATTTTTCATAACTTTATCACTATTAGCGTAGCTATTGATTAATGAGAGACTTTCTTGAAACCGTGAGTTATTGAGACCGGCAGACGTCAAGTCACCTAACAACTGTGACACGGCAATAACAGTTTGCAAATGAACTCTGGTAATATTTGACGAAGAAAGTTCGAAATTGCTTCGCATTAACAGATAAAGAGCAGCACAGGATTCTTGTCGTACCTTGGGAGATCGACTATTACAACCATTTAATAATTGGGAACAAAGTTTGCCAACTAACTGAGCAGTACCTTAACAAACAATGATAATATATAAAATTTATGATAGTTTTAAATTAGTTTGATAATGTACCAAATTTAAATACCTTTAAATAATACACGAGAAAAGTTATTAATAAATGATCTTAAAGTAGCGAACACATGTCCACAGACTAATGTAGATTGTGGGATGCATAAAAACGCCAAGAGAGTGGAAAAAACGCTCTCCATGATGTCATTTTCACCGTTGTACGCCATCAAAGTATCCTTAAAATGAACACAATAAGATGAAAGAGCATCGAGGATAACTAAACCCACTTCTGCAGTAAGATTAGCTTCAGATTGTACTCGAAATGTCATGTTGTCATCAGTAGTAGCGGTATCTAAAATAATTAAACATTAACATAATATATTAAATAATTATATATTCTCACAAAATTATAAATAAATATATTATAAATAAAATAGTTACTAATAAAAACACCAAGGTTTCTTAATTAATTACTTATTTGAATAAATACTAATATAGGTGATTTAAAGGGTTTTAAAATATTATTAGAATATACTTTTTACAAATACCAAACTAAAACTCGGATTACACTAAAAAATAATAAATATTTGTTACTAAGATATAACCTTTTTTTGAATTTTCTACCCGGCCAATGCTGCCTGTACCATTGCTACTTAATATGGTAGGTGTTAATTGTGATAGTTGTGTTTGACAATTTGAATTAGCTGTTGTTTCAGCATTAAATTCAGATGGTGGTTGCATTCGAGCAGGTAATGTCATAGATTTCTTTGTTGTAGTAGTAGAAATTGGCTGAACATTATCTCGGTTATTTGCAGCTAATGTCTCTTCCACTATATGCCGGCGTCCCATGTACCGAAACTCTTGTAAACTTAACCTACACATTAAAAAAATATATAGATTCATATTATGTTTGACGCTTACTCAAAAATTAACAATATATACAGTTAATTGCTATTGAGTTATTTTGAATAATATTTTTATTGTTTTAAGATGAATATGATCTTTAAAATTAATTATACTATACTTCATTCACATTCAGAGGCCACTGATATTTCTTCTTAATGTGAATGGAGCATAAAGTAACTAATTTTAAAAATCAAATCATGAAGAATTGATAATTAATTCAATATTTCACTATAAAAAAAATAGGTCATTACAAAGTAAAGAATTAATACAGGTTTCTCATTTCAAAACAATTAAAAAATACCTTATATGATAAATTATATAAGATACACCATGTAGATATTGTAGATGATATAAATTATATCTTATAAAAGATAAGTTCTACATACTCCATAATTTTAAAAAATGCCACAATATCTGATTCTGTACAGTAACGCCACCACGATATTAATTGATCTTGAGAAGAATATTTCAAAATAAACAAAAAACATACAAGGACATCTTTGACTTCAGTTGGTTCTAATTTGCTTACTACATTCACTGAGTTATCAGTAGTAATGTGAAATGTCTGTGTACCACTTATAGATCTAGAATGACGATTTTTATTTGAAATGTCCGATTCGGATACATAAGAATTTCTTCTAATGGCAGTTTCTTGTGAAAAAATTGACAAGGAATTTGTTCGATCGGGAGAAGACGAATTCGAAGCACATGTATTTATACTTAAGTTAGAATCGGTTTTAATCAGTTTCTCTTGCTGCTGATGATCCAGATTAATTAACTTTTTTGACGGCGTTACTAAAAAAACAAAAACAAAATATATTATTACAATTTTTATTACATAGAATACATTATATTTGAAGCAAAGTGGAAAACCATTTTTTTAATGAGCATATTGTTCAATTTTTTACAAAATTTGTTAAAATCACGAAAATTTGGAAGAAATTGTAGTAAAATAAATTATAATAAAGTGAAGCAATATATTTATATTAAAAAATAAATTTAGTAATATAGGTAGATAAACTGTCCTTGTTCAGTATCTTTTTTCGTATGCAATGATTTTTTTATTTATCATTTAATTTATATTATGTAATATAATATGTTACGAGTAAAATGGGATAGTTGGGCATTGTGCAAAATGCCCAATTTTAGAGGGTAAAGTGAAAATAAAACACAATGCTCAGACATTGTTTACAATGATGTTAGTATGGATAACTTACCTATTAAAAAAAATATTGTATTCATTTATTTATTATTATTGATTAGATACATATTAATATACATAATAATGTTTAATAACATTAAAAAGCAACTATATTTATTTGTTTGAGCACGAATTGCTACTGTGTAGAGTTACACAGTTTATCTGGCGGTTTAAATGTACACTTATTTGTTTGACACTTTTGTGTACAACCACATCTATTATATCCTTAACCACCTAAGTTACAATTGTAGAGCTACCTCCCTTAGTAAAATTATGTTTTCAGATACTTTGTCAATCGTAATTAAAAACTCCTTGCATAACTTAAATTGGTCACAACTGTACATTTAATTTTTTTTCCTTGCTTCTAATTTCATATACAGGGTGATTCTTTTATCAAACAACACTCATTATTTAAAAAAGTATTGACTTTTTTCAATTTTTTTTTTTTTCAAAATTGTAGATTTACACTCTTCTTGAATTGTTTATTATTTTTATATTTTTCACCCTTATATTTATTATATACACCACCATCAACTTTTGATTTTCAAATGGTAACCTATACTTCAAATTTCATAATTTAATAAAGCTATTTTTTTAATTAATTATTACGTTAAAATTTTGAATTTAGCGCTAGTAGTTTATGAGTTATAGGTATTTAAAGTTTAGATTGGCAGAGTGGAGTGGTACGGGGTTACCCCGCAAAATGTTTGTCCACTACTCCGCTTGTCTAAACTTTAAATACTTATAACTCATAAACTACTAGTCCTAAATTCGATTTTTATGTATCAAAATTTTTAGAAAAATATTCTGCTTTGGAATATGAAATTAAAAAACTATGTTGCCATTCAAAAAAGTAAAAAACTTAAAAAATGATAAGGATAAAAAATATTTAAAAATATAATTTTTTAATAAAAGCGTTGGTTTTTTAACAACTTGAAACTATGTAAAACAATATTTTGAAAAAAGTCAATACTTTTATAAATAATGAGTGTTGTTTGATAAACGAATCACCCTGTAAATTGTATTTTACTATAAAATATAAGTTTACATTTATACTAACAAATAACAATATATTTAAAGTTTTAAATTACCAGAAAGTATGACACCTAGAATATTTCAAAGATCACATTATCTTGCTCTATCTACATTATTATTATTTTGGTATTCTTATCATCACATTCTCGCCAATTTTACATACATTATGCTGCATAATAGTATAATTTTATTTTTTTTATATTTTTACAGTATGTTGAGCAATCCAAATTAACTAGACATTGTTATAGCATGACTGATCATAGTAAACAATAATTATTATTACTAACTTATAACTTTACTCGAAACTGATGGGCACTGTGCAAAATGACAGATCATTGTTGCACAATATCTGACTACCCCACTTTGTCTGTAACATATATAGGGTCTCCCACGGAGATCTGACTAATAAAATAACTTTTGTTCCAATCGATATTTTTTAAAAATTTCTTTTAAATATAATTCAAAGAAAATTGCGCTACATTTTCAGAATACATTTTTTTTTTTTTAATATTGAAAATAAAAAACTTAAAAATTGATAAAAAATTTTTTCGAAATATTCAATAATTCAATATAGTCAATTTGTAAATCTGATTTTCAGGAAAATGTATAAGATAAAAACCCTTATTTAAGTCAAATGGCTGATTTTTAAAAAAAATTTTAAATATCAACATTTTTGGTAAGTAAATTATGATCTAGTTTATGTTAGAAACATTTCAATTTCAAAAAATATTTTATATGAACATTTTATGGGTTCATGTTAAAATCTAATTAATTAATTATTTAATATTAAAAATGTTCTTATAAAATATTTTTTTTAAACTTTATATTATTCAAAATTAAATGTTTCTAATATAAACTAGATCATAATTTACTTAGCAAAAATATTGATATTTAAAAAAATTTAAAAAAATCAGCCATTTGACTTAAATAAGTATTTTTTCCGTATACATTTTTCGGAAAATCAAATTTACAAATTGGCTATACGCCTATACTGAATATTTCGAAAAAAATTTTATCAATTTTTAAGTTTTTTATTTTCAGTATTAAAAAATAAAAATGTTTTCTAAAAATGTAGCGCAAGTGTCTATGAATTATATTTAATAAAAAATTTTTTTTAATATTGATTAGAATAAAAGTTATTTCATTTGTCAGATCTCCGTGGGACATTCTGTATATTACAGTAACTTACTCAATGACAAGGTACATTTAACATTTACTGTACAGAAGAGCAATTACCTATAGTTCTAAATTTCCTAGTATGTATAAAATTATAATAAGAAAAACTTACGGTGGCTAGCAATTGCTGCAAAATATGTGGAATCTCTCAAGTTCAAAGACATTCTTGGACCAATTTCGTTAGTAAGATTAATTGGTCTAAAATTCAAAAGTTTAAAAGTTATTACAATACGTTGTATAATTAATACACAAACATAATAATATGTTTGGTAATCAAATTCTCTCTTGAATTACCTTTGTGAAGATAAATTTATAGGACGCTTCATAACTTGATTAACTTTTCGTTTTCTATAATCTAAACGTCCAATATTTTCAATAACAACTCCGAGCCAAGGTAAGTATAATGAAGCAATTCGGGCCATTTGTCCCTGAAAACAAATGATATAATACTAGTGTGACACACAGGATAACTAAATATATTAAGTGGAACCTTGTATATTAAAATCAATAAACAATTCTTCAATTTATCAAATATCTACTAAGTATATTTAAATTTGAAATTATAAAAATTATGCACTTCACTAAATTATTACATACTTTTGATTGATATCGATCATCAAGCTCGTGTTTGGCAAGTAAATCACGAAAACACGCAATAGCTGAGTGACGGTATTCATATGGTGAACAAAATGAATTTGAAACTTCACGTAACAATATTGCTGTTAGGAAATGATGACGACAATATTCATCTGACATGTAATATCGAGAATGTGGTGACCATCCTTGTGGCGTTTGTCCGTTCTGGACTGGTAAATTAAATGAGACATAGTGTTCGTGTGATATAACTATTTTCATGAATAACAACTTTGCGCTTCTAACAAAAGTTGAATCACAAGTGGACAAGCTGTTAATATATACATTTATCAGTCGAAATACAAATCCTCGATCCATAAATGTCAAACATTTCTTTAAGAAATGAGCTGCAGCCATATTCAACTTGGCAACTTGTGATGGCATTTCTTTGTGTTTAACAGTAACATATGGCAATAGTACATCTATTAAGAGATGATGAACACGAGACTGATATTCTGAAGAAAATCTTTCATTACGACGCATCTGTGAAAAATATTAATGGATTTTCAAAAATTGTTTATGTATACACGCTCACACATCCAAGTAAACATTTTTAAAATTACAATATTTAATAAAATATTTACTTTATTTATTAGTGTATAGTGTGTTCTTGTATACAATTTTTAAAGTATTACAACCTTTGCATTTTATTATAGGTAGTTGATTTTTTGATTAAATATTAAGGCAAAATTTTAAAAATAATTATTTTTATTCATCAATTCACATTTACTATGCTTAATACTTACACAGAAAGTCATATTATAACTCCAATATAAAATAGTGTTTGAGATTTATGAAGAGGGAAAGGAGTTTTAAGTCTGGGAAGCCAATTTGAGTCTCGGCTAGATAAAACATTTGTATAAGAAAAATGAACTAGAAAACTTTTACCATACAGATAAGTTATTGTTATTTCAATTTGAAAAAATAAAATATGAGGGTGGACTTTAGAGGCGGTTCAATTGAAACTGTTGTTATTTATAGAATATATTATATACATATATGAATTATATAATATTCATTATAATGTTATTGTAATAATAATAATAGAGGAATTAATACTCAACTTATCAGTAACCACTAAAACTGCATTGCACTAGTTTTAAATAATATAGAGACTTTTCATGATATGGGTATTTTTAGATTTAAATCATATTTGAATACTGTTTAATGATTCACATTTAAGAGAATGCCACACACATATTTGCTGTCTCCATCTTACAAGGGTAAAACTTGGCAAATTTATGCTTAGCAGATCACGTTTAGCTCTGTTAGTTTAAAAATTAGAGTAAATTGGCCTATTATGAAACTTAATGGTAAGAACATTATCTGTGTTTGTATGTGGGTTTTCTATGATAACTTAGTTTTTAGTGAGTTATGAGCATTTTTAATTTATGCTTTTTTGTACACCCATAATTTGTTACAAAATTAAACTATTGTAAAAACCCACATACAATCACAGATAATCTTCTTCACATTGAGTTTTATAATAGGTTGATTCACTCTAATAATTAAACTAACAAGCTAAACGTGATTTTCTAAGGGTAAATTTTCTATGTTATACACTAGTAAGACATAAACAACTAATGGGTGTGTAGCGTCGTCTTAAATGTTTTGAAGTATTGTTATTTGCCTTTTAAAAAACTAACTTAGTAAAAGGAAAGAGGGATTTGTGAATACACTGTTTTTAATAAAATTATAATTATACCTTAATTCTGTTTGATGTCAATAGATATTGTCCCATACTCTTTATTACAATTTGAAAGAAAAAGTTTGAGTTGACTAAAAATTTATTAATCAATAAGAAATCTGTATTATCCGGGTTGAGTAAATTTGGTAAATGAGCTAGGAGTTGATCGTGCACAGTGTTATTAGGTGTGTTTGTTGTTGGAGTAGTAAAAACATACTGAAAATAAACATAACATTTTAAATCACAAATATTTACATTATTATTTATTAATTAAAATAGTCAGTATTAAATAATATTCGTATAGACTATTAAACTAATATTTTAATTTATACACATTTTACAAAGTAGCTAATAAGTCAAATTAATATGAAATAATTATGTTAATATTTTTTCGTAAACTTTATTACATTATTTACTTATTATTGATTAGTAATTTATTTGTGATTTTATTTAAAACAACGGGTTGATTTTTTTTTCAAACCTACCAAGAGTTATAATGGGTATAGACCCTATAAAATTTAAAATTTAATTAAATATTTTCATTTTAACTATTTCAAACTTGACATTTCCAATTAAAATAAAATAAATATAGTTGATTTATACAAATGGCTATACATTTAAAAAGCCTTAAAAATATTTTATTCCATTAAAAAGTTTAACAAAATACAGTTTTTTACTTTTTACTGAGAAGTGACTAACCAAATCCTACTTTTTATCATTTATATAGTTTATAAATCTATGGATTCAATAACATCAATTTAATTAGCTCAGATTTATGTAATGATTGTACAGTTAAAATATTTTTTTTTTAAATTTATTTAATCAGTTCAAAGATAATAAAAAAAACTCGAATAAAATTTATTATTATCAATCTATAGAATTTAAAAATTTGGTAATACAAAATTATTATAACTTAAAACTTACAATTAATACAAACTTATTACATAATAGAGATTATTTATTCTTTTTATTATTATTTTTAACAATTCATTGTCTAATAATAACTAATCAAAATAATGTAAATAATACCAAATACCTTTATGTATATGTTTAATGTGTCGCATCGACCAGATTCTTGAATTGAATCTACTATATGGACCAATAATCTGATTATATTGCTTGCAATATTGGTACAAGATGTGAATGCTAGCAGATTAAATAACTGATTGAATAACGTTGGTAAAAAATTGATTACAGAAATTAAATCAATTGCATGAGATGCCTGAGAAATACAAAATAAAAATAATTTATTTTTGTATAGGTATTGTGCATATTTTTTTAGTTATAAGTTAATATTACTTTTAATATTTTACATGTTTCTGTTTCAGGAGGTATAATGGTAGTTATTTTACTATGTTCCAAACGTTCTGCATGAGCAAAAAAGTTTTGCATATGATTATCTGATGAATATATACTGGATAACAAATGGCACTTGAATGAAAATAAAGGTTTTTGTCCATCAATCCAACATACTTCAGGCCCACAATACTAAATTAATGCATAAAAATTAAAATTAAAATCTATAATTTATAATATTTAACAATGCATATGTTTAGTTACGGTTATTTATTAGATAAGAAGATAACATCACTAAAATTAAAATAGTGTTTAGGTTCAAAATGGAAAATGTTTTTAGATCACCAATCTTGTTTTGGTACATTTTTAATTATTAATAGTAACTCACTATAATAAAATGATTCACTTAACGTTTATTTCAGTTAATGTTGTGTTTTTCAGGAACACAACCTCAACCTTAAATGAGGACTTAGTGGACTTTCTATATATACTTTAGAGTACATTGTAAGTTTAAATGTTTTTACATTATTTTAATATGTTCAGTATTAACAAAAAAATATAATTAAATATAGTTTTTTAAGTTTATTTTATAAATCAATTAATTTTAAATTATTATTTTTAAATAAAAATAGTTAAATATTAACTATTAATATTTAATTGCAAATCTTAAGTCTAAACAAATAGATATATTTCAATAAACCTAATTTTTCCAAATATATTATTTTTTGATTTATTATATTTCTATGTTATATAATTTAAAAAAATTTAAAGACAAAATTATACTATTAAAAAAGCAAAAGTTTAAAATAATAAATATGAAGTACAATATAAATTAACTTAAATGTTTTTGTTAAATGAATGATAACTTATTTTATCATCATATAAATTTGTATCATCTAATATCAATATTTCATCATTAGGATTAACTAATTTTGAAAAGTGATAAATTTAAATACAAATAAATCCGAGCCCTAATCATTATAATTACATATATATATATATATATATATATATATATTTGGATGATCAATTTAATGCAAGACATTCATTAGTATCATTTGTATTATAATATCTACAAATAACAATTAAATGTATTAGAAAAAATAAATAACTCACTCCTTTTCCAAGACCAAATGGCTGTACTGATAAATACCCTGCTGGTAAACCTACAGATACAGGTAAACATTTTGCATCCATATTGATTCTAAATTAACAAAATATAATAAATATAATATTATAATGTAATGTTAATATGTTAATAACACACTATATGATAAAATAAATATTGTTATTATTACTTGGATTTGAAGATAAGTGGTAGCCATGAGTATCCCACTATTGTTTCGACTGAAATATTTGATTGCTTTTTACGTGAACCATCAACAGAAATATGTTTAAAAGTAAACAGTAGGTGGTGTTTTGGAGTTATGTGCACTGGAAGTCTTATTTTGATTTCATCATACCAAATTGGGTTTGTAGTATGGTATAAAACATAAGTACACATAGAACTCAATAATTGGCCATGTGTCCCATAGATACACTATAATATTTTGAATACATTTTTAAATTTTTTTATAACAAATTTTTAGAGAAACAACTTAAATATGAAATTACCTTAATAGGCTTAGAGTCTATATTATCGTTATCAAATAATTGGACCATACATGTAATGTTTCGGGCTCGAGGAATATTTTTTTGTGTATCAAATGCTAGCGACAATGGATACACATACAAGTGATTAATATAAGATGTTTGTGGTTGAGGATCTGGATATAATTCAGCAATTTCAATAATCGGATGATTTCGACTCGGTGGAATAGGAAATGGTTTAACTGCAGTCCAACATGTAGTCAATATGTCTAAATAAAAAACAATGACATAACAAAAAATATATAAAAGCATATTTAAAAAAACTAGAGGAGAATTTATATAATTTATTAAATCAAGCTTTGTAGCAAGGGCATATTCATATTTATAAATTGCATTTTATTGATTTTTAAATTTATATCTTTATTTTGTTACATAATCTATCACAATGTTGCTCATGGACAAAACTTTACCATAAGAAAACGAATACTGGAAATTATGGATAATTGTCATAACACTAATAACCAGTTGGTAACTATTGCCAAGAGGTATAGTTAGGTGGTCACACGCTTTTTTGAAAATATCTTATCAATAACTTTTATTTCATGTACATTTTACTACAATAACATTTGTGTTTGTTTATACCAAGCTGAGTTTACTTACACAAAATAGTGTTTTTTATTGATTTTTATTTTTGTACTTCATATTTATTTATTTTATATATTTTTGAAATGTTTTATATACTAATGAATGCAATTTTTTAGTATTGCAAAGGTCAAAAACATATTTGAGAAACTCAACTTTAGAGAATTATTTCAAATATTCATAGAACTATTTTTATATCATCTGATAAGGTTTTAAATAATTTAAATTTTCTAATATCAAAACTAGTGAACAAAAATTTAAATGTTGTATGTATGTAAAATAGAAACAATACATGCAAGTACGACATCCTCTTAATATAATAAATATAGCAAAAACCCAAAGAGACACATTTCTGCCACCACCCACCATCTAATAACCCACATGATGCCGTGATAACTTATTTAAAAGAAATACAATTAATTGTTGATCCTTACTTTCTGGAAGAGTATTGGTTAACTGTTGAATTTTTATCTGAACATGACCAGGAATTATAACGCATTTGTTCATTTTTTCAGGCCTTAAAATACATTATTTTTATTGTATTATCTTAAAACTAAAAAATATCTATAATCAACACAACTTACTTCCGATATTCCATCAATATTTTTACCATATCATCATCTCCCAGCTTGGAAAGCTCTTGCCTATACAATATCATAAAATCAGAAGATGTATCTAGTTCACAGCTATATAATCGAAACAAAGGTCTAGCAGACCAAGCAAATGGCATTCGGTAATTGCCTAACCTAAAAAAAACCAAAGTTATAACATATTTTTTACTCTAATAGATAAAGATTCATCATGCTTTTTTATGCTTATGATTTACCTATGACAAATATTTTTAACAGCTTTAAATACTTTCAGACCATTATCTTTATTATTTGTTGTTGCTTTAATATATGGTTCAGAAACACGTACTATGCCACCCTGAAGTACTTTGTCAATTCTTAACACTAAGTATATATCTGAATGTGGTTTTGATATACACATTATTGCCTAAAAATATAATAAAAACGCTTTTAATATAATATACATAACAGTGTGAATAAATAAGTGATAATTCATTGATAATTTTTATGATATATTTTCTTCCACTATTCATTCTAGTAAAATATTACAGCAATCCAAAAACAAATTTATTTTAATTATTTATGATGTCTATTTTTAAATATTTGAAACAATGCATATTATACATTTAATTTAGTATAGTTAAAATGCTTATTATCAAAAAATAAGTTAAATTAAAATTTTATCAAAATATATTGTAGTTATCTATAGAATCATTAATTTTTATTTGTCAATAAATCTCAAAATAGCAATTTGAGTAAAAATTGACAAAGCATAATATAAGTATATTACTTGTTTTTGTTTGAATAGCCAATTCTTTGTCACTTTACAATTTTTTGATAACTCAATTAACTTATGACCGTCAATTTGATTTTCATGATTAACTAGATTTTTCATACTGTCATGGTTAATATCAAAATGAAAATCTTCAGATATTTTTTTACCAGAACGTACATCAAACAATGCCATGGTTGTAAAATATGGTTCAACCTATAAAAAAGAAAAAACTAATGAATTAAAACATTTTTGCATTAAATTGTTTTACATAACATTAATTGAACCACTATAATGATTAACAAGGATTGTAATTGTATATAATAATTTAAATATTTACATAGGTAACAACTAGTTAACTATTATGATAAATAACACTATAGAAATTAAAAGTTTTTTTTTTAGGGTTATGGCTTAGACAACTGAGGTCATTAGCCTGGGGAACTGTAGGGGAAGGTACTATAGGTTTTAACACTTGGGTTTTTGGCAGAATTTTGAATGGGCACCAGTAGGTTTCTGCCATGCCCGGTTGGGAGGCGGCGGCCTCTCTCTCCAGACACTGCAAAATGCCCAAAGAGCGATGCCGTCCGTGACCGAGATTCAAACCGGCGACTGTGTACGTCGCAAACACGGTTATCTACTCAGGTTGGAGCTTGCGGATATGCTGCACGTGTAGCTGCCGTGTCGAAGTGGCGACCAGAGGTACTAACAGCGCTAGGTGTTACTGGCCCGACATTAACACGTCTCATATAGGATATTAAATGGTTTTTTGTTTCTATCTTCTAAATAACATAATTTAGCAATAATTAGTAATATCCTATATGAGACGTGTTAATGTCGGGCCAGTAACATCTAGCGCTGTTAGTACCTCTGGTCGCCACTTCGACGCGAGCTCCAACCTGTGTTGATAGCCGTGGTCGCAAACAATGCCTTAGTCCGCTCGGCCACTCCACCCCCTAAAAGTATTAATATTTGATTGAGAAGTACTGAATAAATACTTTTTACAAGAAAATGGCTCATTATTAAGATAAACTTTGTCTAAATCTCTAAATTGTTTGTATAGTTTAATTAAGTTTAGCTACTTAGGAATTGGACATATAATAGACCCTTCAATTGTGAAGTAAAACATTTTATTATTTGTTTTTTTTACTACAAACACAAAAAAATAATTAAACACAAATTCAAAAATACATCACTTGACATTACAACCGGCATTCTATTTTCAATTTATAATAATATCTTTTCAATTGTCGAGACTATGGTCACACACAAAACTACTACCATCATCCATCCCGTTGCGTCAAATGATTCAGATAGCTGCATCAAGGATCACTCCAACCAAGCTAAATGCGTCCACTGTTCCAAAAATCATACGGCCAGCTTCAAGGGATGAGGGATGCCAGTTCTACCAAACCATTCTAAATCGCTACAAAATCAAGTCTCCAAACTCCAAAAAAAAATATCACACATACAAAAAACTTATCCTCAGAGTCCCTCCCCATTGACCCCTCTCAATCAATTCCGTCATATGCGGCTGCTACTTCTGGTTTAAAACCGAACATCAATCCACAAAACTCAAATTTAAAATTAGCTCTATCAAAATTCCTATCTGATTTAACGTTCATAATTAATTTTTTTCTTTCCGCTATGATAATAACCAATTAATTATAATTATGAAATTTACTTTTAATATTATTTCTGTTACTAATCATTAAACACTAATATTCCGTTCTGTTTATTTTTATCTGACATAATTAACTTATCTATCATTATATCATATGCTCATTATTATTAATTACCAATTATTACTTATTGTATCACTGTATCAATCAATATTGTAATTGTTGAACTATAATAGTTATACTGAAAGTTCTAAAAAAAATAAATAAATAATAATATCTTAAATAATGCTAAGTGATGTATTTTTAGTTTTTTACTAGGTACTCAAAAATTATTTTTTAGAATAAAATCCAATGTTTTAAAAGAAACTAAAATATAATAATTTGATATATTTTAAATTATAAACACCTAACAACTTACTTGATTTACGGAATCATTGTTTTCTTCACTGTTTATCTGTAATCGAAAGTTCAATGCCTGGCATTCAATTAGAACTCTCTGACCAAACTTTTCTTTGTACGGTTCAGATATACTATCAGCTGGTTGATTTAGAACATCTTGTCTAATACAACTACTAGGCTGTAAATTAAAAGTAATGTCATTAATTATTGTTATGAATATTATTAAATTTCCAATATCCAAAATAAACAATAGTATAACTAAGAATAATTTACTTGTTGTAAAAATGGATAAACTGCAAAAAGCCTTCTTCTATTTTCTTGACGTGCATGTGAATTTAATGAATCAGTTTCTCTCGCATATCTCATCAATTGGGGATTTACACTATGTTCCAAGCCTTTCAATGTGCCAAAACTATCATTAGGTACCATGTTCTTGTCAACAGGAATGATTTCTTCTAAATAATCCATCAATATAATAAAGTTAACATAGATACCAAAAATTTTACACAAAAATTATGGTGTAAAACAAAGCCATTCAAATTGATTTAAAAATATTAAATAATGGGTTCATGAATAAATAATTTATGAGCTTTTCAATCATTTTTGAACTCAAATAGGATCAAATGCAGATCAAAATAATTGGTTACTATTTGGAAACATGCTGTATTCTGCATGTATCCCAGTTAGCTCTATTAATTCAACTGGGCCAACAGCCTAGGTGCAAATAAGGGTAAGGACTTAGGGGTTATTAGTACCCTCAAATAATATTCATGTTTAAGTATCAAAAATATCTTCTTACAAAAATAAATAAAAAATAAAATGAGAAAATGCATAGCTTCAGCACCCTTAGTCTTTTTTTTTTTTATTAAAATTACGCCTATACCCAACAGGTCTTATTTTAAACACGAACTGAGTTAGAATAGAAATTTTCCAACCCATGGTCAATAAGTCTATTCCTCCAAAAATTTGTTTATTTCTTAAGGTAATATACAAAACTTTCAATTATATGTGATATTATGTGGAACCATAATAATTATGCATACATTTGTTCATTTGAGAACAGTTTAAGAATATCTCAAGCATTAAAACTTCATAAGGCTGTATTTCTAATAATAGGGCGTCCTATCCAGGAGTTTTGAAATCAGAAAATGGCTATACTTTTTTGCAAAGTTTTTGCCTGCTCATGTCAACATTTTTTTATTTGTAGTTACATTGCCACCCAATTCTGTGGAGAATTGAGAGTTGACTGAATTTTTGTACTAAACAAAAAAATTAAAAATTTCTAAAATATTATGAAGGTATAAAAAATTTGTATCTGCTTTTGTAATTAAATTTATTATTTTAATGTTTATAAGTATCTATAATGCAGTTCTTAACACCCAAACTATAAATGTTTACTTTAAAATTAAACTAGATTTTAATTCTTAATTATATTACCAAAAATTTTGAAAATTGATTTTCTAAGTAAAAGCTTAAAAGCTTAAATTCTAATGTAGTAATGTCATTTAAATATTATAATTAGCAAAAAAAAAAATTGTTTAGATTTAGGCAAAGCTAGAAAATAAAGCTAATAAATATTTACTGATAAATAATATATAATATATTTTAATATGATATTATTGTTTTTACTTTTTACTATTTAAATTTCAAAAATATATCAATAAAATTCAAGTTATAAAACTGTATAACGCTTAAATTATAATTTTGAGATGCCTAACTACAATAATTTTAGAATTAAAGAAAAATAAAAACATTAATTTATGATAAACAGGAGAATAATCCCCCTCCCAAATAGCACCCTTGCCTGATATTCGAAAATAATATAATTATCAAAGTTATTACTAACTATACAGTAAAAGCCAATTTTAAGAATTATAACCCATTACCAATCAAAATAGTTATTTTAAAGTCAAGACATTTTATAAAAAACTTATTATGATTACTAATAATTATATTTTCTAAATTTTTTAAATGTTTGTATAGTATAGCTAAAAATTCTGCTCATCACATGATTTTAATGATTAAATTTAATTGTTCATACTATTATTTTCTGATATTTTATCATCTCGTTTGTCATTACTGTACTGTAATGCTAATTGTAATTTGGTCATCCAATCCATAAGTTCAGGCTCTGTATCTGAAGCTAAACAATAACTTTTGTCAGTATCAACCATCCGAAGCTCAAAGCAAAATCTGCCTTTTTTACTGTTCTGAAAGTTCAAAAAAATAGTACTATAAAAACACCATAAAATATAAGGAAACTTTAATATTCTAATATGATAAGTATATCTTAATCAAAAATATTTACCCGAATTACTTTGTCACATAAATCCATAACAATTGTTGCCTTAGTATCTCCTTTTTTATCATCTTTGTAAACCTCTAATATATATGTGCCATCAACTTGTTGTCTATAAATATACATTTGATTTAAAATGCATATAATTACTTTTATAGAGATTAAGAAATATGTATTTTCACTTTTCAGACTTTCAATCAATAATTAAAACATTATTACTTAAAAAAAAACACGAGTAATGATATTTATAAATTTACTTCAATATACAGAAACGTCTTTTAAAAGATTTTGAACCAGCTAAATTAGCAAACATTCGTTCTGAGGCACCTCCGCCACCATCAGGACCTTTATATAAATATCCTTGTTTAAATAAAGCACTATCATTTTTTATTGTTTTCCAATCCTGTGAGCAAAAAATCAATTTAGATTGTTGTAATACAATATTATAAAATATAACAATTTACTTTATCTAATCCATCTAGATCTGTGTCAATTTCATAAACTTCTTCTTTGAAATCATCATTTTTAAATATCCTAAAAAATTTGAGTAAGCACTGAATATATAAAAGTATTATATACTGTTTAAGTTAACATGCATCAATTATATAATCATAATTACTCTGGTGGAAATTGAATATACGATCCTGAATATGCACTATATTTATAATGTATAACATGCCAGTTAGCTAAATAACTTTCTATACATCTTTTTGTTAAAAGTGAACATTCTGTGGTGTCTGCATTTGAAGGAATACTGGGGTCCATAGTACGATATCTTCTCGGTAAAACCACTTGCTATTTAAAAAAATTAATATTAAATACCTATTACATAATGAGATTTTTAGTATTTGATTTAGTTATAAACTTACTGAAACATCATCTGAAGGATAAAGTAATAATTCTCTTTGAGGATCATTCTGAAAAACTGTATGGTTTTTAGCAATATAGTCTTCGAAGTCTAATGGATCTACTTGAAAACATTTTTGCTACCACAAAATAAAATAATATTATTTATGCATTATTTATAAATAGAATAATTAAAACTTATTATACTTTATGAAAAAACATATCATGCAGCTTAAAAATATGAATTATATTTATTTTATTTTTATTAATAATAATATATTAAGATTGAGTAATTTGTTAATTAACTACCTTTTTCAAACATTTAAATAATGTATGGAATTTTATTTTCTAAATAAACTTTAAAGCTCTGGACTTTTTGACCTAAAATACTGAAATGACCTAAATTAACTTTAAAATTTGAAGATAAATATTTTTATTTTGGTCATATAGTTAATAAATTATTATTGAGCAATTATAAAATTTCAACAGAGAATACCTTTTTTTAGAGAAATAAAAAAGAATAACAATTACTAATAATAATGATAATATCTGTTATTAGGACAGTTATGACCTATGGTTCAGAAACTTTTGTTCAACTATCTAATTATTCTATATTCTATGATCTAATTAAAAAATCGAAATTAAGGAATAGTTGCATATAGTAACTATCATTAAACATTTAAAAAGCTTTGTCAAAATTACACTCCAATTATTGAATAAAACCATAGAGTAGATATATAAATCTAGCAAGAATGGGCAAAAATTGATTACAAATTAGATACCCAGGTCAAATTACTTCAAAACAAAATTTGTGTTATTAATTTTTAAATTGAATAACAAAAAAAATTTTGTACTAAGTGATTTTAAATAAATATTTTTTAAAACCAAAGTTAATTTACTAATGAATACTTACATTATTCGAACTATCGCGGACAACTTGAGATACAGTTTCTCGAAGTTGAGCTGCCATTCCTGGCCGCCCTAAGCCTTTAGTGAATTTTCTTTCTCCCATACTCAACTCTGAACTCAACTAATGAATAAAGTTAAATATAAATTACAAATAACACGAAAATACATTTTTAAATGCATAATAAATTATAATTAATTAGAATAATGAACATAGAAATTGTAAAACGTAAAAATTTGTATTGCAGTAACGCTGAGATATAATGCGATAAATTATTAGTAATACTGTGGTCTATGAGCAATTGAATGTTAAAGGTTTTAAAGGTTTTAATTTAAAATGTCACAAGAATATTCGGCTGTCGCCTCTAGGCTCTAAGCCTCCTATTCATTAATATTATATGCCGCGTACCGATAATGATAACGATTATGATTGTTGATAATATAATACGATAAGGTGCTAAGACCATTTTGAGTTTTTATATTTTAAACACTTATTTATTTGATAGGTACTTACTTGAAGATAAGAACTTTTCAATAAAAAATGGTTTGTTAACTGATAATAAGCACAAAACGTGCTGAAGTGCCAATTGAGGACTGCTCAGTGCCCGACTTTTGTAGGTAACTAAAAAACATTAAATATATAGGTAATCACTTTCAAATAATCTAAAAGTTTTCATAAACACCTATGATTCTAATTTCTATTACCCTTTATAGTAAATGTGCGTTTTCTCATCTTGCCTCAGCTTATATTTCTATAGTGAACGATGATCGTAGATTATTTTTAGCTAGACATAAATTTGTTTTGTGAAATGGTAAAATTAAATACAAGATTTGACTGTATATTTTTATATTATTTTGGAAAAGTTTATAGGTATTGACAGTTTGGTGACATGTTTGTAAATTGTATAAATGTAAGTGGTAGGTAATTAATAATGTTGGTCAATATCGTGTTTAGATACGTTTAGGGGAAAATTAGTTAAATATGTTTAGGTAACAACAACTATTTTTACTACTAAGACTGAATCATTTTACAGGGTTTCCCGTGAGTAGTACTTGCTGAAACCTAAATTTTTAAAGAACGTATAACCTATTATACATAAATTTATTTTATAGACTTGATGTTCACATTTTGATACTATATAAATATTTAAACAGACAATAACGAATAAGTAGTCGGTAGTCGTTAATTAATGGCTGTGAATAATTGAAAACTTATTTATATATTAATTTAAATAAAATTTAAACCATCTAAATGCTCATTAAAAACCGAGTTCAGGGTTTGAAGAGTATGAAATTGATTAACAATTTATCGAGAACTATCAGTGTTATGCTCTTCGCTTTTGTTTGGTAGTAATAGAAACTAGAAATGTTACTACATTTCTAATTCTTACTGTTGGGCTAGATCGAAATAGTATTCTTTAAACGGTTTGTAATTATTATTTCTTAAGATTCTGCCTTGTGGCAAGACGCTGTAGTTTTAATATCGTAAGTCGTAACTCGTATAATAGCCATATATTGTAATACTGTCATAGGACACCTGATGAGTGATGACATGTAGATATCATAAATCATAATCATAGCCCTGTGAGTATCACTATTAGTATTAAAGGAGTTTTGTCTTCTTGCTTTCTTATCTCTATTCTACATTATTTTCTACATGACTGCGTATTATATTACCCACATTTATCCAATGGTCTTACATTATTATCCCTGTCGTAAACGTAGACTGCTGACAAGTAATCCGTACGACGTACGACATAATCCATGACGTCATGGTTAAAAATATACTTAAATATTATAATATTTTAAGCCGTGCGTGACGTAACATATTAATAGTATTTAAGACTTATGTCAGCGGTTCCAAACCCATGGGCCGGGGCTCACTTATGGGCCCTGGGCAAATGTGGTACTGGGACGCGGACACTGATTAAGTGTCTATGCCAAGGATCTGAAAATTTTTACTGGAATGAACATTGAGATTTTTATATAATTTTATACACGTCGATATTCTTCTATCGCCTTATTTGTGCGTGTTAATATCATACATATACCTGTATATTAGGTAAGTGGGCCTCTCAATTTTTTTTTCTTCAAATTATTCGTGATCCGCACAACTAAATAGGTTGGGAACCGCTGACTTATGTATGTCCACAAGCGATCGTATCACAATGTTCTTGTGTTATCACTGAATAGTGATAGTGATTACTGGTCAGTGGACCAAGTCAACTAACTATTAAAAAGTGAAAACATGATTTTCTAATGAAATAGTTAATGCCGTTAATGGTAAATCAAGTTTTTTAATTTGTTATAACTTATAACTAATAGTATTTACAAATTTAATAGTATAAATTACTTTATGCTTAGATAGTTTTAATTTTCTTCAGAATATATACTTTGTTAATCAGGATTTATTATTGATTGTACATAATATTATAATGAATAGTAACAAAGTATTAGAATCAGTAAGAAAAATTTTAAACTTTTCAATCAAACGTAATGGACATGATAAAATTTTTGAAAAGGTATAATTAATTCTGTTGCATAATTATTAATGGTTACTAGCTTTCTAATTCATTTTTATATACTAAACTATTTATTCTATAAATGTTGTACTCAACAACTGTCAACTATTCGGCACTTAATAAAATCAGCCATTTAAAATAACCAATATAACATTGTTAGAGAACATAAAATAACAAGTAGATATATATATTAACCAAGGTATAGTGATTAAATTGGAGAAAAAAATTAAGGTGGACTCTAAATGAAGTTGATTAGCGTTCCAAAGCAAATTAATATAATAGTAACCCTATTCCTTGATGAATATAATAAAAGGGTAGGTATGCTATAATATGGAAAAAAAATGTAGATTATCTCAATCCTCCTGCATCCTCCTCCAATTCAACCACTGTCAGGATATAAGTGTAAAGTAATATTCAAAAGTATCCTATTAGTAATTTGTTAATCAAAACTTTTGGTTTGATATAATGCAAAAAACAATAATTTTTAAATGTATTCACGGTTCAGTGGCAAATTAAGGGGAGTCTATGGGGTCTGGAACTGCTATCATTGTATTATTACGAGGCTAAATGGACTAGCAAATAGTTATGATGTCCATTCATTGAAACATATTATATCTAGTTTTTTTTTTTGAAATAATCAATGAATTGGCACATATTAAGTCCTAAAACAGCAGTTGCCAAACTTTCTCAGCCTCAAAACCCAATAAGAGTAGAATTTTCTGATAGAGCTCTCAAGAAGTATTAAACATTTATTTTTATCTGCCTGTGTTCTATCTTCTATGAAGTATAATAAATATGAATTGTATACATACAAGAGTCAAAATAAGATTATATTTATGAATAAAGTTGGAATAATAGTGTTCAGAGAACTAGAGAAAATATTATTTAGGTATTATTTAAA
This sequence comes from Diuraphis noxia, assembly GCF_037042655.1. Taxonomy (NCBI): domain Eukaryota; kingdom Metazoa; phylum Arthropoda; class Insecta; order Hemiptera; family Aphididae; genus Diuraphis; species Diuraphis noxia. The sequence goes on from NW_028301711.1 coordinate 26,889,230, forward strand.
ATTTAATTTTGTTTCTTATTGAGATTTTAGGCAGTAGGTATACATATCGGTAAATTATATCATTCAAGTATTCATGATATATATATATATATATGCATATTTATATATTCATTTTAAATAACAAACAATTTTTAATTTTTTTGTGGTGTTACAAACAAAGCTCTTGATAAGCCATTGCACCAAGCCACCAAGGGTTGTGTAGAGCACAGTTTGGGAACTGTTGTTTTAGAAGATTAGATTTTATATTATGAATGTTCTTTTATGTAATAAAAATAAATAATTATTGATATCAGTGTTTTTTTAAATGTATTCTAATAAATTTAATTCCAATTTCAGTGAGATGTTGGGGGGAGGGGTCCCTAACTTAAATATGTTTAGAAAATTATCTGGATTCCTTCTTTGTGAAATTTCTAAGTATGCAATTGCATGATTTCTTTAATGGTATATATTATATATATATATATATTTATATATATTAATAGAATTGGTTGATTGCAAATAAAGAATCTATTTAAAATAACACATTTTGAAATATTATAGGTTCACTGATCAAATTGATTTTTTGTTTGCACAAGGTGAATATAATATCAGCTGGAAATGGCCAATGTGTTGCTGAGATGGTTGTTGAAAAAGAACATACCAATAGATTTGGTACACTACATGGAGGTTTTACAGCTTCTGCTGTAGATGTTTTGTCGAGTATGGCTGTATTGACTCATCCACGAGTTGTTGAGGACATTGATTCAGTGCCTAACTCCGGTGTTTCAGTTGATATTCATATTTCGTATGTATATTTTTTGTTGCAATATATCCTTTTAAATATATTTCCAGTAGAAATATTTCTAATATATCATAAGTTTATTAATATTATTTTTGGTGTATGAAATATGAATAAATATACATTTATAAATATTTTATATTTGCACACCTACACAAGCTTGTTCAGAGGTTAGGTCAATCACTACTATCTATTTATAAGATGAAAAATAATAAACCAATTATTTTACACAAATTAATATTTGAAATTATTACATTTGTTTTTGATTAATATAATTACATTTATTATAAGTTTCGAACAAAATATTATAATTATTATTTAAAAAAAAAAACAAAATTACTTTTAAACGTACATTTTATTTATTTTATTATTATTTTTTTTTTCAGGTATTTAAATTCAGCAAAAATTGGTGACAAAATAGTTATTAATTCTGAAACTGTTAAGCTGGGAAGAAATTTAGCATTTCTAAAAGTGACATTGTTCAGGAAAGATGATAAGGTTATTTTAGCTCAAGGTTCACACACTAAATTTGTGGGATAATATAAAAATAACATTATGTAAAATGAATTTGTTTGAAAAAAATGTGTTATGTGTCATGACTTATGATATGAACAAATTTATTTAATTTCAGTTTTTATAATTAGTGTTTAGACATTGTGTTATTTGTTATTAGATTTTAATTAAATATTTCAGTTATTATACCTAACACATATTTGTTTTTTTTTTGTTTTTTAACCTTATCAAATATTTATCTATTTATTTTTTTGTAATGCAATTAAATGGATTAATATATTAGAGGGGGGGAATTATGGAATTTTTTTTAAATATACAACCTTAATAAAGTAGTATAATGAAATAAAACTTATTTGAATTATTTGAATTTATACACCAACAAAAATGGTTCAGTTAATAACATTCTTTTTTTTTAGATTCTGAACGAAGTGATGAATGTATTGATTTTACAATGATGTGTGTTTTTTTTTTTTTTTTTTTTTGTTTTTTTTTTTGTGTGTCTGTGTACAGCATAACTAGTCGAAATAATGCTTCGAAAAGTAAACATTTTCCAACAGTTTTCAAAAAAATCGAAAAAACAAAAAAAAAATGACAGAAAAACGGGAATTTTTACGCAAAATCAGTTTTCGACCAAATCGATTTTTTATATGGCTGTAATTCAAAAAATAATCATTTTAAATACTTGAAATTTTCACCAAATGTTTATGTTAGTGTTCTCTATATACAGTTTAATTTTCAAAAATTTTTGACTTTTTTTGAGTTATTTATAGACCACTGAAATTTACACTTTTTTTGAGAATTTTTTTTTGAAGTGTCGCTAAAAAAATGTTGGACGACCAAAGAAACTTGAAAATTTAATACAAGGTTCCTTATGAGTTTTTCTTATTGTAGCTAAAAAAAATTAAAAATCGTAAGTCACAATTTTTTTTAATAAGCTTTTATAGTTCAAAATTTTACGAAATCTATCGAAAACGCGAAAATTTGCAAGTAATTTTGAAGTTGAAAAATCATAAAATTTTTTGCGTTTATAACTAAAGATTAAAAATACAACACTAAGTTCTCCATAAGTTTTCCTTCAAGTAGCTATAGAGAAAACTCGAAGTATCATTATAGAAAAAATTTCAAGTGCGTTTGAATTTTAAATTTTTACGAAATAGCGTAACGATAACGATTTATCCTGAAACGATTTTAAATATTTGTTATTATTCAAAAAGTATAAGTCCTAGATACTTGAAAATTTTACCAGTTATTAGGATTGGTATTTTCTTTACATGATTAAATTTTCAAAATATTTTGACTTTTTTTGAGATATTTATAGACAACTGAAATTTTCAATATTTCTGAAAAATTTTTTTTGAAGTGTCGATAAAATTTTTTTGGCCCTATCAAAATACTTGAAAATTTAATACAAAGTTCCTCATAAGTTATTCTTAAAGTGATTAAAAAATTATAGGAATACATAGGCACAATTTTTTTTTATAAGCGTTTATAGTTCAAATTTTTACGAAATCTGTCGAAAATGTGAAAATTTGCAAGTAATTTTGAAGCTGAAAAATCATAAAATTTTTCGTGTTTATAACTAAAGATTAAGAATACATCACTAAGTTTTCCATAAGTTTTACTTCAAGTAGCTATAGAGAAAACTCGAAGCGTCATTATAGGAAAAATTTTAATTGCGTTTGAATTTTAAATTTTTACGAAATAGCCTAACGATAACGATTTATCCTGAAACGATTTTAAATATTTGTTATTATTCAAAAAGTATGAGTCCTAGATACTTGAAAATTTTACCAGTTATTAAGATTGGCATTTTCTTTACATGATTTAATTTTCAAAATATTTTGACTTTTTTTGAGATATTTATAGACAACTGAAATTTTCAATACTTCTGAAAATTTTTTTGGAAGGGTCGATAAAATTTTTTTGGCCCTATCAAAATACTTGAAAATTGAATACAAAGTTCCTCATAAGTTATTCTTATAGTAATCAAAAAATTATAAAAATACATAGGCACAATTTTTTTTATTAGCATTTGAAGTTCAAATATTGACTTAATACGTACAAATTACGGCAATGTTCAAATTATCTTAGATAGAAATTCATAAAAATTTTCCTTTTTTGATCTAAGATTTGAAAATTTAATACAAGGCTCCTATCATATTTTTTTACAATAGCAGTTGAAAAATAAAAGAAATATGTTGTCACAAATTTTTTTTATAAGATTTTACAGTTCAAATTTTAACCAAATACATAAAAATTACGGCAATGTTCAAATTATGTTAGATCGAAATTCATAAAAGTTTTTCTTTTTAATTCTAAGATTTGAGAATTTAATACAAGGCTCATAATATATTTTTACAATTGCAGTTGAAAAATAAAAGAAATATATAGCTACATTTTTTTTTTACATGCATTCAAATTTTAATTTTGACAACATACGTAAAAATCACGAAAATTCGTAAATTATTTTATTCTATAAATTCATAAAAAATTTTCCTTTTATACCTAAGATTTGAAAATTTAATACAAGGCTCCTTACAAGTTTTTCAATCTTTATCACAAAAAAAATGTCCATCGGAAATTCAAATTAAATTTTTATTAGCATTTGAATTTCAAATATTGACAAAAATTCGTCAAAACCATGAATATTTGCAAATTATTTTGTAGTTCAAAATTCATAATATTGTTTGTATTTATATCTAAGGTTATACAATTTAACACCAAGTTTTCCATAAGTTTTGCTTCAAATAGCTATAGAGAAAATTTGAAGCGTCATTATAGGAAAAATGTTTTGAGCGTTTGAGTTTTAAATTTTTATGAAATCGCGTAATGATAACAATTTATCCTCAAACCAGGTATTCGTATATCTATGATAATATAAGGTATTATGAATTATGATAACTACACTAATTAATTAACCGTGCCTTATGCAAAATGCGTCTTAATTGAAAAATAAAATATTTGTTTCAAAATAGAATATATGACAATATTTAAATATAATATATCCTAGACTGACAAATCATCTCCGTTCAGAATCGTTTTTCGTATACAATGATACCTATCATTGCATTCAAATTTAATCCCATCCATTACAGTAACCTACTGTACAGCAGAGCGACATCCACGACTTACCCGCTTTTTTATTATTATTATTATCATTATTTTATTATAACTAACACTTACCAGAAAACTTGATTCTGAAGTAAAATCTCTGTTATTCATATAAAGATTTGTAAACTTAAAAGCATATAATACTAATAATATTTCATTATTGTAAAACCATGTAGTTACTGTAACCTTCATTCTTCCTTGGCTCTGCCCAAAATGTAAAAATATTTCTCAGAACTAACCACATCACATCTACAGAAAATCTTTTTACTTGAGTCTTAAGGTCTAACTGCTATAGAATTAAAGTCATTAAAATGTTTCCCTAATAACTGCTTGAAAATTAGTATTCATTACATGTTTATTCTTTTACACTGACCAAGATTAATGTATTTTTTATATTTTATAGTATTTTTTTTTTTTAGCCACAGGTTAGTCCACTTTGGTAATTGTGTTGAAAAATATATAAATTTAGTCACATATTTTACTAATACATTATATAAATGTAGTATAATACTATATTTCTTATTTTAACTACTTATGTACAATGTACATTGTACATAGGAAGATTCACCTAGTAAGGGCACTCTCGTTTTTCATTTTAATAATGAATTTATTCTAATAAATTAGCAATTAAAAAATATTAATAAATGGTTTGTGTTTTTTAGATTATATTGTATGATCTAACCTTAAAGGTGACTGAGCTGGTTTTTCCAATTTTCCGTTCATTTATAAAATTTGATAATTATATTTTAGTTGCTTCTTTAATTATAATACTTTCCCATATATCTACTGCCCAATCTTTTTTCTATGGGGAGATTGATTTGGAGTTTTATATCAACAAAAGTGATTCTTAAGCCTCATTAGTATGTGTCGAATTTTGATAATTTTTTTTTAATCTAAAAAATCAGAACTTTTTCTGATCGGATCAAAGCACGTATTTTCATTTTACTTTAAATAGTAATAGAAAAATAACAAATAATGTACAATATTCAAATCCATATTGTCCATATTTTAGCTTCTATAATAATAATTTTGAAAATTTGGCTTTGAACTAACCTGCAAAATCTTTTCTTTTTTAAAAAATAATTGACCAAATCCTACTGTTAATCAGGGCTTAAAGTTTTTCAGGTAAGACATGTTTTGTATTAAAAATAACGCCCTTAACCTTAAAGGTTCTAACAGTAACATTTTTAAAGAGTATTCAATAAGTATAGGAAATTTGACTAACATATGAATATTAATTATATTATCAGTGTTTCAATATATTTTTTCAATAAATTATTCAATATTAGTTGAGAAACTCCAAAATAAAGGTAAAAGTTGTTTTTTAAAAAGAATCTGCATTTAATTGATTTAGTCACATTTAAAATTCAAAATTATATTTACAAAAGTTATTTATAATCCATTGTTTTTGAAAAATGATCTATCATCTATGTGGAGCTCAAATTAGCTACCTATTAATCTCCATTTGTTTATGATTATTTATAAATTGCAACAGAATTATAACCTAGCTTGCTTGCATAATCTTTTCCATACGACATCTTGTGATTATTCAAAAACTACTTAGAAATTCAAATTATGTCAATTTCCTGTCAAATATTCAATGTGTAAGGAGTAAGAAAAGTATAAGTATCTACAAAAATCACATGAAATATAATAATTAATGTAGACATATATAATATAGGTATTAGTATAGTATGTATCTACACATAATGCAGTAGTACACATAGGCGTAGAATGAGGGGGGGGGGGGGGGGTTAAGGGGGCTATAGCCCCCCCCCCCCCAAAAAAAAATTTTGTTAAGCCTCCCTAAAATTCTTCTTAGCCCCTTGTGTAAAAATGAAATATTTTATACGTCCATGGTCCATGTACTATGAGAACTGAAGAATAATTGTTCTATTATTTATTTGTATTTTTATTTCCAAAGAATATTTTAATTGATAATTCAAATTTTAAATTATTCAGTTATTTATACATTTTATTACATCGATATCATTAGCAATAATAATATTTTGTTATAATATAATGTTATTTATATATTAAAATATGATATACACTGAATTTCCACTTAGTGTGATTTATGAATATAGCTAATAATCATTATTAGACTAATATAATGTTATCGCCATCGTAGAGAAACAACACATTAAACACATTAAACAAAACTATTTTGTTAGTAATACTACTGGTGCTGAATGTTCTGTTGATAATATGGATGAAGGAATGAGTGATGAAGACGCACAGTTTGAATACTGGAAAATTAATGGTTATTTTAGGATACTTGACTGTGTTATATCTGGTTTGAGAAGCAGATTTTCAACAGAAAGCTTGAAAATGGGACTTAGTATTGATAACTTTATGAAGTTAAAATATCCTGAAAGTTTATATTTTATTGAACATTACGAGGTTAGTAAAATATATAAAAATATATAATATTTATGTTAATATAAGGTTTTGTTTTTAGAAAGCTTTATGTATTGATAAGGACCAACTTAAAGCTGAAATGCTAATTATGGAGAATTGTATTGATAAAGATAATTTTGATATAGATTCTATTGTATCAGAAATTAACAAAAAAGTTTTTCCAAATTTATATAAACTATTACAAGTAGCACTTACTATTCCAGTAAGTTCTGCGTCATGCGAAAGATCGTTTTCAGTAATGCGGCGAATAAAAACATGGCTTAGAAATTCTATGACTTATGATAGATTTGAAAATCTATCATTACTTCATATTGAAAGGGACTTAGCTAATATTATTAATTCTGAAGATGTTCTTAATATATTTGCGCAAAAAAGTAGACGTTTAAACTTGATACTGTAGGTAATAATTTCCTATTTAAAATGTTTTTTTTTACACTTAATTCAATTATAAAATATGTATTTGATAATATGATATATGGTATTTTATTTATTTATATTAAACTTAAATATATGCTTATTTAGTTCTTTTTATATTTTATTCCTTTAAATTTTTCTTTAGTTAAATTGTTAGTACTTATATATGTTTGTACCCAAATTATAGACCTAGCCCCTTCGCTGAAATAATTCACAAGAAGTTCCAGCAGCATCATTGATTCTACGAGGAAAAAAAGGCTATAGCCCCCTCATAAAAATCAACCATGCTACGCCTATGGTAGTACAGTCAAAGCCAGGTATTAATTATTATTATTTATTAGTCCAGTAATTATTAAAATAAACAGTATATTATAATGTCTATCCGGAACAGTTAAAGGCGTAGTTAATGTAGAGAAATAAAATTTGTGTTTTTTTTCCTTTCTAAACCCCCCCCCCCCCCTCCATCGTTTCATAATCCTAGCTACGCCACTGATTATAATACTATTAGAATTAATTTTCTTATATCATTAAAGAGAGAGATTTAAACTTTATAGGTAGGTTTCGTGTTTTTATGTGTATAATTAGTATTTCATATTCAAAAAATTTGGTTGTGTACCTATATGTTACCGGAAATGTGGCAATGTTATCACTAGTACTCGGATGTTTGTGAAATTGCAAATTTTTTTCTATTTATTCAATTTAATGTTAACCTAGTTACAAATTTAATTCATGTTATACTGAATCAAATAATACTATTTTTATTTTACATATTTTTGTGTTTTTATTGGCTAAAAATACATATTTTATAATTTTATTTATTTATATTAGAGTAGTTTTTAAGTGAAACATTCGAGCCCTAGTTATTACGTATCAGTTCTTACACGAAAGCATTGGCGATTATATGATGTTGCAGGTCATGTAGCTTTACAATGTAACTATTAACTAACTCAGAACGGTGAGATGCTAAAAACCATTATACTCTGCCATTACCGTAAATATTGTCCGTGTTCTATAAAAAAATATCTGGTGGGTAATGACTAATATCGTTAAAACGGTTGATTGGAAAATGTCATGGCTATCGCCTATCACATAGGTATCGCATAATATGTTTACGTACCATTTACGTGTTTTATTAAAAGTGTCCCTACCTGTCCATACAACACGGTTCGCTTAGTAGGTAGTGTTCTATCTATCTTAGTGCAGTACGTATTATTTCGTTAAAATGGATTTGAATAAAATGCGAAGTGAATTTAATAAAGTGATTAAAAAAATAATAATATTTAATTTTTTATTGATTATTGATCATTGATATTTGATTATTTATTAGTGTAATAGCAGGGTAATTAATAATTGTGACAGATTAAATTAAAATATCTAAGAAAAATATATATGCCATATGGCATCTTTGCCTGATATCGTTAGGAAATGATAACATGAACTAGGCAATGATATCATTTTCTTCCGCTATTATAGGAATTGTCATCATTTCCTAGGAACTGTCATCATTTCCTAAATGTCAACATTTCCGGTAACATATATAATATGAGTATGGTTCTTTATACATGCAATTTAATGATGGCTTGCCATAAGATATTCATAACTCATAAGTAGGGCTTGGATTTCAATGCAAAGTGCATCTTTTTTTAGTTGATCAAAGCAATGCCTTCAAGTACATAATTCGTTTCATGTAACGAATGTTTCAAAGCTAAAAATTTTATTTTAAGAGAATATTCATCATTATTGGGTCATTTTTATAGTTTTTAATGCATATCTGTTTAATATACTATAATACAAATTTAGCATATTTATTAATATATATTTTAGTATCTATGTTTAGAATGAATAATATTGCCCCAAAACATATGCCTGTCAATATCATCGCAGCATCAAGTCAATTTTTCTTTTTCTTTTTTTTTTAACAAAATAATAAGTAATATATATATTATAATAATAAATTCCAAATCAAAATACCAAATTATATATTTAAAAAATATAAATGGCATTTTTAAGGCCATTTTTGAGGTAAAATGCATTTTTTAAGGACGTTTATGGCTATTTTTTATAGCATTTATAGCATTTAAATCCGGGCCCTACAAGCATAGGCGCAAATATGGGAGGGAGCTTAGAGGGTATTAGCACCTCCAATTTTAAAATTAGCATTCTCAAATAATGTTCTTGTTTATATATCAAAAACTTCTCCTTACAAAAAAAAACTAATATGATAAAATTCATAGCTTAAGCACTTAAAATTGTGTCTATTATACTCATAAGATATAGTCGAATTAAGTAATATTGATATCACCAGCTAGCTACCTATAACATAACGTAAGTAATATTAGGTATATTTTTATTATCAGGAAGATTACATCAAAGTTAGAACTGTTTAAGTTTAACGTTTTAACATTAATACTAATTCATCTAAATTAATAAATATATTACATTAGTTGAAAAAAAAAATATTTAAACTATAATTACAACAAGTATAACTAGACAAGTTTTCAATACAGACATATAGTTTGTATTTACTTTAAATAATTAAAATTATTTAAAATAAATTCATCAAAAGCCGTATACAGTACCTATTACACTTACACAATAGTTGTTTGAGATTAGCTATAGATAATATTATAATAATATTATTGTTTAACTCTCGCAGCTCTCAAGTTTTGTAATTAATGCTGTCTTTAATATTTAATATAATAGGTACCTATTATTTATGTATTTATTACTATTAATCACACATCCATAAGCCATATTATATTACCCGGGTCGATTTATAAATATGCAAATTAAACCGTTTTTATTTATGATTTTGATTAGGTTACACAAGAAATTAATAATACTATTTTATTTTGTTTTGTACTCACTTTTTTTAACTGTTAAAACAATCATGGTGTTAAATTATTTGACCTATAACTTATTGATTGATACAATTAATTAAATATAAATGCATATCTTTTGGCAGGTATACGAGTTATGCGAGTAAACATATCATAATCAGTAAATACTCGTATATAATATTTTTAATGCGTTCAAAGAGTATCTATACCCATATATTATATCTAATTTGAAATATCATTTTTCATACTATATTACAAGATACGAAAATTATTATATATAGGTATTTAGTATTTAAACCCTAGTTTCAACACAATATCAATATACCTATATATATTAAACAACATAAAATAACAAAAAGGTGTACGTTGCGTATATTATGTGTAAACAATCCAAGGTGGAAATTAATAACAGTAAACAATGCAGATTATTTAATTAAGAGGTAGGTACATAGTAAAACATTCTAAATAAACTTCCAAGGGATAGTTGTGAAAGTCTGAAGTTACATTATTTTCGTTTTCGCTTAACCGACATATCCATTAGCAAACGAAGGACGAGTCTTTTTTGTGTACTCGACTAGACGGAAATATGATACCGAACTCTCATCTTTGTTTTTCATACGAAACGGAAATGGCTACTATTATCCGCTTTGCAAGTAAGTAAATATTACTAGGTTTCTGTTTGATTGGCTATTGGCGTGGTCGATTATATATTAGTTGTATTATGAATGACCCTTTTTCAATGTATGTAGAAGATAAAAGCTTGCAAATAGAGTACACGTTATTGACAAACTCCCTTTCCCTCGCTCTGACTCCCTATGTATAAATGTTTTTAGATTTATATTCCAAGGCATTTATTTAATTTAAAATATTTATTAGAATATCGATGTTAAAATAATAAGATATTTAGAGAAAAAAAAAAGAATTTAAAAGAACAAAGTGTGTTCGGTGCTGGACGTGCGGATAGTAGGTGCCTATATATATAGGTGAATTATTATTTATTACAACCGAAAAATCGTGTGATGCGCGCCAACGGTCATAATTTAATAAAAAGCATAAAGTACTATATGGAAGGGGTGTCCCGCTTCGAGTTTTATTGTTATTAGTGAGGTATAGAGAAGTGTAGAGTGACTGTGTAAATAATTTTTGAGTGCCCGAGTGTCCAAACAAAACCACATCCTCGGACTAGGCACCTGGGACCCCACACGACGTTGCGCCGGCTTCTTGGATTCAGCCCGTTCATGTATAATGATAATAATAATATAAGGTGAACCATTATAAACCTATTTCATTCATAGTTTTTATAACGCGTACCTGAATTAACGTCTTAGACCTCTCCCACCTTTTCGATGACATTTGAAAAAAAATAAAAAAAATATTCATGTCTCAAGAAAGAAATTTTACTGTATATTTCTATAGCCCTTTATATATATATACGCATATAAATAATATGTAAATATATTATAGTCATCGTCGTTTAATATATAAAGAACGTTCGAGTGTAAATATAAGGTGTATATTCAATTTATATATACCTACCAACAGAAGCACAAGAAAATAAAAAACATTCTAAATTATAATTCATTTAATTATAATACAATTTAGCTACTAGTTATAGGTGCTTATATACTACCTATAGGTACTGTTGTAATTTTTAAATAGTTTTAATTTACATAATATTGTACTCTTTTCGAATATTAATAAAATACTGCATTAGAAATTTAGATATAGTTTTATATTACTTTATTTGAACAATAGTTTAACTTGTAAATTTTTATGAAATTTCATGACTATATGGCATTGTCACATTGATAAAAATATTATAAAATTAACTAATAATAGCTATAAAGATAGGTATATAACAAAATATCCTTAGAAATAGAGATGGCAGACCATATATTTTCTCATACCCGTTTTTCATTGTACAGTGATTTATCATTGAATTCAAATTTAACAATCTATTACAATGACCCGCTACTCAATTGGTACTCAATGACGAGCTAAAGATACACTAGACGAGTAGACGAAAGAGTCAACATAATATAACACCTATACAAGACAGCAGAATGACTACTCTGATATTTTGCTTTAATAATATATATTTATATCAATTCTGATTTATGGATCTTTAAGTATGCATAAGAACCATATTTTTCACACAATAAGAATTTTCACACCATTTTTAATAGTCTTAAATGTTGTCGGTACGATGGAACCAATATATTTAAAAAAATATTATATCATAATTAATATTGTTATGTTATAAATGATATACCTATTTATAAAAACTTGTTTTAAATTTTAAAATCCTATATCTAAAGGAAATTGATTTAAACATTTCTAAATCAAAATTCTAACTTCTTACGTCCCTAAATTTGATTGTAAATTTATGTTCAACTTTTTTTAAAATTATATTAACAACAACTCGTGAAGAACATTTTGTCAAATTTCAGATTTTGGACCAAGCGAAAAATTATTCATCGATAATAATTTAAAATGTCTCATACATTTAAATAACTCAAGAAGAGTTCAAGAGTTAATATATAAAATTGTATCATAAATGGAAAATAGTAATTTAAATATTTAGTGAAAATTGAACTATCTACAGTAATTCATTTTTGAGTTACACTAAAAAACAAAGTCAACTTTTTCTTTTTCCCTACGTTTTAAAAACTACTGAGAATATTTGTTATTTTTGACAACCCAAAGTACCATTTTGACTCACTTTCCTGCCAGATAAAAACATTTTACTTCCCCAAAAGGCAATAAAAGACAAAAAATAAAACACACATAATTTAGTAAATTCAATATCTTTATCGCTCCTGTCGGAATCTAAAAGCATTTAATATAATGTATCGCGCATGACACTTTTTAAATGGAGAATAAAATATAAACATTTGAATATAATATGGTCCAAATATGAGAATTTTATAAATGTAAATATAACTAAAAGACAAACGAGAATGAAAATAGATAGGTACTTAGTGAATCATTCTGTATATATGAATGACGTAGTCTTTTCGTCCGACAGATAAGAATGAACAATAATTATGGTACGCACTTAGAAATACATATGATGGGTATAGATATACCTAATATATTCTTCACATAACCACACATACACACATACCTTACTTACTACACATATTTTATACAAGTTCAGACGTCTATGTTTTCTAACTATTAATTATTATCATCAATTTCCCAGTACTTAATATTATATTTTTTATAAATGATAAAAAAAACTAACGGTCGAACGGCAATAACTGTCTCATTAAGCTGTTTTTATAATCAGATAGGGGAAAATTCTCTCCCCTATTTACTAAATGACGCCGTTGGTGTAGTCTCTTATTTTGGAGATTGTAAACAATATTGTATATACAATATATACAATATATTGTGTATTATATTTGAATTTATTTTAACCAATAGCCGTTACATTTGTTTAAAAAACTAATTTTTAAACAAAATGTATAGTTCAATATTTTCAATTTATAGCAATTATTTTATTAATTTAATGTCCACGCTCATGTGTTATGTAAGTGACATCCAATGTACATTTGCCATATTAGGCTGCAATATTTCTAATTTGTAGTTATGTTATAAACATTTAATTAATGATTTGGATGGAGACTAATGCCCCTATGTATACAATATGTATAGCCATATAGGTAATAATTATAGGTATGTTTCGATTTTAATTTATTAATTTATAAGGTGAACCATATTTTTTTTTATTGATTTATGGTAAATATTATACAAACGTAATTGTTCTCTAACAATAACAATATGTGACATTTATGAGACGAGTAGGCATTTTATACTTTTTAATATCCGGTACTTAGGCAAATGCACGTGACTGACACGTGACCCAATGCCACCGCGCTATTGCATCAACCCCAAAGTTTGCATAAAATAATACCTAGATACTTTATTAATAATTATAATGCACAAACCTTCAATTACTATAACTCAACATTTTTTATTATGTATAAATATTATTTATTATTATTTTTTTTTTAATCTATGACTAACTAAATGTCAAATAACTCTTTTGAATATAATATAGACATATCCACGGTACCTATATATACATATAATATGTTTAGAAAGCATTCAACTGATTAAATTGATCTATGGAAATTTCCTGAATCCGTTTAATATAGTGTTATACTATACAAATATATAATAATATACATAAACAAAATCCAATATATCTTCGGTAAATATAACAGTATAACACTATGGCAATTAACAGTTATACATTATCAACAATATTTTATTAGTAATTAATAAAATTAAACTGTAGTGCAGACATAATATCATTAAATAATAGATATCGTTTTATTTAAAACAATTCGAGAAATTAAAAAAAAAAAAAACTGGTATGTTGGATACTTATAATAATTATTTATATATATATATATTATCGATAAACAAATTTACACTCTTATAAAAACGTTTCGAGGATTGAGATTTGAGATATATTAGTATAGGAATCCATGTTTTATATATATTTGATAACTAATATAGTTATTAGTACAGTACTTGTTAAAATTCAATGGTACCTACTACCTACCTATCAATTTACCGTCTATTCTAGGAATTATAATATCTATTGTAAATTGTGAATTTGATTCACTGCACATTATACAGTGTAAACAATAGTTAATTAGTATTCTGTATCAATAACCTATTGATTAAATTAGTCATGATATCGCACTCGACATACACCGCAGTAGTGCATTACGTGTTTTAAAATTAGTAAATAAAAATGAACAGTTTAAACTGTAGTTATTATTGTCTTAATAATATAATTTAACGAATTGTTTTGTGTATAGAATACTTACAAGAATAATACTGATATAATATACCTGGTTGACTTTATATTTAAATAATTACATAAAAATACATTTGTTATTTAAGTACAAATTATAATACGAGTAGGAAAATATAAATTACAATTACATAGGTTTATTCCAAAAGTTTTATAAAATTGCATCCATTATCCATAAATAGTATTATCGTGGTGTAACAATGTATATATAGTTATAGGTACCACGTGGCACGTAACTTGCCACTTAGTAGGTACCACCAAACGACCAAACGATTTTGCTTAATGAAATTTTTTTTATTATAAACCTCTTTAACACAGACTAGATGTTGAAGAAAAAACGATATTGACTGTGTATTAGAAATATTGAAAACAGCAGCTTCTGCAATAAACGGCCAATTCAGAGTTTCTGTAAATTTCTTCTCGCCGAATCACACTTTGTTACAAAAATCACTTTTGGAGAATGCTGTTGCTATATATAGTACTTATATTGACTGTAAGTCTGTGTATATAATATATATATATATATATATATATATATATATATTTTAGCATTTGACAACTTAACTTTAATAGATAATTATCATTTTTTACTTTTTAGTCTAGGTACTTTCTTAAATAAACAATATTATCAGTTGATTTTTACTTTTTCTTTTACAAAAAATAAATAAACGTTGGCACCTCTGTAGATACCTACTTAAGTATGCTTAAATAAATCACAAGGAATAAACATATAAGCAAAAACTCTGATTACTTTTATTTGGTTATTACATTTTTTATTGATCACAAAAAACATTGACAGGCGACAGCGAATGCCATTAGTTACAGAAAGTAAAAGATATACATGACTAAGTGTTTACAACGATATTTATAAAGATGAGTTATAAATAATATGGGATGTACATTTTTTTAATATATGATTGTACAATTTGGAGTGTTTTAGAAAATTCAATAAATCTGAGTTATTTTTAAGATTGGGACCGAGTCCAGGTTGTATGATATCCTGTGCTCAACTCGTTCTTGGTTGTACACATTTTTGTTTATAACTACTTATAAGTTAAAGATATTTGGGATTGTTTTGAGAACCACGCTATTGTTAAGTTATAAAGCTTAGAGATACTAGAATAGTAGTAGCTATTTGTTTGAAATGCTTGAAAAACATTTTTACACGCTCAATTTTACGTTATGATCATTCAATGAAGTATATAAAACTAAATAAGAATTATTAATAGTGATGAAGGTAAAACAAAATTTTTTTTTGCAAAAATATAAATTTATCAAATCAATTTTTATATTGACTGGTACAATTTTACCTAATACTTTGGCCCTTGGGTCGACAACTTTAAGCTACCTATTAATTAATATGTCTGATTTTGTGATTATATACTTATTAGTCTTATTTGTATTTAAGGGAAAAAAGATACCATATTGAAATTTTCAACAAATAATTAATAATAAAGAATAACTGGCATGTTAAATGATTTTAATTTGTATTTTGTACCTATATGCCATAGTGTGATACATATTTATAAATAGAGTAAGTATAGAAATTTAATAAAATAAACATACAATATCAGTGTAGCTACAAATTATAACTAATCGCAAGTTCTTATCACGAATGCTTAGTGAACATTTTTTTCTTTAAATCACTCATTAAATAAATAATTCTAAAGTATAAACCAAATAATAACGTAAGGTACCTATTGTAATAATATTAAATAATATTAAGTGATTATTGTATTAAAATACATCAAGTTGTTTTGAATAAATTGTACTTAATACCTAATTATGATTTTCCACAATAAATACACCATGTTTTGAATGAAATACAACTACAGTATAAAACCAACAATATAGACTAATATTGAAAATGATATATAACATTTGGATAAATTAAATTAAACAAAACATATATATAGTATATTATGTAGAATTTATTATTTTGTTGTGATTAGTTGATGTGTTTTTATAGTTTTATTCATGTAATTAAATTTAAATGTTAAAATTAAAAACAATTTAAAAATAATATAATAAATGTGTTTATTATTATATAGGTAACCTTATAATATTGAATATTCATTCAAATTATATCATAATAATATATATATTATTAATATAACATAAATTTAAGCTTATTTTTATTTGTGATTTAAAATGTCAACTATAATAGTAATTTGATTATCATCAAGTATTCAGGTATGTACAAAAATCATAAAAGTAATGAACTAATGATATATGTTATTAGTTGGAGGTTGAATAATTAATATGTATGTATTTGTACTAATATGATACAGATCATAAGAATTATCATAAAAAATTATTATTGGTAATAATTAAGAATACCTTCTATATGTACATATATACATCAACATAATATTATGGTGTATAGTGTAGCTTATATAGGAAGAATAGATAGCCCCATCATATGGAAGCATTTACCAAAATGTGTACCCATATAGGTATCTTTTCTTTCGTTATGCAGGTTTTTGAAAAATAATAAACGTTATTAATACAATGTTATTTATGTATATTGCGTTTAAAAGAAAACACCTGGTATGCAAGACCGACACTTTTTATATGTGCATCAGTTTTGTTCCTGTTGTATTTTTCTGTCAATATGATGTATAGTCGGATTTTCAACATGCACGCAAAAGTTAATCTGGTTACAAAACACGGGTAGCAATAATGTATTATTGTAGTCAAATGACAAATAATGAAACGGTGTGCGTTTCCCGTTTGATATTGTTATATAATAATGTGTCAGTATAACGACGCGTGGAGATGACTTCTTGTTGCTAAACTGATATAACTAGCCTATTACATGTACGCCGATTATAAACGCAGCTTAGCGACACAATGGGTACGAATTTTACGGGCAATTGTAGATCGCCACCCTACTTTTGTACGCGAAACCCCGCAATAGTAATAATAATAATAATAATACGTGTTGGACATACAATATGTGTATAAGTAATGACAATGCCGGATGCGAAGAGAGTACAATGAGATCATAAATTTCTGTCAGTCGTGTTTGGAATACCGGAGACATAAAAGTAAACGGATGCATTAAACCACAATAATAGCCGCACAGTGTTCGAAGAGTCAAAAAGAAATGAAAGACTGAAATTTAAATTTGCACAAATTTTAATTTTTTGTCTTCAGATATTATCTACTAGACGATAAGCGCATGATGATGACGATATGTTTTATTATCAGATAATACTTCAGCTAACTGCATGTTACATATAATTACACACAATTACGTTATTGTATAGCTATATGAGGACTTAACGTTGGTAAATAATAATATTATACTCGTTACATAAATATTTGTATTTATTCAACACAATATTTACAAATTAATTTTGGTCATTTTAGATTCTGTATGTGAACATTTTGTAATATATTGGTTTTACCACAGTGGGGTTTTATTTGAGCTGTATGTTTCAGTGTTTGTGTACATTTTTTCGGTAAAATACGATTGAGAACGTTATTTTTGGTAACACGATTGAGAACGTTCGATATTTTTATTTATTTTCAACGTTGCCAAATTTAATCGAACAATAATTTGAGCACGATAATCGTCTATCGAACGATTAAGAACGTAATACCTTTTTGACTGAACGATTAATACAGTTGATTTTTAATATTTATCGGATTAACCGTATGTTATTTGTAACTTTGATACCAGATATACGAGAGAATGACTTAATAGGCGTTTTAGTCGTCGCACAAACTTCAACGAAATATTCGTATTATAGTCGGTTAAAAATAGTTGCGATAGAACAGGGTAAAAAAAAAGAAATGTCAATAAAACAAAAGGAAAAATTAATTAATATTCATAATAAATACCTATGTGTGGTACCTATGTAGCAAACAAAAGTTCTAATAATTTATTAAAATATCTAGAGTATGTTGGATTATGCTATCCCGCTTTAACTAATTATATAAGGTAACTCATTTGTCATAACATATTTATTACATTTTTTATACATATTCTTATAATTTTAAATTTTTATCATTTTTAAACATAATATTTATATTACATATAACTTTCTTCAAGAATATTTGTTAAATGATAAATAATAAATGATATGGCAACGTTTCACGTAAATTCGTTCTCAATCGTATTCTTTTTTGTGTTTTTTTTTGGTCAGCGGTAAGTTCTTTGTTATTTTTAAGTGTTCTCAATCGTTCGGCCAAAAAAATATAATGTTCTCAATCGTTCGATAACCCATTTTTTCGTATCCAAAGCACTGGTTAAAAAATCTTCCTGACTATTGGAAATTAAATTTATATTTCATTTTTCTATAGTCAATAATCAACATTTCAAATTCATTGTCATAGTTTAGAGAAAATAAAAAATAATTTTTTCAGGAAAAAAAAGTAGGTATACTGTTAGAATTTAAAAGAAAACATTTTAAAATACATTCATCACTTCCTTCAGAATCTAAAAGGTAGCAATCGATGGAGTTTTCATGCGTTCTAAATGTTCTAATATAATATATGTATATCAAATATAATATGATCATCGATTTTATTTACTGTTATTATCAGTAAACACATATGAAAGTACTGTTCGAAATCTACACCAAAGATATCTCTACAAAAGCATACCTTCCTTAATTGCTGAGTTATAAATCAATTAAATATATATCTTAAATGGTGATTTAAGATTTTGTATTATTTAAAAAAAAAACATTGTGGATTTAAAATGAATTATATAAAATAAAGAAAAAAAAGAGTTAAATATTTAGTGAGTATAATAATTAATAAATACTTGTCAGCATCGAATATGTTTATGTTTACATACTTTTTGTGATAAATAAGTATTACAACTTAGTAAAAGTGTTCTCGGGTATATGTATTGTGTTCATTTATTCTTCTCTAGTAAGTAAATAATATGTGCTCTTTTTGAAATGCACGGTGCCGATATTTACCTACTCTTGTGGACTGAGAAAATCATGCGAAGGTCCTTCTTAAAAGCGAAGAATATTTTTGTTTTAAAAAACCATTAGTTGTTAGTATTAATAATGAGGAATGACGGTCAACGTGACATTCATATATTTATTGTTTTACCGTTAACGAATATGTATATGTAGTTACCCTACGACCTATCTACCTATATTATAAATAAGTAGATACGATTATAATATGTTGTATACTTGTATATTCGTATGGATATAAGTGTTATGGTATTGATTCAGTGTTAAATCTTGTAATCAACATCATATTTTGTTTTTATTTATTTTTGTTGATCATAAGCTCGGCAACTATGGGTGATCACCCATCCGGGAGTTAGCAACACCGACCGATAAGTACACTCAGAGTCAGAGCTTTTCCGCAGATGAACGTATTACACAAAGCCACCAACATAGGTAATATTATTATGTTAAACTATATTATGTGTTTTATTAGTTGATTACTTATAATACGTTCAATTGCATTTTATGATGTAAGCATAATATTATGTTCGGAAATTCTTTTTAACACTTTTGGTTAGCTGCGTTACGCAATAAGCTTCTACATACTTATGTCTGCACAATGACATAGCCAATCTACGGTATACGCATATTATAATATCCATTTAGTAAAATGACGTCGTGTGTGACGTAATAATAACCGTTTGGAAATCTGTACAAGATTACAAACAAATGCATATTTATTAGGATTTCGTACGTATAGGTACATATAATATTATAATGACAGCGACATTATTAAACAGCGGATATATATATAAGTATTCGATATAACTATATAATATACAAGTTATATAGGTATACCTGCTGCAGCTCGTCTATCACAGAATATACCTATATATAGGTGGTATACCACAGAATAAGACAACAAATTATTTATAACACATTATGCCTGTACATTGTATAATTTATAATACACTGGCGTACGTATATCTATACGTATAGGTATGAACTTGTTTAAAAATCACCGGTTACCGCGTGTATAATATCTATAATACCTATGTACCATATATTATATACCTATACCCGAGTGGGATATTTACATAAGTAAACACATAGAGACGTATAGGCGTAATTTATGAGTGTGTGTGTGTGTGTGTGTGCGCGTGCGTGCGTGCGTGTGCGATAGCGTGTATGCAAGTTGGCGTGCGTGCGTTTGTGTGTGTGCGTAGGGTTAACTAATCTCCTGTAGCGTTTCGTAGTCATGCGACGGTTTTAACAATAAACGACATCCGTCAACCGCGCGTTATCCGCCGCCACCAACAATGGCCCTGTATAGGTGAGGCGCGCGGATGATAAGAGCTAATCACCGCGTAAATACAACGCGTTCGGAAAGTCGGGTCATAATAATCGTTGATAACGCGTCGACAGTGCTATCTCTATCTCTGTCGCTCGCTCGGTCGCTCAACCTCTCTCCCTCACTCATCCATCATCAACACTACTCCCGCAACCCCGCCCGCCGGCCGAACGTCGACGACGACGCCACAACTGTCGCATGGGGTGCCGCCCGGTGTTTACCCAATGATTCACATTATCTCGTCAGCTCACCCACTCACACACACAGGCCACACGATCGTACCAAGTATACCACGTATATCATAATATTATACGCGCTTTATAATAATATAATATGATATAGCGGTGGCGTAGCACGGCCACAGATAACGTTTTTGAAAAAAAAAAAAAAAGGAACAAAACGTTCTTTTGAAAAAATATATTAATATACAATACTATATACTCGAAATGTCACGATGACAATATTATAATATAATAATATCATTATACTTGACTATGATATCGCATCGATCATAAAATAGACGTTGTGGGTAATAGATAGGTATATATATATACAAGGCAATATGCGGTATTTTAAATATTTATCTGCGAGTATATTATCGTTTATGACAATACGTTTTTTGAATGATATGGTTTGTAATATATAGCAATCAAGAATTATTTCAATTATAAAATATATATTGATACCTATCCCGGGTCAAACCAATCGCAATTTTATCCCATATAATATTGTCTTTCCGATCTAAAATTAATTCGTCGTTATAGTTTACAGTAGGTATTATCGTAACCTGCAACTGTTCATTTTTTAGAGCTCACATTTTCTATACACAATTATAATATTATTTGTTGCATATATAATATAAATATCTCATTATACGGGCATAAAAAGTGCTCAGTATACCACAAGTTAATTAATAAACCACGGTTCACGTTACATAAATATCGTAATAATTTTAAGCCAAAGGTGGGATCTTTAATACCCGTGGTGACCTACCGGCAGATTTTTAATAGCATCAAAATACCAACTAAATTAAAAGGTGCTAACGTGAGGGATTAGATAACCACCACCGATGCAATGACCACGAACTAATAATTCCTATAAAAGGAGATTATGTGCATGTATATCACACGTATTACGCCAAGGTGTAACACAATATTATTATAATGGTTTTATTATTTTGAACATATTATGAAACAGTGTTATTCGTTTATTAATACTTATACACATTTTAGACAATAGATTAAGAAGATGACAAGTAATTGAGAAAAATTGAATTAATTGCGTTAATGATGAACTACAGTGTATCTACTCATTAAAATTAATTATTTGTAAGTTAGCTGTCATAATTAGAAAATCTTTTGTTTCATCTATATATGCTTAAAATTTAAATACGGTGTAGTTGAAAATTTCATATATATGAGGACAAATATTGAGGGCGAAATGTCAACATT
Source organism: Diuraphis noxia (assembly GCF_037042655.1). Classification (NCBI taxonomy): domain Eukaryota; kingdom Metazoa; phylum Arthropoda; class Insecta; order Hemiptera; family Aphididae; genus Diuraphis; species Diuraphis noxia. The sequence continues at coordinate 26,911,865 of NW_028301711.1, forward strand.
TGTAGAAGTCGTTTTTAATATAAGTAATTAGTTAGTAATTACCATAAAAATTGTTGAAACACTGATCCAAAATAAATTGAGATAGGTGTTTTGATTAAATATTAAACTTAAACGATGAAAAAATGACTTTGGTTACTGATTGACAAATACTAAGGCTACAATTAATTTTTTTTAAATGACTTAACTTAACCTACAATGGTTGTGCATACAATATGTACTATAATGTAGGTTAGCCGCTTATATATGTATATTTTCAATGACTGTAACAAAAAAAAAAAAAAAATAACAGTTACAGAATAATATAAAGTAAGTGTACCTACTATTATTTAGTGCTATTTATAAATAGGTAGTTAATGCTATATTACGTTGAATGTGGAATTGCATTTGTTTTATTCCTGTAAAAAAATAAGTAGTAGTCATTTATTTTTATTTTTTATACTTAGTGAATCATATTGGAAAATTTCAGGTTCCCAAAGAAAAGAGTAAGTACCTACTTAATATTTATACATTGCAAAGAATATATTGTGTTTCTATGTTTGTAGAATCATATACTGCAACTTTTCACATACCATACCTACGTTATAATATTGTCACAATAGCATTAAGTCCAGAAGATCAGAAGCACATTATATGTATTATGTATATATAATACATAATACTATATACATTATACTAATAAGCATTAGTTATGTACAAATAGGTTTAATTTTAATTTTAACAATAAGCTATATAGATATGTTAGATTTGTGTGTTTAAAATATTAAACATATCATCATAATTATTGCAAATAAAGCAATACAAATTATTGTTTGAGTTAATATTTTATACTTAACAATTGTCAATTTGTATGCATAATAATTATACTAGTTTATAAACAAATATTATATTTTTATTTGTCAATATTATGTATATACTTATTTACTGTCACTATTTATTCTTATGTTTCAACTGGTATATATAGACATAATAAAATACTCAATAGCAGTCGATTTGATTAACTTAACACATACAACGAAATGAGAATAATTGATATTTAATGTAGGTATATAAAATGATAATAGTTTAATAAACAGGTACATCACATTTATATAGTGTAACGATGTGTTTGGGTAAGTGTATAGTGTACTTGTGTGTATTTGTGGAAAATATTATATAGGTACCTACTATATTATATTAGTAGATTTTCTGTGTAAGTTTGAATTTATTCTCGGCGACTTTACTCAATAATGATTAGTATAGCAGCAGGTGTCATTAATTTTGAGCACTTAATATTATAATCTATTAAGGTAAAATCAAACATTAAAATTGTATAATATACTGTTGTGTTTTAATATAAATGCAAATAATATTAAATGTACCTTAATGGTGATTGATAATTACAAAAACGATCTATTAATGCAAGATGTATAAGCTGATAAACAAAAAAATAGCAAAAAATCATTGTAAACAAAACTATATGATCCAATTCACTTAAAAATTAAACCACTCGTCCACTCATATCACACATAATTTAGTAGGTATCTTACTAGTTTCTACCTATAGTACCTATCTATTAATATAGCAGTGGTGCATTTCTATTAATACCTCAACGGAATATTAATTCTGAAACATTAACCTCATGTGATACAAATGTACCTACTTAGCGTGAAAAATGTTTTTGTTGTAAATGCTATCTTAATTTAAATACTACTATGGTTATTTTTATATTGGTATACTTGCATAGTTTTATAACAATTTTAAATTTATATGTTAACAAATAACAAGGACTGCGTCTTTATTAAAACCATTATCATTATTTTTTCTCCATTAATTACCAATACGTTTAATAAACAGTTAGTATAAAGTTACCACTAAAAGCTGTTTCTTAATTATATCATTAATTGTATTGTTTTTTTCCACGAGGTTTGATTAAATTAATTTTAAATTTTTCGACATTGTATTATAATAACATTATTATAATAGTTGATAAGATGAGATGTAATTCCATAATACGATTAGTGTAGATTATAATTGTTTATATAAAAACTAAGGTTATTAAATAGAATAATATAATCAATTATTTATGAATAATGACAAACGACCATTGTTTCTATAAACCAACTGTATAGTATTATGTAGCGATTGTAGTGCCTTCTTGGCTTCTTATAATATCTGAAAATGGCATTAATTAATATTGTTGTTGTGCTTTGTGTACTTGTGCACTTGTGCGTTCAATAATTTAAGGATTTGTAGAATATTAGAGTAAGACTATCTTCGCCCCCATTAAATTTATTGTCGGTACCAATTTACTCGCAAATAAACTCTAGACTATATAGCAATTATTATAGTACTATCTATATACTATAATCTCATAACTGACCATATAAATTCGTTTTTATATTGTAATTTACTTATAATATGTGTGTTTGTTAATGGTGTATTATGTGATCCATATTATGTAAATAAATACCTGTGAAACAAACATAGGCGTGCGCATTTTTTGATCGCAGAGGATGTGAACATTATGGCTGATAAAATGTGCTTCCCAAAAATATAAATGCTCATTCCATCACTTTAAAAATAATATATATTATTAGTTATTACTATACACTGCAGGGACTGGAACCTTTAGGATTTTTCAGTTATAGTTCTGGTTCGATTCTTAAAAAAATCCGTTCAGATTTCAATTCCATTTCTTTAAATTAACCTATTGCTTTTTAGGTAGATCTTTTACTTATAAGTCATAACTTGGTCCAATCTTGTAAAATATACTTTAAAATTGTATTTATATAAAGATACAAATACATCTATTCAAAAAGTATTTAAAATACATTTCAAATAGTTTTAACTTTTAAGTTAAAGCTAGTATTTATAATAACAAAATATATAAACTCTTGTCATGTTTTTAAATATTATTTTAATTTTACTTGATATAAGTAGGTTGCAAAGTTAATTTAATTTTAATTGCTTATTTAAAATAGTGTAATGTTATATTTAATTATAAATTTCGGAAATTTTTGAACCTCCCTCTTAAATTTATACTGAAAAATGAAAATGAATAAAGCTTGTCATATAATAATTTTGAAATACTTTATCATTAGGTTTATTAATTAACTTAAATTAATTTAATTACTTTATTTTTTATTCTATTATTATTTGTAATAAACATAAACGATACATCGAAAATAGATGCACTCAAAGTCTGAACATATTTTTTTAGTGAACAAGTATCAAAAATAAAATAATATAATTAGTATCAAAAATAATCTGACACATGATGACTGACGAATAATTATTGTCTTAAATGTTTAAAGTATTTACATTTCACAATTTACATAAAAATATATGAATTTCAAATACATCCAATACGGTATTTAAATTTTAAAATACTTTCCAAAATCCAAATACATAATTCAAAAAGTATGTTGCTGTTATAAATATTATTATTCATAGATGTTTTGTAAATAATCATAGAAAAACACATAATTGTTATTCGACCATTATGGGTATGGAATTATCGTTATAGCCTTATAGGTGCCTAACCTAGCCTAACCTATTGCTAATGAAAACCCGTATATGTGTAACATTTATCGGTCGTGCCAATAATTTGATTATTTTGAATTAAAAATTAAAAATTTCATATTATAATAAGTATTATTATATGTACCCACAAAATAAAAATATTTCTTTGAAAAATAATTATTTGATTATTTGAAGTATTTTTTATATTTTAATTGTTATTTTGGGACTTTATTCATGTATAGGTATCTTCTATAAAAAAAGTTTTCTGCTGGTAATTCAAGCACGTATTCTGCATACCTAACGTGACCATAATTTTTTTTATTGAAAAAAAATACATTAATACCTAATTGTTTCTATAAAAATGACAACAGAAAAACGCAGATAACATATTATTAATCATAATAGGCTCCCAACAATCTATGGACTATGGGTTTTGGTGTTTAACAGTAGGTACATGTAAAATATGTAGGTGTACAATATACATATTCTGTAAACTGTGTACAGTATAAAAGTATGATTGTAATATGTGATCAATAAATACTTACTACAAGTCGACTTTTTTGAAAGCGTGACATTTTTAGGTTCTTTGGGGACAGCGCGGGACATTTATCTCGAAAGCGGGTCTGTCTCGCCCAAAGCGGGACATAGGGTCACGTTATGCATATCCTGCGTGCACACTATGCCACTCAGATCTCAATGATCACTGCTGTCAAAGGTATCGAACTATATTTAAATATAAAAACAAAATAAACATATATTTATAAATACATAGAAATTTTTTTATACGTCCCAATACTATAGCGGTAAAATACATATATGATATATGATATTTTGGTTTAAGAAAATAAACAAAGACCCATGTATATTAGGTACTTTATATGTTACATATCTATTTATTTACCAATTAAGATTGGCTCCAGGGGCGAACGCAGGAAAAAATTTCGGGGGGGGGGGCGGGGTTGAAAAATTTAAAGTAGGCATGCATAAATATCATATTATTCATATTGTATTATCTATACTCTTATACTATATTTTATTTTAGGCACTTATACTATATACATATACATATTACGTATTATAGATTAACTAATTATTTTTTGAAATGTTATTAGTTTATAATTACTATATAACTATATTACTATATAATCAATGGTAATACATTTGTAGGTCAGATTATTTATTTTTTGCACCTGCTATTTCGGGGTGGGGGATACACCCCTCCCCCTGCGTTCACCACTGATTGGCTCAAATAGTAAAATTCATTACTTACATTTTACTTGCAGGTATAAAATGAATAATGATAATAATTATTATTATTTTTATAATATTTTAATAAATAATTTTTTCGATTCCAATTTTATATTGCAATATTTATGTTGTCTCTTATGGACGAATTATCAAATTTGTATTTATTTTATATTGTTATAATGTTTTTGGCCATTGGCATGTTTTGTTTATATATTATACACAAGTAAATATTATGTATAGGCAAGCACGCGCAATAACACTGCACATTATACGGATTACACGGAATCGATAAATAGATCAATAAATTGTTCCAGTCGTATCTACAAGGTATTTATTCCGCTGAATCATAGGTTGGCTGGCATAGGCACATATTTTGTATACATACGTTGTATAAACGGTTTTGTCAAAACGTATATTAAATATAACAACAACAGCAATAACAATATAAATATACGTATATATGTGTGTGTGTATCCATATAATATATGTTTAACGTATTTAAAATCGTGTTTATATATAGGGCGGCGTGATATTATTATTCGGATGTCCAGCGACGCCGTTGCCGCGCGCGGTAAACAAGCGCGCACAATCCAGGTGATGGGTGCCGGGTGCGTACAATGGGAAGATGAGACACACGGGCGGAAGTAGGTATATATTTATATATTATATTATGCTGTACTGCAATAATAATATGGTGTGCGCGTGCGTGCGCCCTACAGAAGAGGAGCAGCGGATATATATTATGGGCGCTCGCCGTGTGCGACGAGAGAGCGAGAGAGTGAGCGGAGGAAGAGAGTGCGATATAGAACACGATGTGTGTGCGTGTGTAGGGCGATTGTGAATGTTTGCAAACACTCCCCGTCACGACCCCTATATGACTTGTATAAACGTCGTCGTCGTCGCCGCCGCCGCGCTATATATACGATCGCGTTTGGCGTGCCGTACGCGAACTTGACGACCCTCCGCCTGAGTGCGGGGCGTAATGCGGGGTTCTCTGCAAATTGTACGTACAAGTACGATGCTATATATATATATGCGCGTGTGTGCGTGTGTAGGGGGTGGGGTGGGGTTGTGTGTGTGTGTATAAGTACACAGGAGAGGAGAGTCGTCGGACGTTAGCTCCGTAATAATAACACGGCGAGTATCGTGACCCGCCCCTGTCCGCCAGCCGCAACACCGTTATCAACGATGTGTGTGAGTGTTTTTCGTGTTGAGGGGGGTGTGCAGGGGTGATGATCGCCGACGCTTCAAGACAGCTGTGTCGAGCAGCGGTCTGTTTATGTGTGTGTGTTTTGTCATGTCGTTCTTATATTATATTGAGTCACAAAGACAACAAAACACGACAAATCAATAATATATTACATATATATATATGCACGTGTTGTTTCGATAACGGTGATTTTCAATTTATATATTATTTTTATTATTATTATTATTATTAAGCTCGTCCAATAATTCTTTAACGAAATGTTACTTTTCACTCCGCATATTCGCACTATCACTATGCGTATGACGCAGAGGTACAGAGTATATACAATATTATTATTATTTAGATTCGAATGTAAGCTACCTTTTTTTTCCGGTTTATTGTGTCGAAACACTGTGGTTTGAAAACAAAAAGTTCGAACTAGCAAATACAAATAATCAATATGTATACAACATAAATTAATATTGACCTCATTGGTATTTGTTTTGATATAGTCACTAATCTAGTGTGGAATTAACTCGATTGGGTAAAACTTATAAATAAGACACAAGTATGATATATTATGTAAATCGGTTCTATCTCCTTACATATTTGCATTAGTTATTAACTTGTTAGTGTTTAGTTTAGTACGATTTCAAACAACTTAATTACACCAAGTTAGTATTTGCAAACGCATCGAAAGGTTCAATCACTCCTATCTTTTGATTTTCAATATTTTCACACATTTCCTTGTAATGTAAAACATTACATTATACAAGAAATAGCACAATTTTTTTCTGGGTACGGAATTCAATGTTCATTTTACATTTATAACGTTTACTAATAATCATTAACTTATATTGTTATACATTTACACCAATATCTCAAGATATGGATCGTATCAAATTATATCCATGGCGTCATACCAATGACGTTTTTTTTCTTTTTTTTTTACGATATTTCACACATTGATATATTATAATGTATATTTGATAATATGTAAATCGTACTGTGTGTGCAGGAAGGAAAGTCAGGAAAGATTTGGTTCTCATCATAACAAAAATCAGTGTTCGGAACGTTCACTAAAAAAAAATGAATTCGTTTACGTTCTTTGAAAAAAAAAAAAAACGATTGATGTTCGCGTATCGTTCACTAAGTATGAACGTGAATGTGTGAACGACATTCTATCCAAAAACTGCAAGAAATGTCATTATTGAGAAAGAATCTTAAAATACCATCGAAAATACTCGATGAATTCTCCGCTATGGTTAGGTATGTAAATGACACTATATTTACACGATATCGAGTCTATAGTAGGTAATACTGTAATATATACAGGGTGATTCTTTTAAGTGGGTACACTAATTATCTCGAAAAGTATTTACTTTTTTCAAAATATTTTTTACATGGTTTCAAGTTGTTAAAAAACCAACGTTTTTATTAAAAAATTATATTTTTAAATATTTTTTATCCTTATCATTTTTTAAATTTTTTACTTTTTTGAATGACAACATAGAGTTTTAATTTCATATTCCAAAGCAGAATATTTTTCTAAGTATTTTGATTCATAAAAATCGAATTTAGGGCAAGTAGTTTTTGAGTTATAAGTATTTAAAGTTTAGATTGGCAGAGTGGAGTGGTATACGGCGGAGTTACCCCGCAAAATGTTTGTCCACTACTCCGCTTGTCTAAACTTTAAATACATATAACTCATAAACTACTAGTCCTAAATTCGATTTTTATGAATCAAAATATTTAGAAAAATATTCAGCTTTGGAATATGAAATTAAAACTCTATATTGTCATTCAAAAAAGTAAAAAACTTTAAAATCAATATGTAAACTAAATTAATATTGACCTTATTGGTATTTGTTATGATACAGCCACTAATCTAGTGTGGAATTAACTCGATTGGGTAAAACTTATAAATAAGACACAAGTATGATATATTATGTAAATCGGTTCTATCTCCTTACATTTTTGCATTACAGTAGAGCCTCGAACGGAAAAATCGATAATCCGGACGATGCTCGGTCTGAATTCGTCCGGACTATCGATTTTTCCGGATTACCGGAGGTTTTTCAAAATTACCTATACTCAAATAATTACTAAGATTTTATTTTTAATTTCACTATTATTATGTACCCACATAGGTGCATGTATTAGTCTTTACTAGGAACAGTAGGTAATAAAAATGACGAAATTGTATATGTCGATAACAATATTTTATAGATTAATTGCGTTGCGGGAATTCTCGTAAAATTAATTTATGAACAAAATGGAATTTCGCCGTCCGGATTACCGCGTTCACCGGATTATTGGGGGTCCGGACTATCGAGGCTCTACTGTAGTTATTAACTTGTTAGTGTTTAGTTTAGTACGATTTCAAACAACTTAATTACACCAAGTTAGTATTTGCAAACGCATCGAAAGGTTCGCAATCACTCCTATCTTTTGATTTTCAATATTTTCAAAACTAATTATTAGAACTATTATGTTTTAAACTAAATTCAAATTCTTTCAAAAGTAATATTAGTTTATTTATTTGAATAAAACTTTCATATTGTTCATTGTTAAGGCTATATTACGACATTTATGACCAATATACTCTATTAAAATATTGTGCGTTATCATCTCCACAGAGTATTTAAAGTTAAGAAAGATGATAAAAATTTAAAAAAAAAACATATTATATATATATAAAAAAGATGTATTGTCATTAATCATTATATATTATGTATACGAAAACAATTGAAAACAAATTACAATTAAAAATATAAGCAACACATTACTCGTCAATCTACATTTGTCGTCTCTCTTCAAATTGTATTGGGTTCTTCAATTTCACGCTTACACCTTTCGTTCTTGATGGCTCTATGTCTATATGTACGTTTATATTGAGTTACCTTTACGTAAAGTATTATGTACTCGAGTCTCGAAGCTCAAGTAAAGCTGGGTGAAATAAACGACGAATATTATAGGTCAATTATTAAGGATGAACCATCATACATTTTATGATTCATTTTAAATTTTATGTTTTATAATATTTTTTTAATACAATTATGAGAAATAAAAGTTGTAAATTATGAAATTAATCTGTAGATAAAGAACTCATACAAAATTTTATTGAAATCAAAGAACTATTTTAAGTAGTAGTATACATAATAGATATTATTATGCAATTATTAAAATACGTGAACTTCTTTAATTGTATAACTTGTGGTGATCATATTGCTTTTTATCAGCTGAACAGCTGCACCAGTGATATATACATTTAATGTGTTTCGTATAAAAAAATATTTAAGAATTACGTAAAATAGATACTACGTTATTTTATCGAATGAATGAAATTTTTCTGCGAAAATTAGAAAACAATCTTAAATCTGATAAAGACTTTAATGTTCATACGTTTAATTTATTATACAGTGATCATCTCAGTATTCGATAAATTGTGGCAACGCTCAACTCGAGGCCCGCAAAATTCTAAATTAAAAATTACCTAAGGCCATTTTTTAGGTTTAAATAAAATGTATAATAATAATTGAATAAATAAGTTCAAATTTGACAAGCAGAAGTTTTGTACCGCCATTGGATATACTCCTTAAATAATAATACGGTCTTAAAGTGTAGGTAAAATACCAATGTTCAGAATTTAAATAAATTCATTATTAAAGAAAAAACGGGGGTGTGAGTATATACTTGGTGAATCATCTGACACCTTGTATATAATAATATATATTTTAACAACTAGTGTAAACAGTATTAAACACTCTGTTACCGGTGTGATACTTAATATTCCCAACGGATTACGTTGTGTACTATATACTGTAGAGTCCATAAACTGCAATTTATCGAGATATATTATAATATGTTATACACTATTATACCTATATGGCTATATGTATAATGCATCCATATTATCACAGCGTAATGAAAAACATTTCCGTGAAAAAACAACAAACATCTGCAGGCATGGCCAGTCTCTTGACTTAGAGTATAACGATATAAGCGGTAACACATCGTTACCGCAACCTGTCGTATAAAATATCCAGGAAGATTCAGGGGTCCTTTAATTAGTAAACATCTCGAGTGGAATTAACGATTTCTATTGAATATGATCGTACAATGAAGGTATGTGTATATATATATATCATATATCAATTTATAGGTATTACAAATTATGTGTTTGTTTTAATTTTTTAATTTACCTAATTTTGTGTCTGTAGATACCTTATTAGGAACAGTTAAATATTAAATATTTAACTGCGGTAAACTTTTGCTTGCCGAATGGATCTAGTTTGTCCTTATCGGATTAAAATAAAAAGTAAAAATCCGTTCAAAATACTTTTTAAAATAATCTAGAAGAAAAACTACTGAAAAATAGGAATACACGAATGCTTATGAACACCTACGGTTTTTAACAAAATCGATTTTTATTGTAATTCAAAAAGAAATAACCGTTGGAACTTGAATTTTTACTACTTATTTATTTTTAATTTTTTTAGACAAGAGATATAATTTAAAAAAGATGTTTTTGAGATTTCCTACTCATTACAATCTTGAAAATGTAATACAAGATTCCTAGTAAATTGTTGTTACTTAAAGTGAAAAAAAAAGTTTACCACAAAGCCATATAATTTTTTTATTAGCGTTTGAAGGAAAATGTTTGCTAACATAATAGGATCCATATATTGGATACGTAAGATATAGGGTAAGTGTTAAAATTTTAACAACAGTTTCTCCTCAAACGATTGTTGTTAATACGAGTATGCTACAGTAATTAAAAATAATATCAGTCATAAATCTTAAGAACTTTAAACTTTTAGTAATCTTACGTATATCATTATTTTCTAAGCGAAAAATACAATTTCAAAAATGATAATTAGATCAATATTAAATTATTTAAAGTTTATACTATACGAAGCTATTCACAGCGTCATAATTTGGTTCCAAATGTGGTATTTGGTATTTTAACCCAAAAATTAATAAAAATTTATTTTATAATATTATAATAACTAATAATATGCTACATCGGAAAAAATGTATTCATCATAATATCGCTTAACTATAATATGATAGAAAAATAAATTACTATAGTAGTATTACAATTAAATTATAAAATATCCTTAGAAATTGAGGTTGACATTAATTAACATTTAATATTTAGTTGGACAAGGATATGAATGTTATCATTAAGGAAAATCACACACCTGCAACTAAAGTTTAGTGTTTACTCTAACACATTACTTTATGTTTAGCACAAGTTCATTAACCTAATACAAGAAATTGTGTATAGGAACATTCAATTCTGTTTTAAAACATTTTCATTGAATGTTTACAAAGCTTTTAGACTACACAGCTGAAGCGCATTAAAGCATTAAAATTCAGTTATAGGTACCTATGTGAGCAAACATTTTGAAAAATTTGTTACGTAATCACTAAATATTTTAAATAGACTTTTTTATCGACTATATGTTTGAAATACGTTGTGTTGAAAACCACGATGATCTAACTGAAGTTTTATGAAATTGCAGTTCAACCTAATATGTAGAAACTCATAAAAGTTTTTAATAAGCTGGTTGATTTACGTAAACTGAAGATGGATCATACATTTAAAGACATTTTTGTGAAAACCGAAATTCTTTTAAAATGTATCGATGTTTAAGAAATAATTAGAAATCTCAGCTTTACTATAGCTCGTCAAAACATATTTCCGTACATTTCTGCGGCCATAAAGTAATATTTTTTTTAGGTCAATTACAACTTATAGTTTGACTTTTATCAAAAATATTATGATATCATAAAAAATATTAGGTACACACGATATAGTATACTTTTTGTTTGATCGTAAAAGCATTGTTTCAATACTTGGTATTATATTGAAACAATTATATTAATTAATAAAAAAAAAATAAGTTTTATTTAATAATAATTGTTCGAACTCGTCAATAGAATCTAGTAGTGTTTTTTTATTTATACTCAGTCATTTAGATTATTTTTATTTTTATCATTTTTGAGATTAAGATTTTCTTATAGATTTTTAACTAAAATCAAAATTAATAATTAAATTATTTATTATAATATAGTACCTTATAATATGTTTTGTATTATAATTTTTCAATAGCACAATTTTTTTCTGAGTACGGAATTCAATGTTCATTTTACATTTATAACGTTTACTAAACATCATTAACTTATATTGTTATACATTTACACCAATATCTCAAGATATGGATCGTATCAAATTACATCCATGGCGTGATACCAATGACGTTTTTTTTCTATCTTTTTGCGATATTTTACACATTGATATTATAATGTATATTTGATAATATGTAAATCGTACTGTGTGTGCAGGAAGGAAAGTCAGGAAAGACATGGTTCTCATCATAACAAAAATCAGTGTTCGGAACGTTCACTAAAAAAAATGAATTCGTTTACGTTCTTTGAAAAAATGAACGCGTTCATCTAATTTTTTGTTTATGAATAGTTTACCGAGAGCTTATATAAAAATATTTTAATATTTAAAAGTTAGATTGGCGATTGGAGTGGTACGGGGTTACCCCGCAAAATGTTTGTCCACTACTCCGTTGACTAAACTTTAAATACATATAACTCATAAACTACTCGTCCTAAATTCGATTTTTATGAATCAAAATACTTAGAAAAATATTCTGCTTTGGAATATGAAATTAAAACTCTATGTTGTCATTCAAAAAAGTAAAAAACTTTAAAAAATGATAAGGATAAAAAATATTTAAAAATATAATTTCTTAATAAATACGTTGGTTTTTTAACAACTTGAAACTATGTAAAAAATATTTTGAAAAAAGTAAATAATTTTCGAGATAATTAGTGTACCCACTTAAAAGAATCTCCCTGTATATATAAATATTGTACCAATGTATATGTTTTTGCACGCTGTTTGACTGTTTGAGTTTTCATTAAAAAACAAAAACCCAACTTACAGTCGTCATACACGAATCGATCGTTTTATATTTGTGTACGTTTTTATCGCCTTTTTTCTATCCATGAAACCTTTTTTGTGCGCGTGGTACGCCGATGACACAGCCCACATATACAGGGAGAAAATAATACATGTTATATGTACACTGCACGTGCGCGTCCAATACGCAGACTGGAGGAAATGAAATATTCTTCCGGCACGTAGGTCTCTGTATATTATTATGTATTTACACACAATAAATTTTACGTCAATAATCTGTATGTGTGTTAATGATTACGATAATCGTAGATAATGATAATACGCCACCACCGCATATTTCTCAAGGCAAATATAACAACTAGTCATGTATTGTGTAATAAATAATATCTACATAAATATTAGTTGCAGGTATAATGTATATGCATATAATATAATATGTAAGTAACTATTATTTTTTGCAAGGTAGTTTTAATTCATTACATTTATCAACTTTTTTTTATGAAAGTTGCGTTGAAATATTACATTATAAATATTATTCGTATATGGCTTTTTTAATAAAAAGTATTATCTAGGATATAGTAAAACAAAAATAAATTTAATATCAATTGCTGTAGTGTTCACAATAAAATGCTACACTACAACTTGTGGTTATGGTGGTGTTGATGGGGTGGTGGGGGGGGGGGGGTCTGAACCCGGAGTATACTATCATCTTCTGCTGTGTATAAGGTAAGCTACACGGAAAAAAATAATTAGTTGGTTTAACTAAAAATATATGTACACTAGCCACAAAATGTAGTTCCGTATGGCATAGCCCAACATTTAGTTGCAAGTACCAAACGGTTATAGTTGCAAGATTAATAGTTAATTTGACTACAATATGTAGTTGCTAATTTTTTTAACAATATTATTTAGTTAAGTCAACTATTAATCTATTGTAAATATATAGTTGGTACAACCAAAAGATGTATTAGTCTTACTATAGCAACAGTCAAATTAACCAAGTCAATTTTCTGAAACAACTAAACAATGCAGTTGACAATTTCTCTAACTAAATATTTAGTTAAGCCAACTATTGTTATTTTTGACATTTATAGTAAATAGAACTAAACCTTTTATAGTCATTGCTATAATTTTAGTTAAATTTACTAATCATTTGTGTTTGGAATTGCTAAAAATATAGCAGATTTTTCCAAGTCTATTAGATAGTTTAATTTAAACTACTAATATTTTTAGGGGTGATCAAGAAGTAGGAAAAAGAAAGTACAAGGACCTGTAAATATAAACAATATAAATTTCAAAAAAAAAAAATACAGATTCATTAAGAATAATAAAATATTTATTAATAAAGAAATGTTTTTTTATACATAGTAGATACATCATACATACAATTTTTGTATTAAACATGTTTATGAAGATATATAAAATAAACACCATTTGATAAGACACAATGAACAGTGGGATGTACACAGTCTAATTGTTCAACTGAACAACATATTAATTTTTCAGTTAATTGCACCTTATATGCTTGGAAATGCTCATCAAAATATTTATTCTCATAAATCTTACAAATAAAAAATGGTATATTATTGGTTGGAATGAATATAGATAATATTAGTCCAAAAATCCGTGTATAGGTACCAGCACTGACGTAACATATATTCAATTACGCGGTGGCGATGACCAATTTTATCAAAGATTTTCGCCCACCGTCTCCGAGCATCATTATTATAAATTCACGGTGACGCCGATGCCGTAGGATGTTGGTCGTATGGACCACGGCGATCGTATACCGCGGTATGTAACGTGTAAGTATGGCAATCCAGCGCCGACGCCGCCGCACCACCGTCGCGCATTCTTCTCGCGTCGCGCGAGCCCTCCTCGCGTACTCGGCCTGGGCAGCGGCGGCGGCGGCGGCGGCGGTTCGTTTCTGGTTTATTGCGGACAAATATTGATGTTTGGCAAAGAACATCCATTTGAAAAGTACAACGGCACAAGTACACAAAACACCACCACGACGGTTACCTACATATAATATTCCACTTGGCCGCAATGTCACTGCACCAGTAATATATATCGATGTTCGGCGGTATATATACCCAAATTTACCGAATCAATGTTATTATTAAGTGTGTTTGCGTCGAAAACAAAGTATAAACGTTGTATGTTTGTGTGTGTGTACACATTATATATTATTAATGTGAATAATATACATTTACGCGCATGCAGCCGTCGTTTATATAGGGGTGGGTAAATAGGATTTTCAAACAGCCAACGCCACCCGTTCGTGGAAGTTTATACTTTTTTAATACATTGTATGTATATTTATAATTAATAGTTATCACTTATATATCATTAAGTACATTGCACATCTTATTATTTTATGTGAAAATACGCGTGATGTGTTTATATAAATTAAAGAAATCGTGTCGGACTAAATAATAAATAATATTATTATTATATCTTTTTGGGTTCAATAATTATTGTGTTTGATTTCAAACCAAATATTGTATTATGTATACACGCGCGCACGAGTTAGTTGATATACCAAGCAGATAAACATATATTATATGTATATATACCTAGTGACAAAGTCCCTATTAACATAACATAATGTTAATATGGTGTCTGCAAAAGTTTATAAAAAAAAACAGATCACAAACCTGCACCGAGAATAAATAGACGATTGTTGTTGTACTTTATCCGTACATATTTATTCACCGAGTTGTGTCCACAACGGCTTGTTGTCTGACGACAACATGTATGTACACCGTAATACCGTATAGTGAATGATAATATAATATTGTCTTTGCGCAAACGTGATACAGTGAGCTAACTTAGCGTGATCGCCGGCTTATCGAATCAGCCATTAATTGAATAAAAAAATTTTTAAGTAGAACTAAATTGTTTGGTTTTAATGTCAAAAAAATTTTTATTTTTCTAAAACAACTCGCAATACTGCACTGGTGAATTTAACAATTACTATGAAATCATTTTAATATAGTTTAATGCCTTTATAAATACCTATATATTTAATAGTTGAAATCAGAATTGATTATAATGACAAAATGTGAAAATTTACTTTTGTCTTTTTCTAGGATATACTATTTATTATTTCAAATTTTACGGTAAAAATGGACTTCCGGACAATGTGTACCTTATTAATACGTGGTCCGGTCATTATATATTAGGGTCCATTTGTGTGCCAATTAAGTGTATTTTTTCTAAAATTATTTTCATGATTATTAAGTTCAAATTATTCTTTGATCGGACAACGTATTACCCTGCATGCTTGCAAGGCAAATCGAGTTTCCCAAAATTCGAGCAAAGTATAGTACAGAAAGTATAGACCAGGCAATGTATTTCATTGGTGACAGGAACATAATATATATATATATATATTGTATAATTTTATTATACAACTGTAGATATATTTTAACGTTTTGGGCGGACTTATGGTTCTCCCACCCATAGGCTTCAATATATATATATATATTATGTTCGTGCTGCTTATGGCTGTTATACATATTATTTACGACGCTGTGTAATAATTGGTATAATACTCCTCTTAACTATACCCTATTCATTTAACGTTGATGCTTAAACTGCGTGTCATATTGTATAAATTGAATTATTATTATCGTACGTTCGCGACAATAGACTAGTTATTATAGGTATATATTATGCTGCTGTGTCTAACCGTGCATATAATATTAATTATATAAATTTACCTACATATTATATTGCGTTTACCTAAACATATTGTACCGGCGTATACGGTGACTTAACATAGATATAATAAACACTGCGTAATGAGACACACACACACACAAACACAAACATAAAAAAAAGCCGAAATTATTGTTTAAAAATTGATGAATAGTCAGTAGTCAGATAATATAGATGGGTGGAGGGGGGTAGTAGGAGAACAAATACAGGTGTGATGATTACATCTGGCAAGTACACTAGAAGTTTGTTGATTCAAGTGTATACAAAAGAGTCTAATGAAACGCTGTCAACGATTTAAATTCCATCGTGTGGCTTATAATTTACCCTATATAAATTTATTTTAAATAATGTGGATATACTTCGTTCGTTAAAAATTACGTTAGGAAACGGTAGTTTTATCATGAGTTTTAATCATCATTACTGGATGAAAACTCCAATTTAATATAATATATTATATAAAAATCAATGTATAAAAGGTATCTTTAATAATAATATTATTATTTGACTATTGTTTTTATCGTAATATACTATATAATGTGCCGTATATCAGTATAGTATAGGTATAGTACTCTTAGAATTATTATGTTGTTCACCTATAACTATTATAACTACAGAAAGTTGTTAAACATATATGTTGGCAATTGTATTACTTATGTTATATATGAATACATTGAATTACCATAATACATGATTTATCTCCAATGTAGATGCATATACTATATATACTATGTCTATTCACGGCTATACCAGCTTTACCTAGTAGATTTGTATCATTTTTATATGATCCAAACAGTTAAATTAAATGTTGTTCGAATATGAGTACAAATATTTGTAAATTGTATAACATATTTAAATGAACTGCTATATAGTAAGTATGTAAATTTCAATTAATACAATTATTTATTTTATTGTTGTAATAATGTTGATATAGTTTTTTTTAAATAATTATATTATACTATGAAAATATACGTACTTATATCTACATTAAACACAATACAAAATTAATACATTAATTTTACATTATACATAACATAATTAAAGTTTTATAGGAGTGTAATTTGTTTTAGATCTATAGTGTACTTTGTATATTGTTTGTACCAACATAAAATAAAATATATAGGTATGTATAAATAATGCTTTATTTTATCAGTGTTTCATGTTTATCAACGATAAACATTGTAGTGAACCTGAAGATGTATGCAAAGAAATGAAGTAAGTACCTATACGTCATAATAAACCACGATTAGATTTCTGGAATTTCAAATTAAATTATAATCCTATACAGATAAATATAATATAATATGTATAATATATAATACTACATGTTTAAATTTTTAAATTTTCTCTTCAACGGTGTTTTAAGACTTAAAGGCGACTTCACACTTCTTCGTAAACCGCGATTTCCGGAAAAAAATTATCCGTAATTTCTCAAGATTTTATATTTTTTCGTTTTTGTAGTGAAGCATTATAATGTTAAGTGGTAACTGCAGCTTTCTTGTTATCACAATGACAGAATTACCCACCAGTTCAAATTTTTATTTCATCATTATTTTCATAACCAGTAACAACATAACTTTAAACATTTAACTTAGTATATACTATTAGTTATACTTAGTATATATAGGATTGGAATATTGGATTTTACTTTTTGGTATCTGAAATATAGCAGAAATATATGAATTATTACAATTTCCAAAATAATTAGGCACATTAAATTTTATACTTACCAAAATAAATTAATGTAACTATACTAATTAAGAGGACACTATACACTCTTACGTGTTGTTGAAGTCTTTCAAAATGTTGATACAGCATTTTTTAATGTAAACATAATTATATAAAGCGAATTTCATATCGTGGTTTACGATATTTTAATTTTTAAGTGACTTATGAGAATTGTCATATTGTTGGTTTTTTTATAGTGATGAAACTATTTTTTTACTGTTTGATTATTATTAACTAATATTTTGTAGAGTAGTCTTTCAACAAAGTGATTTGCTGTATAAAAGTCTAATGTTGTAAGTTGAAACTATGTTTAAAATTTGTAATACAAAAAAATAAAGAGTTCATTTGAATTTTAAAATATTGTTTTATAATAAATTACTAAGCATTTTAGTAAGTTTATATATTGGTCAATACAAATGGGCCTCCGTGTTTATAATTTTCAGTCCAAATTTTGATCTCCTAATCCGTCCCTGTTCTTATCAATAGGTAGCGGATATAGATTATTAAATAAATTGTTCGTAACTCGTATTGTTTACGTTGGTACCTATATTTGAACAGTTTCAGTCGCAAATATTTATAATAATCAGTTTCTATCTAAGTGTCATTCGGGCAGTACATGTATATGTGATATGTCACGTGGTATAAATTACGTAACTACTATACTGTTTAAAATGGAAACATTTTTAATTAATCGCGCTAGTGCAAATGCAAGTGAAAATAAAAAACGTCAAGTGTCGGAAACTACAACGGACCAGCCTATCAATGAGGAATTGGAAGAAAAAAAACTTTAAGTATTGATCCTAACGAAAAAAAACCAGGCGTTTTCAGCTCTTATCGTAATAAAAAACAAATATAGGACAAAATTAAATGTAGAATCAGATCTAAGAGTTGCAGTCTCTAATATAAAATCTGATAGGGAATCAATAATATCAAAAATTCAAGCTCAAGTATCCTATGAACAAAGTAAACAAACAAGTGAACAGATGAACAAACAGTTGAATAATAAGTTAAATTGTACATTTTTAAAATTTGATTTGTGTATTTTTTTATATTAAAATTTATTGTATAATATGCTTGTACCTATTATTATTTAAAATAGTGTTGTATTATGAATTAATTAAATTTTTAAGTGGAAATTAATCAAAATCGTAAACCATAAAAATGTTTTATCAGTAATTAAATAAAATTTTGATTAATAAAACAAATTTTTTTTTTGAAGGGGGTCGCGATCCAAAAAAAGTTGAAAACCACTGCAGTCTAGAATAATATAATTATTTGATGTTTGATATATAATAAATAAAAATTATTGAATACTAATTGGAATAGGTACAATATTCCTGAAGTGGGTCTTTAAATAGTTTCAATAGCTTGACCAATAAATAATAGATAATCAATATCCCCCCAAAAAATGTTATCATTATTTATCATGGAATAATGGAATTTCAATGATATACCTATATTATAATTATTATAATAGTAATTTATAACAATAATAATAATAATTATATATGTATATAATAATTTATAATATAATAACAGTAACTTAAATATTAATCAGCTGAAAGTTTGTTAATATATTATGAATTTAGTAC
This sequence comes from Diuraphis noxia, assembly GCF_037042655.1. NCBI lineage: Eukaryota > Metazoa > Arthropoda > Insecta > Hemiptera > Aphididae > Diuraphis > Diuraphis noxia. The sequence goes on from NW_028301711.1 coordinate 26,931,789, forward strand.
CATAGAAACAATATGTAAACAACAGTAAATATAAATATTTATTGATATTAATTATTTTTTACCAACAGTAATAATAACTATTTATTTAAAAAAATTCTAAGTTTTGCAATAGAATTTTACGCTTTTCATATTAATTATGTCTGCAAATTATTGAAAAACAATTTATAAAACGCAATATTTTAACAATCCAACATTCAAACATTTTGTATACAAAATCTAGGACAAGGTAATATAAATTTAATATATAGTCCAAAAGTAAGTTAATCAAAAATATGTGTAATAATTGTTATTCCAGATGCTTGTTTAATAGCGGTAACGGTTTGAAGAAAAATTTAACAATTATTAATGTCGGTTACAGCCCTTGTCAAAATGATAAGCAGATGTCAAATGGGTACAAATAGGCAAAGGTACACATATTTTGTCAATTTTAGTCAAAATATATGAATACTTTTTTAAATAAAAATGTTAACGATTATTATTTTACACTAGGTTACTCAAGTAACTCAAGTTAATTTCCGACAGGGAAAACAAACTATTTATTATTATACTATTGCCAACGAATAGTAAAATATTTATAAATCTAGTTTGCACTATCAACAAAATCAGTATATATTCTACATCACTGCAATTATAACTTCAATGACATGGAGATTCACTAATTTAATTTGGACACAAAATTTTAATACATGCATAAAATGTTGTCTAATATACCTAATAAAAATTATTTTTAGAATCAAAAATCGGCTGACAAAACTAGGTCGACGGAAGTAACAACGCCAACTTTAGTCAAAATATACGAATACTTTTACTTTTTCGAATAAAAAATTTTAACGATTATTATTTTAACTTTTTTTTTTAACAAAAAAAATCAAATATATTTCCATATGTTATCAATGAATTGTCATAACTATGACTATGATAATTGATTTTGAGTAGGTACCTGTTTAATATCTCTAAATAGTAAATATATAACTAATAACTATACATATGTACGAGTAGGTATATAAAATTTTAATAGTAAAATATATGTAGATATAATATTACAAGTTTCTGAATTAAAAATACAAAATTGTTATGTTTTTATGACAATAATATCATTAATAATAGGTACTATGATAACAAATTATGGTACCATATTTATTATAATAATACACAGTTATATATATACAGCACAGAATATACCTGGTGCTTTATTCTTAAATTTGAATGCTGTATAATAATTATGCATAATTTATCATTTTTTCCAATAACAACGCTTGGATGAATTTTGTAATTATAATTATACCAAATTTCGGTCCACCAATTGAAATTTGAATGCCTTTATGCATAAACTCAGACACTAATTTTTATAGATACCTATAGCTATCTTGCTAGATAGATAGAAATATAGTTTGAGCTATAAAATAGGTAAAACTTTTAACAGACTACGAAGTGCACGGACTCAGCTAGTTATAATTATTAAAAAAAACGCCATTACCTCACTGTAAAAAATGTTGTTTAATTTCAATTAACGACGCAATGTAAATTTACACAGAATACGTATGCTAGTTAATTTTGCATGTAAAGGTAAGTAAATTTGTCACAAATATTAAGATAAATAATGTTCAAACACACATTTCCGTGTAAATTTCAACTAAATGTGTTGTATAAATATACAAAGATTTTCAAAATAAATTCATTTTATGTATAAAATGTTAGTAAATTTATCACAAGTACTATTTAAATTTTGTTTGTATACTCTCTTGTGCACATTTCACCTACAATAGTTCCCTTAAATTTATAAACTTAATCAAAGTAAATTAAATTCTACATTAAAACATTGGTGAATTGATATTTAACGTTCATTGATATTAATTTTAAGTGTAAAAATAATTCAGAATACTGAGTTATAAGCTTATTATAACTCGGTTTGTAACCTGGTTGATCAACAACTTTGGCTCCAAATGACGTAATTTGAAAAAATCCGTTATATTTTTGTGTATACGCTAGGGAATGTTTTGATTGGATTGTATTTCCATAGAGAAACGAATACAATGGCTCTGGTGGTTGAGCCAAAGCGGGCAATTTCACCTTGCCACCAGCGCAGCATAAGTCGAGGGTTTCCGATCGAAACTTTAATACATTGCAATGCTGACATACAATAGACAATGAACCGATATCAACACAGCTAAGATCTTTGTAGGTGATTGTGGAATCGTATTCGAAAGCAGCGCGATTCAAGACTACATTTGAACTTCTTTTTCTTCTATTAGGTACCATGTTGTCGAATTTGAGGTGGTGTTTGTGCAGCGTGAACCTAAGTAAAATGAGCAGGTCTCAATTAATTTGCTTCTGTACGTTCCTCTTGCGTTTGATTATAATGGACATTCTCACAAATTATTGCATTACGTATAGTGTACGTCGTCCAATGTTTGATTTTCTAATAGGAGGCATTAGTCAAGCAAAAAATTCTCAATTTTTCCAATTCGAAAAAACATTCCGGAACTTAAAAAATCTAACTAAAAAAAAACTTCATGTTTATTATTCTAATACTTAATGATATATACAGAAGTGTTCCCATTAATTTTTTTGAGAGTATACTATATTATCATCAAATATAAATATTTAATACAGTAAAAATATTTTTCTTATGGTTTATAGAAGTAAAGCCAGTAAAGAGTGTGTCAATAATATGGAAAAAATGTTTAACCAAATTTTTTATACATTCCTATAATATTATGTATATTTCGTCAATCTTTATAAATATTGTATAATAATGGTATAATATCGATTATGATTGATAGCATACGCAGTATACCCATAATATTGAAAAAAATTCTTGAGAGTATACGGCGTATATGTAGCATACCCTATGGGAACACCCCTGGATATATAACATTCTTTGTTTTATTTTCTGGCACGTAAATAAACAGTTTTGTTGGTATGCTGATACGAAACATTTTTAAAATATATGATTTATTTTATGTTATTTATTAAGTTTACTTTTTGCTGGATAGATGGCGCCATATTCCTCTAACCCTGTAACTTTCTCAAATTTTTCATCTATAAGATCTTTCTCCTGACAATTACGAACTCGGCAAAAAAAAAAAATAGCCAAATCGGCCCAGCCGTTCTCAATTGATGAATTGTTATACATTTTTGGCTCCATTTATATATATATATATAATTCTTAAATATAAAGCATGTTCTAGGTAAATACATAGTGTTTGAAGTATGAGAAATATTTCAATGTTTTGTGAAATATTGGATTTTTATTAATTATTTCACTATTTGGCCCTACTGCATTATCAATATTATCTTCCCGTCAATTTAGGAGATAACTAGATTACAGTAATTATAATTTATATTATTTCAAGTTCATTAGCAAAAAAACTATGATCTTTATAATATATACTATAATATACCTAAGTACTGGTATCCTAAAAGTCAGGGCTTTAATGTTTCTTTTTAATATTTATTAATTATTATATTTAATATTTTTATTTTGTTTTTTGTTATATTTAATTATATAATTACATGTTGATTATTAGTAAGAAAACTATGATCTTTATAATATAAGTACTGGTTTCTTATACAAATAAATGTCATAAATATTCATGATCTGATTTTTAACATATAAGTATATAACTATATAAGTAACCACGTTCATGGTACATATACAATATACGATACCTACCTATTCCTTATTTATTTTACATTTTTACATCAAATAATAGGTACAGCAAAAAAATACAACATATTATTATACATTGAAACTGAGTAAAAAATGTGTGTCAATGACTAATGAAGTATTTAATTTATTTAGATTAGTTATTTAATATTTTACAAGACAAAACTACAAAAATAATGATAATTGAAATATTACATTTTTTTAAATTTCATGAAATTTTCAAACACTATAAATACATAACTCAAACTTCTTAAATGCATTTAATATCTATAATATTATTGGTTAAATATCCAGGGGGGGGGGTATCTTTTCGCACATAACATAAAGCCTATCTTCTTCCCATAAGTCTAACATACCTATGTACCAGATTTTGTCGCAATCGGTCTTGCCATTTAGAACTGTTAAAAAAAAAAAATGTGTTTAGACGTATTTTAGTTGAATTTATAAATGCGCTAGCTATTTGCTCATTATCTATATTATCTTCATTATGATGGACATGCAATATAGCAATATCGTTAAGACGATTTTGTGTCTTGTAGACTTTAAAAATATTTTTAATCTTCGTAGTGTTGAAAAAAAATCTTTCCACAGTACAAGACCCATGTGCATGGCACCTAGGCTCTGTTGGATTAACAACGACTGATTCTCCTTGGGGCCGGACGCGGTGAGGCAGGCCCACCGTGGCTCTCGTTGCACAGTAAAAATGTTCTCATCTTTATAGTGTGAATATTCCGTTTCTTAGTTATTTTAGAGTGATTTAACTGTATCCTGCTCGGTTCTTTCCCACGCAAAACTGCAGTTTTTGCTATGCATTACATCGTGTAAGATGGGGAGGACAATATATACGTGGGTGTAGCATTAATTATAATGCTAACCTAACCTCTTAATTATACCTATTAGCTAGGTACCTATTATTATATCATGGATATTTTCATACAATAGTTATAAAAGGCTACGGGAATAATCTATCTACCAAGTAAGTGTATTTACTATATTTGACGTACTAGACAAAATGGTATCGATAGGTTTATGTAGGTATATTAATCCAATTGGCAATTTAGATACACTATAGTTACTTTTCCATACACTGTGCAAAAATAAAATGTAATTACCATTCTCACTGGACTGGAAAAGGCCATTTTACGCTCAGTCGGCATCGAAAATTAAACTTTCGGAATTAGAGTTACGAAAATCAAATATTGTTCATGTTTTCCTTTATTTTTCTCCTTTCTGCTCAACTGAGTTACTTTTTGCTTCAGAAGTCAATAGATTTTTTTAATTATTATATTTAATGACTTATACACTTATTTTTATAATATAAAAAATAAACATATTCAGTACTTACAATATATTGTATACTTGTCTACTTGTAATATACTACTACTAGTAGTATAATAATAGTTTTACTATTATTATTATCGCCATCGTGGAACTCGTTATTATCACTCATTTATCTTAAAATTTAATATTTTCACTACAAAAATTAAGTCAAGTACAAATTATCAATTATTAATACAATTTTAAACTGACAATAGTTAGTCTTGTGTTAGTCACCTTAAATTCCTCTTCCTGGCCAGTAATTAATGAATTTTGTGACCACGTCATTGGGTATTCCAATAAGTGTTTTTCGTACAGGACGTTTCCGCATTCACAGAGGCCACTATCTTCTTTTTTCCATTTTACTACATTTTTCTTGGTCCTGGCGACCCCTATTGCGTGCATGTATTCCACATGCCTCGTACTTATATTAGATTATGTCCTACATTCTGCAGGTGGTAGCAAGATTTCTATCACACGTGTCCATGTCAGTTCATTGACTTTTGCTATATTTCTTTCTTTTCCTTCTTAGCCGACAATAATATAATATTATATTATGGTGCCTCTATTTTATATACAGGGTCCAGATATATGACTCCCTATTGGCTCGCTCCTTAGTCCGGGCCTTCGTGAAAGTGAATAGGTACTAGCGATACATCGACAAGTGCAGGTTTGATCTATCGATAGTTAATTATTATAGTTATAGTATTCCTTATATCCTATACTCATAATTATATTTAATATAAACCTGAACAATTGTGCATGCTACTGCAGCCTCAGTGCTTATAAATCGCATATTCGATTTTCGTGTAGGTACCTATGGGGCTAGGTAAATTGTGTCCGAGATAAGTTTGGTACATTTTGAAAGCGGTAAATTGAGTCCCGGAAAAAATAAAGCAGTAGGCAATTTGAATCCCAGGGAAAAACGATTTATATGCACTTAAAATTTAAAAATGTGCACTATACAATTTTTATTTGTGATTTGTGGACATTCATTGACAGCATGTATATGATTTTGAAAATAGCAACATGCATTTTTATTGCATTTTCATTAATATTATATAATTATTTTTTATGCAATAAAAGTGCATGTTGCTATTTTCAAAATCATATACATGCTGTCAATGAATGTCCACAAATCACAAATAAAAATTGTATAGTGCACATTTTTAAATTTTAAATGCATATAAATCGTTTTTCCCTGGGACTCAAATTACCTACTACCTTATTTTATCTGGGACTCAACTTACCTACTACCTATTTTTCCCCGGGACTCAATTTACCAACCCCGGTACCTATATATTTTTGATGATTTCTAAATTTCTAATATTCAACGGTGCACACGAATGACCTCAATTACACGTGGGTAAACGACATATTTTATTGTTTGTGTCATATGTTATGAGAACGTGCGTAAGACCCGTTGTTGCACCTAGAGGTACACTATATACGTATAGTCGTATACGCGCAGTGCAAACATTGCAAACAGACCGACCGCCATAACGGCGACAACTGCTGCGCCGCGACTTGTATACAGAGTGTTCCAAGAAGATCTGACATTCTGACAAATGAAATAACTTTTGTTCTGATCAATATTTAAAAAAAAAATTTAAATATAATGCATAGACACTTGCACTACATTTTTCATTATTTATTATTTAATATTGAAAGTAAAAAACTTAAAAATTGATAAAAAAAAAATCCAAAACAATTTAATATAGACAATTTGTAAATCTTATTTTGAAAAAAATTATTTAAGTCAAATGGTTGATTTTTTTACAATTTTTTAAATATCAATATTCTCATTAAATAAACTACGATCTAGTTAGATATCGTTATTATGTGAGAAACATTATAATCTCAAAAAATATAAATTTACTTAAGGTGCATATGGTATTTACAAATGTTTAAATTAAATATTTTTTAAAAATTTATATTTTTTAAAATTGTAATATTTCTCACATAATAACGATCGTAATTTACTGATAACGAGAATATTTATTTTTTTAACCCTTTGCCGACCAACGGGACTTTTGAGTCCGCTGTGTATTTTGTCCATTTAAACATAGGTAAAATAAATTAAGTACTATCTGACCATAGTGACTTATAAGTCACTCCATTTTTAATCAATAATGTTCCCGAAAATTTTCTGTGAAATCAATAGATAGCGTTAAATACATCACATAACAAAATAAATATAGTTTAGCCCATAAAATAAATATCGATATTTATATAAATAGCCACAGCGCGAACCAGTATAGATAAGCAATGGGTTTTATTATTATTCTTTTCGTTATAATCCCGAGAAACAGAACGTACCATTGAATATCATTATTATTGTGTATAAATATGTGTTTATTGACAATAATCACAACGGACTTTGAAGTCCCTATGGTCTATTGCGACATTTTTATAGTTTTGACGAATATTCTCAGTCAAGCACTCGCGCGCCAAGTATATTGTTTATACGCATGCTATTTTTTTCGCTCTTGAGTGTTGTTTGTTCATTTATTAATTATTATTTACTCGTTAATTTTTTTAATTTATTTAATTGGTGAAATGACTATAAAACTATAAAATGTCCTACTGTAGTTAATGATTATAATAAATACATGGGGGGAGTAGACAAAGCAGATCAATTACGAGCTCTATATAATATCAATAGAAAATCAAAAAAATGGTGGCATAGATTGTTTTGGGATGTTATTGATATTATATTTGTCAATTAATTTGTTATTAATAACAAGCTTAGTGAATCAAAATTAACCGTTCTTCAGTTTCGAAGAGCAGTTGCCCAAGGACTAATAACACAAGGTAAATGTGGCCTAAAAAGAACAACGGATATATCTCCAGGGACTTCAAAAGGTAGACCATGTCTACAACCAAGAAGGGGCAAACAGTTGTTTTCAACAACTTCAGATGTGAGGTTAGGGAACTTAGGGGCCCACTGGTTACAATTTAGTAAAACAAGAGGTAGATGTGAAGTGTGCAGCAAAAATAATATAGAATCTAAACCATATACTAAATGTTCTACTTGTAATATTTTTTTATGTTTGAATGAAAAGAAACCATGTTTTAATGAATATCATTCAAAATAATGTGTTCATTTTTAAAATTATTATTATTTTTTTTTTTTTGTACATTACTATTATGTTTATATATTTTTAATAAAAGTCTTATTATATGATAAATTATGAATTGAACATTTATAATATTAAACATAGTAACCACTCAATGTTCTTAATATTAGTCTGCTATATAAAAAAATTGACCATTTAGTTTTTGATACTATAACTATTTTCTTTAAGTTTATATTGTTGTTAATTTGAAACATGAATTATATACATATTTAAATGGTCATTATATTTTTAATTAATTAATTAATTAAATTTTAACTAATTACTTATTATTATTACTTATTTATCATAGGGAATAAGAAAATAGTAGTGTCGTAACTGACCATAGGGACTTTTAAGTATAGTCCTTAAATGACCAATGGGACTTATTTGTCCCACTCCTTAAAAAAATATTAAAAAACCTCCAATTTTAAATTTCTTAATTTCTAAATTCATCAAAAAAATAATAATTTAAAAAGGTGCAAAAAAAAAATCAAATTTCTATCACCATTTAATGTTGGTCTACAAAGGGTTAAATTAGCCATTTAACTTAAATACATTTTATACCATATAAATTTTTCTCAAAATGAGATTTACAAATTGGCAGTTGAATGGTTCAGAAATTTTATATCAATTTTGAAGTTTTTATTTTCAATATTAAAAAATTAAAAATGTAGCGCAAGTGTCTATGCATTATATTAATTTTTTTTTTTTTTTTAAACTGATTAGAACAAAAGTTATTTAATTTGCCAGAATGTCAGATTTCCATGGGACACTCTGTTTAGATGAAATACAGGGTGTCCCAAAGAGATCTGACATTCTGACAAATGAAATAACTTTTGTTCTAATCAATATTTTTTTTAAATGTCTTTTAAATATAATCCATAAACACTTGAGCTACATTTTTAGAATACATTTTTTATTTTTTAATACTGAAAATAAAAAACTTAAAAATTGATAAAAATTTTTTCGAAATATTCATTATAGCCAATTTGTAAATCTGATTTTTAGAAAAATGTATATGATAAAAACACTTATTTAAGTCAAATGGCTGATTTTTTACAATTTTTTTAAATATCAATATTTTCGTAAATTACGATCTAGTTTATCTTAGAAACATTTTAATTTCAAATAATATAAAGTTTTTTAAAAATATTTTATAAGAAAATTTTTAAATAGGTGCATGTTAAAATATAATTATTTTTTTTATTGCATTTATTTTAATAATATGTGATTATAAACTATAAATTACTATAATTTACTATAATTTACTTAACGAAAATATTGATATTTAAAAAAATTGTAAAAAATCAGCCATTTGACTTAAATAAGTGTTTTTACCATATAAATTTTTCTAAAAATCAGATTTACAAATTGGCCATATTGAATATTTCGAAAAAATTTTTATCAATTTTTAAGTTTTTATTTTCAGTAGGTATTAAAAAATAAAAAATAAAAAATGTAGCGCAAATGTCTATGAATTATATTTAAAAGAATTTTTTTTAAATATTGATTAGAACAAAAGTTATTTCATTTGTCAGATCTCTGTGGGACACCCTGTATAGGTAAATAAAGCGATCACACGCGAATTCGGTCAACTCAACAGAGATCGGTGATGGTAATAATATTTTTTTCAAATTATATAGAGCAGAAACAAACAATAATGTATAGAATTCTTCGATGATAAGTTTATCCAAATACATGATTGTAGACTATTAAATATTGAAACAAAACACTACCTAGCTATTTTATAAAATAAATGACAAATTTATCTTTGATCTCTCTGGTTGTTTTGATTAATTTGTTGTACATTTGTACCATTTATACCATTTATTAGGTATACCCATATATCGCTTTGTGCACGTCACGTCGCCACTAAAACGATAATTTATTACTGAGTAAATGACCGAATTCCGATTCGGCGGAAATGATCTATTTGTTCCGACAAAATAATACAGCCATACGGGTTAAGTTATAATCAGTGTTTGGAAAGAACGTCGTTCATGAACGCACGTTCACACGTTCACGTTCAATTTAATATGTTAGTGAACGATACGCGAACATCACTCGTTTTTTTAAAAAATAGATCGTGAACGTAAACGACGTTTATGTTTTTAATGAATTTGAACGATTTCTAAGACTCTCAATTGATTCACTATTTTATAAAATAATGTATATAATTTACATACTTAAAAAGATGTATAATATGATCTAAATTTTGTTTTAATTTTTGGATTGAGTCCTATATGTTTATGGGTTTTTATATTAACTGATAGTAAACTATTCATAAAAAAAATTAAATAAGCGTCCTAATAATGAACTCGTTGAAAAAATGAACGAGTTTCTTTTTTAAGGACCTAACTATAGTAGGATGAACATATTTCAACATCTCAACCAACACAACTTAGCTTTTACCCACATTTTACAGACAAGATCGAAACGTGATGCCTTTGCGTTATATATAGGTATGTGACATGTGATGTATGTAATAATATTCCTTATCCCTGAGTACACAAAGCGTATTAACGGTATCTATGTGGCTATTCAGAATAAACACATCATCGATAAATAGTAATGTATTATGAATTATAGTTATAATAATGCACCTATACACAGTATACATATAATCAGGGTCGTCCTCAAGGGGGTGTGAATGGGGCAGTAGTAGCCCCCCCTTGACCTTTAATTTCTTTCTTAAAATGTTCATAATTTATATTAAAATATCACAATAAAAAATAATTTTATAAGTACGCTGTAAAATCATGCGATATTGCATATTAGACCAAAAACACCAATGTTAACACTACGAAAAAAAACCTATTATCAGTTATAACGAGGCAGCTGCTATCTGAATATCATTAATTACAGGTGGTAGATGGCTCTTCTGGTATCTGATTATTCTCTTGAAGTTCAACCATGTATATTCGGGGATATAATTATATGAAGGGTACAGGGGGAAAACGGTAGTAGTCCATTTTTTTCGATTTTGATTTTATTGTTTGATTCGATACCAAATTAGGAGTAGTATTGACAGTTGAAATTGATTTAGTGAAAATATCATTCAGTCAACAGTTATTCAATGGAAAAGATAAGGTATACTGGAGAAGAAATATTGAATAGTCTAACTTTATTTTTGCTATCCTGAAAAGTTTACAGAAATAGACTATCCTCGCTGTACCCTATACATATGATAATAACATGATATGTGATAAAATAATATTATAATAGCGTTTTTCACTATACTGCACTATTCCACCAAGGTGACACTGGTAAAGTTCACTTATAATCGTCCTAGTTGCGGGCTGGTGCAAATGTAGATGAAACATAAAATCTATAATTATCACTGATATATTAAGATAATAAAATATTGAATGGGTATTGTGGTGCTTATAATTATTGCACTGGGTGCAAAAAACTGGTGTAGTGCATTAATGTGAAACAAAATAAAGTTCATTCGGTGCACATTATAATCTTGCAGCCGATGGAACATAAAAATATACACTGGTGTAGTCAGTGCAGTGTGGTGGAAAACGCTATAACAGTTTCTGCCTTGTGATACTAGTTTTATAATAACGATAAATTAATATTTTGAATAATAGGTACTTTTATAGTTTTATGTTTTGTTTTTCTTTGTGTAACAGTTAACAGTGTGAACATGGATAAAAACAATAAGAAACGCGATGCAGTACAAATAAATTCTCTTGCAACATATGGTTAAACGCGCAAAAATATAAATTCTAACGAATCGTCAAAAACAGAAAATACATCAGTCCTTGCCGGTATTTTACCGATATTGAAATGTGCTGATGTAAAAATTATCTCAACTATTACTTCTTGTACCATAAAGATAAGTGACATAACACTTAGTTCCGATGTAGGTATAGGACACCATATCATTATAATTATACTTTGTTTTTTGTATAGCCTATGTCAGATGCACTATAATTACATAACATAGGTACCCCTAGTTAAATCAGGTAAAACATTTAGTAATTGATGTATTTTTATATACACAATGTATGAAGTTCACCCCCTCCCCCTGTAAAAGGGTCTAGGGACGCCACTGCATATAATTATAACCACAATTACAAATAAAACTCGTTGTACATTATACGCTTTGTATATTATTACAATACCATGTAAAATGTATAGGTACCTATAGTGTATACACATACACACACATATATATGTATTACAAATATAATCATACCATTTTAGGTATAAGTATTTATTAAATTACTTATTCGACACTTTATTACCATATATTGATATTTTTAGAGCACACAATGCATATATTAATTATTATATTGGTACAGGATAACGTGTTTAACGTACATAATACATATTCTTTCATGAAACACTAAGAAACAGAACCATTCATAATTATGGCCATACAATAATATGCATTAGCTTTTGAAAAATAATAATAAATAATGACAAAAAAAAAAAAAACGGAGAACTAAATTAATGTACCAATTTAGTATACGTATATTTATACTGCGTATAATGCAATATGCGTAAATAATGTGCCTATAATAATTATTATAATGACCATCGGGCGTTATGCACTCGTATTTGTTTTATTATGTCGTATACGGTAAAGTAATATTTTATGCTTTTGTTTGACATAATATTAACGCGCGTGTCTGTGTGTTTGTACACGAAAAATAACCTGTAGTCCCTGGTACACGGGCACAAATTTAAAGATCAATATTTTAATGCTGATATACACCAGAGTGCGCGCGCATGTAAGTGCCATTGGTCCTTACTAGGGACGCCCCAGCATAATGGCGTGGGATTGAATCGCATCAGATCTAACAATGTTCGTTTTATGATTTTCGTCGCTTTTGGTCTTGTCCCGCGCACAAAAGATATAAACATCAAATTAACTTTAGAACATCATAAAATAATACTGCAGTCGTATTTGTTAGGCGCTGATTTCGTTGAAATCCTATTCACTTAAGTTTTTCTATATTAAAAGTAGAATACGCTCCGCTCCTAAGTAAAGCATAATGTTATTATATTGTTATATTATGTTATGATGTAAATAATGCATAATATGCGACTCTAAATAAATTATATACGTCTCCCGTAAACAAATTAAATGACATTATGATTATCAGCAAAACAACGATATCAAATTATACTAATAGTCTAAAACTACGTTCTATTAAAAAGATCATGTATATACCTATAATATAATGTAATTATTTTATTCTAATTACAGAAATGAAAACGTTTTATGTTTAAATGTTTGTGTATAGATGCGATAAAAACTAAATCAATTATTATTATTATGAACCATTATATATTTGAATTCACATTTCATATAAACAAAACACAAATGTATAAAGAACAAAGTGCCTTTGTCCGTAGTAACAATGCATAATATAGACATAATTAATAATTATCATCTTAAGATGTACACCTATATTAATTTTTTTTTCTATTTTAATATTCGTATACCAACGTATAATAGCGTAAAATAATTTATAAAATATATTATATAATATACATATTCTGTACGTAGACGTAGTTCTACACACTACGCTGTCCTCATCCTTACCTATATTGATCATTAAAACCCGAAAACAAATAACCGTCAAACTTTTGTTTGTTAATATATAATTTTTGCAACCCCTTACGAGGTCGTCCGAACCCGAACTTCGGTGTATTCAGTGTTGCCTTTGTCTTATTCAGGTAAAAAGTTACAAACCTATAAAACATAGCGAATTTATGTTCGATTATTTGTCGTTAGCTTTAATATTAAAATAAATCAACTTATAATAAAATGTAAAGTTAAGAACATTATCTGTACCTATCATAATAACTAATAAGCGTTTGTTGATATTATTTTATAATCATTATGAACGTTGCAAAATTGTAATGTTTTACATAGTAATAACTAACTTTAAAATTAAAACATCAATAAAAACTTTTATGAGTTGCCCAAGGGTCTTTATAATATTCTTACCTTCAAGTTTGATAATAGTTTGATTCTAAATATTAATAAAGCAATACAAAATTGATTAAACTGCTGAACAAAAATGTACTGTGCTTGTAAGACTGGGGCAACGTTGATATCTGTTTTTAAATTTTGTCCTCATGGCTCATATATAGGTGTTATGGTCTCACCGGGTTGATCCGCTGACACCAGATATCGTTGAGTTCGTCAATTCGGAAGTCTCTCAAAAAGGAAGATGAGATGTGATAATAAACTGATAGGTTTAATTATATAAGAAAAAATATTTATTGAAGACAAAATTTGCTACACACTATCTTTAACGGACGCAGACATACATCGACTGACTAGCCCGTACGGGACAGTCTATTACATTGTACGCACGTCGAGTCAGCGTAATGAACGCACAATACAAATAATTGTTCATATAGTAGTAATATTATAATGCTAAATTATATAGTAATAATTAATAATAATAATAATAATCGGGGTTCATAACATATAGATATACGACTGCTGCACAGTTGTAGTCGTTTTAAGTATATATTTCAGTTATATATGTAGATATAGGTATAGGTATAGATATCGAGGTAGTCTCAGAAAGCTGTCGATTCAAATTGGAAAACATTGCAGCCCATAGATATATGTAAAACCTACGTGAAATATTATAAAAAAAATAACTATATCTCTATATCTATATAATGCCTAGTATATATTATATAATGCGTACCTATTAATTATATGTACTCGTATATACCATTATATATAATATATGTAGGTACTCTTCTACATTTCGTGTACTGGAAACATCGTCGTTTTATTCTTATTTATCTCATAGTTTGCTATTCAGCATTATAAATTATAATAACTTATACAAACAACGAACATATATATATATATATATATATATATATTAACTATCCATGTGTAAAGTCGAATATGTGCATCTATTCAAATCGCGTATACAATATTATAATATAAGTACCTAATATTAATATTTTTTTATTCTTCTTAAAATTGAATTAAAAATCGTTCTTTGTTTGTGTTTCATATTTGACCATATTATATAGTTTATATTTATGTATATCTTGTATATATATATTATATTTATATTCAAACCGATAATATTATGCCCTTGCGATATTGTGCTCATGTTTATTACTCTATATTCCCCGGAGGTAAATTTACCCTTAACTCTGTCCCCTTGTTTTCTTATACTATATTAAATTCCTGTTTACACAGAGGTCTCTTGCACCACCATCATCACCACCGCCACTACCATCCACCATCACCACTATGTATGAAAGCTTTTTACCTGCCCCCTTTTAGCAGCCATGCCCAAATCAAATAGGCCGACACACGGTCTGTATTGGGTTGCTATTATTATACTCGCATTATATATACGTATAGTATAGGTACGGATATTCACGAAAATAAACGAGATAATGAGGTGAATCAACAATGAAATTTAAAACGCATAAGCATCTCGTTCCGTTAAGTGTTCTACCACATAAATCACAGTTTTATATATTATATTCTAATTAAACTAATATATACTATAAGTGTACTAAAAAAAAAAATCAATTATACGCGTTTGTAATAATATAATACGTGTATACTACAAATGTGTTACGTAACAGTTTCATTGTCACACAAAAATCAAAATGGTGTAATTGGTAGGTATTAATAGTATATACACTCGTACTACAAATATTTACAAACGTTATGTTCGATACACGGCGGCCGAAGAGCAATATCCTGCAGCTACAGCCCATAAATTCACGGTTATAATCTTCAGTATAGAATATAAACTATAAAGTACCTATACGTATACATCAGGCGACTTTTAATAGGTTTTATTTTCGTAATCATTTTTTTTCAAGTCTAATAGCAATATCTCTTAAAAAATCAAGTTGTGGCGGTCAAGTGTTTGTGCATTCATGCTCATACGTAATAAAACAAAAATAAAAAATACGTAAAACACGGCAGATGTAGAAAAAAAATAATACAGCGGCGGCGGCGGCGTACTCGACTTCGGCTGCAGATGAAAATAATTGTGTAATGATGAATGAAAACGATTCGACAATAGACGGTGTATAATATGTGATGTATGAGTAGTGAGTACCTTACAATACAATCGTTGCACGCCTATTGCCGGAGCTACATTATTATATATACGTCACATTCAATATAATAACATAATATTATATTATGCGCTTCTGTCGGAGACCTGTGGCCTGTGGTGATGGTACAGTATAAACCATATATAGGTACAGTACATAATAATAATATATTGTAAGGTATTTATGTGCAGGTTACCTGGCCGCATGAAATCGATATATATATATATATATATATATATATATATATATATATTTGAACAGGTTGTCAGTTCGACACTGTTTTGTCAAAATACGTTACGGTATCTGTCAGTCAGTAACAGCGTTATTGGATTATTTCGTAAATGCCACAACAAACGTATACACGGAGATATCATGATACACAAACGGTTATTATATAATATTATACGACCAATCGAACAAATTAACGACGGTACATCAAGTCTACCGTTAAGCCAACGTATATAAGCCACTACTTTAAGAGGGTTGTTGAAACCGTCTCGTATTGTAACAGCGCACATACGTATATATATATAGTGTGTGGATATATTTTTGTATGCATATATAGTATACGCACACAAATACAAATGTATGTTCCTACATACACAAACGTATATAAAATATATTTCTCGTGTGTACCTACATTATTATTATATGCTAGGTATATATACGTGCATGTATATAATATAATAATAATACTTACCTAAGTAATTTTTTGTATTTGTGTTCACGTCGATCACAATAATATAATATTATGTGGTGACAATAGTATAAAATTGCATCAATTTTATATACGTTTGTCAAATCCGGGTCATACGCTTTAAGTCCCCGTAATGGTGTGTGTGTGCGCGCATGTAAGTATATTATGCTTGTGTGCGTGATCGCTTGGGCTTACGTGTGTGTGCACGTTATCGTGTGTACAGACATTTTCACATGATTTACGGTGTGCACATATTATATAACGAGGCGAACGTTAAACACAAATTATTATTTATAAACTATATAATACGTACGTGTACAACCACATTTTTCTCGGCAACAGAGCATTTAACAATATATATTATGTAGCTTAAAGTAATTTAGCGCAAGTTTTTCTTTACGTATCTCGCTGCACACATTAATGCCCGCGGTACAACTATTTAATTTGTACAACCATATTACAGTCGTATTACACACGTTACCTTTACCTAGTTTTTATTATACGCATGGTATAATACCTATGAGTATTATATCACACAGGCAAACTACATTTATTCCATGTCGTTTCTAATCAGACCAAAAATGTATGTTTTATATACATATAATACTATGGAATTGATTCGAATTCGATTTGAATGCGAATTGCGAATAATCGACACGCTTGTTGTACAGCCGATGATCTTATTGACTTTACCAAAAGGCATCTACTGTTACACACACACACACATATATATAAAGAAGTAAATAACTGAGTATACTATTTGGCCAAATTTATCACCCTAGCTGGGTCGCAGTAATAGCTATTATAGGATATATTTTACGCACATGGATGTAGTTGTTATAGTTATTAGGTTATATAACGATATAAAATTGTTATTGTACATTAGTTTATTATTAGTTATATTATATAGTGTGATACGATAAACATAAATGATATGTCGGCATTAAAATATAGTCCTATGGGCTATAATATTATACTTAACTATTATACCGGCATTTTCACCATACAAATTCTGTTATATCGAACAATGAATAGACATAAAGTAGGTAATATTTTATTCCTTCTTTGTAATACAGATGTATCTTAAGTTACAGATGTTTATTAAGTTAAACACAAGTCAGTACCAACTTATATGAAATACTCGTAAGTGCACGAAAATATAGACTAAATGTGCTCATGGTGTACAGTGCTGTATGCTGTCGTGGACAAAGGTTGAAGCTTACGTAATTTAACTATTTTATTTATTGCTCATGTTTCCATGAGTGTCCAAGGGACAAGGATATGCTTCGTGAATTGGGTGTAAAAAAATGTTATGGTAAAGAAAAAAATGTGTTATTATTACGTCTTGTTTGATATACGATACATGCACTTGAACATATGGACGCGTGATTCGCAATAGGCAATGTTTTTTACTATGAGGTAGTACTATAATATTCAAGTATGTATTTTCTTTAAGTTAGAGTGGTAAGGTAGAAATGATTTTTTTCGAACCATGGGGCTTAATGTGTCTTACATAAAGCTTATAGCAAGTTATTTTTTTTTTTTTTTTATATAATGAATTAAAAATCTATCAGCTGCACACGTACATCCTAAAAAAGCTTTATATGTATATTATAGTATTTAATACTTCCACTACTTCCTATAGTTATTTACTTGTATAGGCTCCTTTTGATGAGGTGGCCTGGAGGCTAGAGTTAATGTAACCTTGAATTTTCAATAATTTGTATACTACCAGATTGAATATTGTATATTTATCAATGCTAAACTTGACGATTAATTTGTATATTAACTATACAATATAGATAACTGATAAACTTTTATATCTAGCACACAATAGTATAAATAATAATATAATAATATAATATATATTACATACCTACATATAGTATGTATCTTATTGTATATATAGAAGAAGAATTCCTGGATGACTGATTCGCTTATCGAATTATGTATAATCAACGTTTACAGCCGAAACTATAGCGAACTATATGTTTATTTATCTTTATATACTATTATTAATATAAGTACTATAATAATTATAGATGCTTTAATAAGGGATTTTGTGATTTTAGCAGAGATTTGTTTGCTAATAAAAATGAATACTTTCATATTTATATTTAGGGGTGATGGGAAAATAAAAATGTTATTATGATTGGATATAATTTTAGACCTATTTGTTTTATTTGGTAAAAACCACTCAAATTACTGTGCTAAAAATCTGTATATTGTTTACATTTAACGGAGTTTATAAGACGGGATAAATCCATCACGGACGATGCCGTATAGGATCAACTCTATTTAATTACAATGTTTTATATTATATATAAATGCTATATGTAGATAGCTACTTATATATTTTGTAAATACATTTTATTATGAAAATTAAAACTTTATATACCTACACTCAATTCTAAACGTCATTATTTATTGTACCCGAAATGTAACAGATTTAATAATCTCATTTTTAAATTCAATACACCTTTATATATATATATTTTTATCTTTAAATAATATTGAACCGAAGCTCACGCACTAGTTCAACCGTTGATTGTATTAAAATGTATAATTTTATATTATATTTTATTAGAATATAGATCAGCCATCATATTTGATACTGCAGAATTAAATTTTAATGACACTGCTGAGTACCATCATTACAAACAAATGGATGGGTGGACTTTGGGGACTTTGGTCTAAATAATATATATGAAAACAGAAATTCAATACGAATAATGTTACAAAATATAATATAAGTTGCCGGATTGAGAAGACAAAAGATGAAATTGTATACCACTGTCTTTTAAACCAATATAATATTATATAAGACGTGCAAATAAGTCGTTGGATCGCTTTTATTTTCATCCCATTGAACATTTTTTATGTAAACTGTGGCCCTGGTATATTTTTTACATATTACGTAAATTGCAGCCTGCAGGATATATTTTCGTACATATGTAACCTATTAAATAGGTTTTATTCACATACGCCGATTGCGTCTAACGCTTTTTTTCGCAAGATCAATATTTTCCTTCCCATTTTTCAGACTTGAAACCGGAAGTATAATATTGTATTAATACATGGCTATAGATATATTAGTTTTGCTGTTTTTTATTATAATTAAAAAAATATACTATTAAAATTAGTAATAGTTATGTATCTGTAAAAATGTGTATGGTAAAAATGTGAATTATTAAACTGGTATAAAATTGCATTTTTTTTGTTAGCAATTAATGAATTTTATTGACATGTATAAATGTTTCTTTGTTATAGTAATTTTTTAACCTTTTTTCCTAAATATTATCAATGTTATATAGGTACGTACATTCACATTGCACGTTTTTTTTAAATGCCTATTGTCACACTGGCTGCTAGTAATATTTTATAGGTAAGTAAACATATTACGTATCTTCATCGATCGATAATAATATTAATACATGTCTTTAAATTGTACAGAACATCGAAAATCGGAATATACTAGGTAGCAATTTACGTACATTTCAAATATAATAGCCGGGACGCAATTTACGTATATTTTAAAAGTACCCGAGCCACAATTTACATACTCGTAGTATATGAATATATGACTTTTTTTGGGGAGACGCAATTTACCGACTCCGAAGTCAAGTCGTTGCAAGCGGATAATGGGAGATTGCGGTTTGCGGGTTGATAATAATAGCACCCACGTAAACTCCCGCCTGCACAAATACCTTTTTAGAGTATTAACTCTACTGGGGAAAACGGTAAAACAGGTAAAATGTAGTTCATACGAATTCCTCAGTCGACTTTATAAACTAAAATAATATATTATTATATAATATTATTAAAAAAAAATCAAAATTTTCAAGTTTTATAATAATATAATCGTCCGCATTAAATAATAGTTACTATACTGCATGAGTAATAATATGCCAAAAAAATGTATAAAACCTTTTACTAAAAAGTCAGTTTTAAAACTATAAAATTACTTTGTAAATAATATTATTATAAGACAAAATAATAATTATTATTATTACCGACTGAACAAATAATACATACCTACCTAGTATATAAAATCACACAAAATATTAAAAAATTAATCGATTCGACGTATTAAACTATAGTTCAACTATATAGTTTCAATTCTATAGCAATATTTTGATGTATGCCATGTCAACGTATTTAATGTGAGCAAAACTGGTATCGATTGATTCCTCATTCTGACGATTGGGTCCATTTATACGACCTTGGTAAAGAATACCAAAATTTTAACGCACATTAAATGGGAACGTTAACGTTTCTGTTAATATACACGCGGTCATCGTGTCGCCTTCTTTTGTTTAGTTAGCACACGGTATTTTTCCCCCTTTATGGTACCGAGGACCGGAAATGAAATTATGTTGCCAATACTTCTTCTCCGGTCCCCAGCTCGCGACACTACCGTTTCACAGAATAACGTCCAATTAAATAAATATACAGGACATGGGTATTATATAATATATATTAATATAGGTACATATAAATATGTACACGGAAATGTGTCGCAGCAATACACTTACCTATATTATTTGTGGTCCGGATGTCTAGACGCTATTACACGGCTGTTGATCGTCGCCTGTCGGACACAATATAATACCAATATAACATGACCAGATCAGACGGTCGCGTACCCGAATAATAGTATACCTATGGATGAGTGTATAATACGTTTATATTGCCGGACTATACCTACCATGTATAATGTATATTATGTTTATTGTATACAAAACACATATAGGTACACGATAAGGTGGTTCACGGGTACGCATTTTATTGATCTTTTTTTGCGTGGGTTATATGGAGAAATAATAATAATGATAAAATAAAATATTCTCACGGCACGTACAAACAAGACCGATCCGGCAAAAAATAAAATAAAAAAACGGTAATTTTTTCTTCGCAATAGCCTGTCTATATATACGCGATGCAAGGCAATATTATTTATTGTACGAATATGCGTATTGTATGTGCGTGTGTGTGTGTAGGCAGTGTGTTTATGCGTATATCTATATATACATATAATATATGTGCAGCGATGATGGTCGGATCCACTGCGTGAAATCGATGAAACCAGTAGTCGACATATAATATAATGATACTATAACATAATATATACCTGCGGCTATTATATGATATATACATAATACACGTTATGTACCTACCGGCCGGTGGCGCGACGGTAATTTTTTTTCGTACAATATTTTATTTTCGTTTTTACTTTTCAAACGCGTATATTTTATGAACGAGGGACGTTTTCACACGTCGTCGACACTATATATATGTATAATATGTACGCTGCAGAGGGTGTGTAAATGACGACGGAAGCCGACGCTCATAATAATAACTTTTTCCACGTTATATAGTATTACATAACGTTTACAACGCCTTCTAAGAAAAAAAAAAACGATGATGTGTTTATTATCTATATAGGTACCGCTTATACCAACAGCGTTAACTTTTTTTTTTACTTTACGTATAATATATTAAATATTTATAATAATGTATAGCGGCCGCATATATATATATATACTCGTTTATAGGTAATTATATATTAAATATTATTATAGTATTGTTAACGCAGAAAACGATTTCTCAGCGGCGTGTTTTATGCGTTGACAATGTTGACATATATGTAAATAGGTACCTACCTATATAGTGTGTAAATTTGAATTAAAAAAATATAATATCAATTTGTACGAGTATGTATTGCGTTTATAAACATTTAGAGTATAAAGTGTAAATTACAAAGATACGAGAATATATGTATTATAAAAATGTATGGATAATAGATATACATTTTATCACACACCTGTATCCGTAAATGTTTCAAATTACCAAAGCCTCCCTCCTCCATATCTTCAAACATATAATCATATATTATTAGTTATTACCTATTATAAAAAGTTAAATAAGTCAAAAACTATACCCGTTCGAATTTTGATTTTAATATACACCTATTTTTAAAAATTCCAAAAATATGATTTTGAATCATTGCATTATTGAAAATGATGAAGGGGGGGAGCATTGTTAATGAATCACTTTATATGTATTATTATTTCTCCTTGGTGGTCATCGATTAAAAGTATCACAAACATTTTGATTTATTTTTTACTTTTTTATTTTTTTCAATGTGAATTTTGAGTTGGTATGCAAAAATACCTTTTAAATTCTTAGCGGAAAGATGAATATATTTATATATATATATTTTTTTTTATTGATCTTGAAATTATTAATAATTTCTGTTTCGACATCTGAGACCATTAGCATACATTTATAAATTGTTTTTACAATGATGTGGATTTTATTTTTTATTTTTGTTGATTTTGACGTTTGCAGCATAATACTACGAACAGTATAAAATCTTCAATCAACTTTAAGGGTGGGACACTGGTAGAAATTAAATTAAGTTGGCAAATTACCTAAGTCAAAAGTAAAAAATGGCCAATATTTTTCAAAATGATCGGGAAATGCTAAACAATTACGGAGAGTGGAAATATTTATGCAATATCAGTTTTCGACGAAATATATTTTATTGTGCTTTGTCAAAAAAAATTAGAAAAGTACTGGATTTTTATTAGATTATTCTCCCTTCCTATTGTACGTTCTGTTAAAATCAAATTGACAATTTTTAGCAGAAATCAGTAAATTTTCCGCTCTAAAACGTGATTCATTGTTTCACTTGGAATTTATAAAATAATTCGTCTAAAATAAACAATGACAGTTTTTGTGTACTTAAGAAATTTACATTTTTCGTTTTGCAATATAGACACAGAACATTAATTTTGTTTAGATAAAAACGAGAATGTACGTATATCGTTAGACTTTTAATACAATAAATAAGCATAATATGGTTACACACATGGTGTAGAAGATAAATCGTTTTAACTTATAAAAAATAATTATTTCATAAGGAACGAAATTTAATTATGTTTAGTGTTAGACTACTATTTAGGTAGTATAAAGATAAGAACCTACTCTTTTTATATTTACGGACTTTTGTGACTTAAAGGTTGTGTGAACTTGATGGTATTTATTTTTGTTGCGTTATTTACAATTAATGTATATATATATTTATTATTTACATTGCCAATCTACTTAACATTTTAACCTTCGTGTACTAATTATAAAAATAATACTTTGTGTTAATTTGCCGACTCTCTTAATAATTAGTGTTTGATGTTTGGATATTTACTATAACCGTCTATTTTATTTCATTATTTTTTCTTTTATTTATCATTAAATAGTTGTAACAGTATAATAATTGTAACAATTATTTCTTGATAAAAACTCAATGAAAATAGGCTGACAGATACAAATAGCGAATGTTTGGGATACGTCTCATTTGATGAAGATTAGTTATCAATAATAACTATATATATATATATATATTATCACGCCAGTTGTATGTACACAGTGAGATTTTTGTCTTATAATACCAATCTATTAATTTATCTTGAAATTGTCTACATAAAATTCTGCGATACATATTATATTATACAATTACTGTATAAATAAGTGTAATTAATGGCCTTTGTTGTCGATGAAAATATGCTCAATACAAAAAAAAAATTCTACGACTTTAAAATTCAAAATCTAAAATGTATGACTAACTTTAGAATGTATAGGTAGCCGTATAAGTATTATTATTAAAAATATAAAAAAAGAAAGTGAAATTGTCTGGATAAAATATTATAGGTACATAGTTCACAATAAAAATTTTTTATCTAAAACATTGCTATAAAAAAATTTAATGTGTTATGAAAAATATATTTTATATAATTTTATTTTCAATTACTTGATGATTTTTAATTAACTGAATGTATACAACATATTTTATGAAGGTAGCTACTTATATATTGTGGTACCTATATCGTACCTAAATAGTGGCTTACAACTTTTTATTAAAATTATAAATATTATTATTACCTACTCAAAACTACGAATACTATAAACACATCATAAAAGTTATAATATGGTGACAACTATAATATTTGAAAAACAATAAACTTCATTGTTATTTAATACTAATATACTCGTATTGTATTAATAATATATATTTATGTTTAAACCCATAAATACATATATTTTTTTAAATTGGAGTCTTATTGCGACTTAAATGGTTTTAAATGCAAGTTGAAATACATTATAAATTTAACTAATTAAATATTCAAATATTCAAATGTTCAGCTTTTAAAATTCAAATTGCGAAGCTGCAAGTTAATTATTATTGCATTGAACATGCATATATCATATGTCTTTCTTAATGAAGCTTAAAATTTTTACTCGTTCGTTCAAATTTAATTGTAAAAGTACAAATATTTTATTGAATTAATATCTTTTCAATTTAAATTATTGGTGATGATAATAAGGATTTAATTATTATGAATTTATGTGTTTTTTCTGGAATGGTCGACACAATGTTATCTAAGATACAAATGTAATACGAGTACACATTATGCTAAAAAATATAAATTTCTTATTTTTCGGAATTTTTAATGTTCAAGTGAACTTTTAGACGTTTTTAGGGCATTTTTTATTATTTTTAGCCACCTAATAATTAGACAATAGACATGATACCTATAATTGGATACCCAACTGCAGCGTGGAAATGGAATTTCGGATTAAACTGTAGAATATCACATAATGATAAGAAATGCACCAAATATTAAAAAATATTGTAGCTAAATAATATTATTAATTTTACTATTATCCAATCGGCAGTCAGTATAGTCGCTATATAGAGTGGCAGCTTTACGAAATCTTGAAATTATTATTATGCACACATAATTATAAAAATATAACTATAGTTACTTTTTGTTTTTATCACGCTTGAGATTAGATGGAAAGTAACTTTCCAATTTAACTTTAACTTTCTATAACTAGTTAGTGCCCTGCAGTTTTATTAAATTTTCGATAATAATTTACATAACTTGATATAGATACCTAATATTAATTTAATGTGAACAAACATTCAACATAGGTAGGTACCTATATTATGTTAGCTAATAATCGCGCAGTAGTCGTCAATGATTAATACTTGATTAATAATAAAACATTTATTTTACTATTAATAATTAGTAAATACTTACCTATACACTAGAAGAGTAGATTATTTTACATATTTTTTGCCGAAAACAATGCATTTGAAAATTGTATTAAATAGGTATATAAAATATAGTATAAAACGCGTTAATTTTTCAAATCCCTAAAAAATATTTTTAAATTACAATAGAAATACTAAAATCGTTTTTCTTCATTTAAATATTTGAGTTTGTACTTAATTGAACTTGAATTATCTTTAAATTAAATTGTGACGTTTTGGTTCAACTTGTGCGGTTTTAACGAATTTTGATAACAATTTAAGATCAAATGCTTTTTTTTTAAATATATATATATATAATATATTTTTATCTTTTCAAATTGTCAAGAAGCTTGTTTAGGTATAGTTGTATTAAATTTTCATGCTTTTTGGCGAAACGAAAAATTGGTATCGTTATTTGAAGAAAAAAAATGTCAAATGTCTATAACAGTGAGCTGTTAATATATATTATTATTTATTATAGTATATTAGTTATATATATATTATTGTAAATATTTGGTGCAAATATTTTAAAGTACCTAAATCTACAGTTATTCATTTTTGAATATTTTTTAAATATCAACTTTTCGGCTTCCACTCTTTAGAGTGGTATATAAATATAAATATAATGTTAATAATATTACATTGTACATTTTTTATTAGTATTCAATGTCGTTGCGGTAAACATCACTTTACACTGCAGTCTCTTCGGCGCGGCGATCACTATAATTACGTATTACGCATACAATGACGTGTCGTGTGAACGAGAATTCGTAAAAGGATTTCGATCGAAATATAACCAAAAAAATGAATAACCGAGTCGAGCCGCGTGAGAGACGAGTAAAATATTATAGCAGTGTACGATGATATCGCACGCGCATCTTTTATTGAGCGGCCCGCCACGTGCCGCCTGCCACCACCGACGCCACCGACGCGAGACGTAAATATGGCGCGCGTATTAAAATGTATATTTTAATCGATTATTACACCATGTACTCGTTGTATACACGTTTGTGGGATATGAGTGTTGCGCACGTTAAACAATTATTTAAAGCAACGTTACCATATATTTTGTTGATCATGATTCGAGTCGATGGTAAGCCGCGGGAGGACATAACATTATTATAATTCATAATAACTGTTCATCGTCGTGTATTGTATGGAATATATATAACGACGTCATATTGTTAAGAATACATAGTCAATAAAGATGCCTATGCTTTGCATCATTAAAGCTGTATATAAAATATGTATATTGCAAATTTATAATATTGTATGAACAAACCCACTCGAAGATTGCTTATAAGTATTTCTAAAAAAAAAAAAAATATATATATCTACATACGCAATCGTGAACAATAAATAATATTAGGTATATCATAATAAATCTGCACATATAGGTATAATATTATAATTCTTTTTTCTGTAAATCGTTTTATTTCATTAGTCTATACGAGTTGTATACTTATATCGTATACATATTAATATTTTATCATACCGATGAGTGAAAAATAAAACCGAGATTTATTATGAAAGGGCTGCGTGCTCGCTGTTTCTCCGGTTTCTCGTCCGTCATCGTTGCGGATTGCGAGTACGCGGAGAACCGTACGAATAGTTATAGACGTCGTGACGCCCGGCCATCGTATATATAATATATATATATTTAACAACATTGTAGGCGTATTACGACCGAATCACGGTGGCACGGGTTTGCCAATATTCGTCCTGGGGCCCTTCGTTTTGTGCACGCATCACACACATATAATATAAAATATATATATGCGTATAATACGATATATATTGTATATTTACTACGATTCCGAATGATGATGGTGGAAAGGATGATGACGGACTACTGCACGGGACGACGACAACGCCTGCAGGGAGGACGCCTCGGCGGCGATCATCGACGTCGTTCAAAAACGGGTCGTCTGCGGGGCGACTCGTCGGCGTGGTGTGAGGGGGGAGGGTGGCTAGGGGTTTGTGAAGATAGTGAAAGCGGGTAGGGGGTGTTTTGATTGTGTGCTATATGCTTATATATATGTGTGTGTGTGTGTGTATAGAAAGAGAGAGTACCCCAAACGCGGGAAACGTCAGCGGAGAGGTGGTCGAGGGGAAAAAGTGCCTGCGGGCCGGATGCCGCCAAACTATGCGTGCGGATCGACGGAGCGGCGGCGGCAGCAGCAGGGACCGGGCGCGGTTATGTTTGCCGTTGGGCTTAAGGGACGCGTTTTCGACAACGACGACTGCGACGACGGTCGTCGAGATTGCGATTTTCAAGTGCACCTACACACCCCTCCCTATGTATAGTCGTCGACTATTAGTTGTACGCGCCTTCGCCTTTGCCGCTGCCGCCGCCGTTTCCATGACTGCTCGTCGCGGCGTCTCTCACCGCCGAGAGTTATATTCCGTCTCGCCGTATTATATACTTACTATACTTAGATAACTAAACAATTTTATGATGATCATATTATTAAAAATGAACGTCGTCGCACGAATATATTATATCCGAGTTCCGTAATCTGCAGTCACGGTTAGTTTTATTATTTCTACTATATTCGTTGTAACATTCGATTTGGTCATGATGGCCGTAGATATATATATGGTGCAGGTGAGCGGGAAGCGGTTAACAAATGTATTATATTCATCCTGTGAAAACAATTATAATCGCCTTATTATCTATTATTCGCTGATGTATATCAATATATATTCGTCATTATTGTATTATAGTAAAATTATTTGATAGTGGCGCCGAATAGTTTTTGTAGCCGTTTTTCCCAGCGGAAATCAAATCACGCGAACCCCGGTCATCAACCGACCACCCACCCCCTAACCATAACATCCGCGGCAAATACCATTGTAGTGTTTATCGCTCGACGCACTGTCGTTTACTCTTTTTTAAACAACGACCCAGTGCGACACCACGCCACAACATAATAATAATAATAATATTTAACAATAAATATTTATTTGATAATCATCGTGTTGTAGAGGTGAGTTTATGTTTGCACCACCACAGCCACTGCTGTTTGTTTTTGTCGGATAATCACATTACTCGCGAGTAAATTCAACTTACTCCGCCACCGTCACCGTGTCCACCGTCGCGGTGTTGACTGACAAATATTTATAACACACACACACACACACACACACATACACAAGGATCATGCTCACAAATGTAATATAATATATATATATATATTATACAAGCGTTTATTTATTAAAATATTATACCCTATTTAATGTGCATTATAACAAAACAAATGCACTGCAGCAATAAGTATACCTAGTAGACGTTTAATTGCCGCCGCCAACGATTAATAACCCCTCCCCGCGTATAAATATTTAATAACACGACCACTATAATACACGTCCTTCTATCGTCGATATACATATGTAACGATATATTGTATACTTGCAGTGAGTCTATATTATATATTATACTTGTATATTTGTAATGCGCGCGTATACTGCTTGTAAATATTATCGAATCGTTATTGGACAAATAACGATATAGCTCTACAACAAATACAATAATATAATATTATTATAGCGTACATATTATATACGTGTGTGTAGGTGTGTGTGTGTAATAACTGTATCGTGTCGGATCGAGCGATTTAAACACGATTTGTTTTCACATAACGCTCTGTATACACACGTCGCACACACACACGCCGTTTTAAATCAGTAAATCCTCGTGGGACGAACTATTACATGTATACATGTACCTATAAACCGTATACGCAATGCACTATAATGTATAATATGTATCGCGCGGTAAATATGTTTTTTTGCACCGATAAT
Source organism: Diuraphis noxia (assembly GCF_037042655.1). NCBI lineage: Eukaryota > Metazoa > Arthropoda > Insecta > Hemiptera > Aphididae > Diuraphis > Diuraphis noxia. The sequence continues at coordinate 26,961,575 of NW_028301711.1, forward strand.
TTTTCTCACCCTTCTCCCCGAAGACGACACAACAACACGTCATAATAACAATAATAATATTACAGCGATCGGTCATCAATAATTGTAATTATTAATTCATATATATTATTATTATCATCGACAATATGTTATATTTCCTAAATATATATATATACGGCTGCAAAATGAGACCGTCGCGCAGCATCTATACAGAGGCGACGACGACGAATGTATATATACATTATTATATATTACACGCCGTGAGCTTCTCTCGCATTATGCGTATAATAATAATGTGTAAAGAACTACTCGGTGGTATATTATTTATGCGCGATATATATTAAAATATTTTACGCTTGGAGGAGGATTACGAGTGCATGCTATAATGTTGTATTATATATATCGTATATATATATATATATAATATACATCGGCGGGAGAGAGCTGTTCTACAAACGCCACTGCTTAGTCGAAATAATAATAATATAATGTACGGTGAAAAAGAACCGCGCACCACCCACACACACAACGCGCACCACATATACATTATACGCGCGCGCGGAACCCAGCGGTAGCTCGCGTATTGTATAATAATATATACTACGAGCTATGTACATGGTACATAGTACATATATAGCTGTGCATGTATGTGTACGTACCTATATATCATATATATATATATATATATATACCCAGTACATACGAGCAGGGATTTTCTCTTTCCGTGTTCACTTGTATATAATATAATATATAACACACGCGCGCGCCCGGGCAGCACAACAAGACGTCCGACCGTTTTTCGAACCGTTCAAATAATCCACTCGAACTTTTTTTTTTTTTTACTCCACACGCACAATAACGTATGAGAGCGCGCGGCGAGCTGGCTGACGACGTATAATATTATAATCTAAAATATTATAGATATTAATATTATATGGTCGTGGGACGTTCGAGTACCAGCGGCGGCGGCGGCGAGGGGGGGGGGGCGTGTGCGTGCGTGCCGGCCGGTCGGCGGGCCTTCGAGTGACGGCAGAATGTGTGCGCGCGGGTATACACACATATAATATATATAAATAATAGTAATAATGAAAACAACAAGTACGGGAATCGTCGTCGTCGATCATATCATATTATATATTATTATTGTGCGTATATATTATAAATAAGCGTAAAATATTATATTATATTGTGTATATCGGCGCTGCAGTGGTTGCTGCTCCGCCGCCTCGGCGCGGGGACAAAACGCGTCGAGTGCACCACTTGAAATTGTCAAACAGCCCTTACGCTACGCGCGCCTAGGGAAACACTGCGGTTACCACCTGTCAGCGACGTACACGTATAATGTGTTTACGATGTATATAATATACGCATAATAGTGTTGCGCGCCCGGCGTAAGCGACGATCGCCGCCGCCACCGCCACGACTTGGGTGGTATATACACGACGTTTTATATTATTACGATTATTGTTATTATTATTTTTTCCTTTTCATAGACGCGTGACACACGGGCTAACGTATCATGTGTGTGTGTGTGTGTGTGTGTGTGTGTCCGTGAATTTTTCACAACAATAATATACTTACGTCGCGCAGGGTTTTTGTTGCAATAACGCGCGCGCGCGTCTTCAAACGGATTACGCGGCGAACGCACACGCACCACGACAATGACAATAATATTACGTGCAGCCGCTGTTGTTGTTGATGTTGTTGTTGTTATTATTTCTTTAAAACATTATGACAAACTCGGGCGACGTGGTTTGGCATGTACTCGACAAGATTACGACTACGACGACGATGGGCCGCGCAAACCTTTTTGCACACGATTTCCGACAGCCACACACACACCACACATTGTATATATAACATGAATACAATATGTAATATTATTGTGTGACATTATTGATAATAATATTTCATATTATATTGTGTGTGTGTGTGTGTGTGCGCGGGCGCGCGCGAATCGTGAAATGTTTTAAATTTTATTATTATAATATTATAGTATACACGGGTATTCGCCCGCCGGAGTAGCTAGTGAAGCTACCGCATCATAATATAATATTTGGTATTTTAGTATTTATATATAGAGAGAGCCGATGGTAGCTGCTGCTATATTATATTAAAATATAATTTATAGGCAACATAATATTGTTGTACACGCGTGGGAAACCGCGAGAGATATTCGAAATACGTTTATTTTATTATTAATCAAAGATTTTCTAAATTGACCGGTTTGTCGCATTATTGAAGTTCTATGCATAATATTGTGATGCGGATAATATACCTATACGCTAACTAATAATAATTACTAAGCTATAAATATTGGTAGGTACTTACTTTATATATTTAATTATACTTACCCTGTTTCTCATTCACTCATTATATGATTTTGTATAGAGTCCAGGGGTGGCGAACCTTTTTTGGGTTAAGTGCCAAAACTTAAAATCAAGCTTTTTGAAATATACTCGCGGCGTGCCAAAAAAAAAAGCGGGTAAGTCGTGGATGTCGCTCTGCTGTACTGTAGGTTACTGTAATGGATGGGATTAAATTTGAATGCAATGATAGGTATCATTGTATACGAAAAACGATTCTGAACGGAGATGATTTGTCAGTCTAGGATATATTATATTTAAATATTGTCATATATTCTATTTTGAAACAAATATTTTATTTTTCAATTAAGACGCATTTTGCATATGGCATGGTTAATCAATTAGTGTAGTTATCATGTAGTTATCATAATTCATAATACTTTATATTATCATAGATATACATGTACCTGGTTTGAGGATAAATCGTTATCATTACGCGATTTCATAAAAATTTAAAACGCTCAAAACATTTTTCCCATAACGACACTTCAAATTTTCTCTATAGCTATTTGAAACAAAACTTATGGAAAACTTGGTGTTAAATTTTATAACCTTAGATATAAATACAAACAATATTATGAATTTTGAACTACAAAATAATTTGCAAATATTCATGGTTTTGGAGAATTTTTCTCAATATTTGAAATTCAAATGCTAATAAAAATTTAATTTGAATTTCCGGTGGACATTTTTTTTGTGATAAAGATTGACAAATTTGTAAGGAATCTTGTATTAAATTTTCAAATCTTAGATTTAAAAAGAAAATTTTTTATGAATTTCTAGAATAAAATAATTTACTAATTTTCGTGATTTTTACGTATGTTGTCAAAATTAAAATTTGAATGCATGTAAAAAAAAAAAATGTGGCTATATATTTCTTTTATTTTTCAACTGCTATTGCAAAACTATATTATGAGCCTTGTATTAAATTCTCAAATCTGAGAATTAAAAAGAAAAACTTTTATGAATTTCTATCTAAGATAATTTTGAACATTGCCGTATTTTTTATGTATTTAATCAAATTTTAAACTGTAAATTCTTATAAAAAAAATTTGTGACTATATATTTATTTTATTTTTCAACTGCTATTGTAAAAATATGTTAGGCGCCTTGTATTAAATTTTCAAATCTTAGATATAAAAGGAAAATTATCGACACTTCAAAACAAAAATTTTCAGACAAATTGAAAATTTCAGTCGTTTATAAATATCTCAAAAAAGTCAAAATATTTTGAAAATTAAATCATGTAAAGAAAATGCCAATCCTAATAACTCGTAAAATTTTCCAGTATCTAGGACTTATACTTTTTGAATAATAATAAATATTTAAAATCGTTTCAGGATAAATCGTTATCGCGGTACGCTATTTCGTAAAAATTTAAAATTCAAACGCACTTAAAATTTTTCCTATAATGATGCTTCGAGTTTTCTCTATAGCTACTTAAAGGAAAACTTATGGAAAACTTAGTGTTGTATTTTTAATCCTTAGTTATAAACGCAAAAAATTTTATGATTTTTCAACTTCAAAATTACTTGCAAATTTTCGCGTTTTCTACAGATTTCGAAAAATTTTGAACTATAACCGTTTATTAAAAATCGTGACTTACGATTTTTAATTTTTTTTATCTACAATAAGAACAACTCATAAGGAACCTTCTATTAAATTTTCAAGTTTTTTTGGTCATCCAACATTTTTTTACCGACACTTCAAATAAAAATTGAAAATTTCAGTGGTCTATAAATAACTCAAAGAAAGTCAAAATTTTTGAAAAACAGTGATTAGTTTTTGAATTACAACCATATAAAAAAATCAATTTGGTCGAAAACTGGTTTTGCGTAAAAATTCCCGTTTTTCTGTCATTTTTTTTTTGTTTTTCTCGATTTTTTTGAAAAATATTGGAAAATGTTTGCTTTTGACCTCTATAATGCACCAAGGATCTTCACTTTTACATCGGAAACCACCCCCAAAGTTTGAAATCGAAGCATTATTTCGACTAGTTATGCTGTACACAGACACAAAAAAAAAAAAAAAAACACATCATTGTAAAATCAATACATTCATCACTTCGTTCAGAATCTAAAAAATGATTTTTACTAGGTAAGATGAAAAGAAACAGCATGCAATAATTATACACATTTTTATTTGTAAATTTCTATTTTCATTTATTAATTTGATTTTTGTCGTTGTTTTTTATAAGATTACATTTTAATGTCTGGAGTGTAATTGGTAATTTTCAGTGAAACACAAGCAGCACTAGTTTCATCGATTAATGTATTTCTTTGTTTCGTTTTTATTAAATTCATCATGGAGAATAAACTTTCATAAGCATAAGTTGACGAAAAAATTGATAGGATAGATTGAGCTACTTTTTTAAATGTATTAAATGTGTTTGGAAGTGAGTTCCAGACTTTAAGAATTTCAGTATTTGCATTTTTAACACGTTTTCTTTAAGACGGTTGATTTCTATTTCTTCGATTAGTTGTCTTAAGTCAATAAATTTTCGTTTCTACGTATTACAGGATTGAATATCAATTAACTCAAATTCAAATGTATTTGTATTCATCCATTCAAAATAATGTAAATCTAATTCATCGAAATTGCAAGTAACGAGTTTCAGGGCATTCAAGAAACTTAATATTACATTTGAACTTTTTAAAATCTATAAACCTGTTATTGAACTGCTGAATTGTTTCCATCATAATACTTAAAAAATTATTTATATTTTCATCTAATTTAGGAGTCTCGTGGATTTCAATTTCACTCAGGAATTTGTTTAAATGTTGAAAATATTTAAATTTACGATTTTCTATATCACGTTTGATTTTAGTTCAAAGCTTTTTATTAAACTAAACATGAAATCTAATTTTTTTCCGGTAGGTACATTGTAATTTTAAATTGATTTCATTTAAATGCAAACAAAAATCAGTAAATAACATTAAATTACACAACCAATTTATATCTGTTAATTCCGTGTAATTTTTTTGGTTTACACTCAAAAATAATTGAATTTCGTGTAAAAATTCTACAAATCGTTCTAAAAAACGCCTCTACTAAGCCAACGAACATTATTGTAAATCACGAGTCCTTTATGAATAGAATTTACATCTTCTAATAATAAACTAAATTTCCTTTTATTTAATTTTCTGATGGCGACATGGCGTTTATAAAGTTTAAAATATTTTTATACTGCATTAGTCCGTTCTTAGCACATAACGCTTCCTGATGAATAATAGAATGAAAACCAATTAAAGGATGTCCAATTTTCTTTGAAAAAAGGTTAACAAAATCACGATATTTTCCACTCATACAAGGAGCGCCACCGATATAGTTACTGATACAATTTTAGATAAATTTAATCCAATATCTTCAAGAACATTTACAACAACTATAATCTATATTATAACATACTATAAATATATTTTCAACGGTAGTTTTAGCTGGTATAGATGCTAATTTTATAAGTTCTTCACGAACTTCATCATTAATACAGAAACGAGAAATTATTGAAAGACGCGCAGACGATGTTATATCTGTACACTCATCGATGCAAATAGAAAAATATAGAATTTTCTCTTTAATAGTATTTCTACTGATTGACAAGTCTTTAATACGTTGTATAATTGCATCTTTATTATTTAAGTCACGAAAAAGGTTAGGTTAGGCACAATCTAACCAAGACATTTTAATAAAATCTCCATCACTTAACAGTTTTCCCCGAATAGCAATAGACTTTGCAACATCAAAACTGGCAGACACTAAATTATAAGATTTCTTAACAAATTTAATTTATTTATCATTTTGAGCATTATTATATGATATTGCACGTGAAATAAAACATTTTAGTTCATAGGCAGTGTTTTATGAATAGTTTCATAAAGACGATTGATAGATGAAGTCCGACATAAAACACTTTCTGAATACAGTATACTTCATAACGCTTTATTATTTTTCAATACCATACCATATTTGAATTGCACCATCCTTGAAAGTTTTGACTCGTTGATTCTTCAGAACATTTCATTTTTTTTTTTTTTTAAGTGGCATATTAATAAAATATTACTAGTACTATAAAACAACAAATAATCACTAACTAAATTATAGGTTCGTTTAAACGGCTGACAAATTTGAAATTGTTATTATCGCAACCGATCGCGGTATTGGTAAATTTAAAATAAACTTGGTATTCGAATGTTGGGTACTTTGAATGTATTTCTATTGTAGCGTTAAAAGTACAAAAACCATAAATATTATTTATTATAACATTTATAAACACATTTTCTTACCTATTATTACAGACTTCTAAATTTGATTCTTAAAATTGCTCATACTAAAGTTTTAAAATAACATTTTTTTTAAGATAAATGTTTTATTAAGTTTTAAAATTTGGCGTACCACTGAATTTTGGTCAACGTGCCATAGGTTCGTCACCCATAGACTGTATAGTTTATACAAACGTTAATCAATCAAACAAAAAATTACGCCTATAAAGACAGTCGTATAATATTATTTTCTATTTATACCTATATCGCGATCGGTAGTCTCAAATAATAATACATACATTATATGTACTATCATGTTCGTAACTTGTTATTGTAATGATATGCTCACACATCATGATTGTATGTTTTGCGTTATTACATTATCGACTAAATGTTTTCAATATAGGTATAAGGTATATATTAAAAACAATATAAATCAATTAATTTTTTAATAATATTCCCTCTCCCCATATGATTTATTATTTCAATTTATAAATAAATTGTATTAGGTAGGTATATTTACACAATTTGAATTCAATGGCAATCATTTCATTTAGTTAAATAATTTTTATGTTAACATTAATTATAACAGTCACTAAACAAAACTGTTATATTATATTCACCTTAATATAGTCGAAATGTTTCTAACAATTTTTATTATATTTATAATACCAACGTGTAAATATTTTGAATTCTGAGCAAAGTGAAGCGAAAATATGTATTTTTTGAAATTTTTTTTTAGATGTATCCAAGTCATTAAGTCAATATACCCTAGGTAGCCCATTCCAAAGTCTGTTCTTGGGGCGGGGAGATACTACACATATTATATATACTTAATAGTATTAAGTTCAATCAATATATTATTACTTTATAGCAAGTAGCAATGTTTGTAAAATACTATTTTTTTCTCTATTTTATGGATATTGTATCGATTAAACTTTGTTTATTTAAGGCAAGTATACGATTAAGTTAGTAGGATGCATTTTTTTTTTGTGTAATTTTAATTTTTAACAACTAAATTCAACTTAACCGGCTATTTTTGGAAGTGATGATTAATGAATAAATGCGTAAATAATAGCTAACCAAGCGCTAAAGAGGAACAATAATCATCAGTCATTATAATAATAATTGATAATATTATAAAAAATGTTATAAAATTAATCTTCGACTATAAATCGTATCACTGCTGCAATCGCAGTAGACTAATCGACAGCCAAACCGATTTTAATGGATACAATCTTATCATTTTAAAGAATATTAAAAACTATATTTCCTGTTTCAAATGCGTCGCCTTTGATAAACTATGGTAATATGACACGTTTCAAGAATGGTCCAATAGTAGATCTATTTATATGATATACGATCTTCCATATGAACGCAATAATTATATACATTAATACTTCATAATATTTATTTTTTATAAACTTTACTTAAATTCATCGTATACTATTTCACCGCAGTGACGTATCAATTAGATTTTTTAATTTAGAAACATATGATTAAAGTTGTAAAGAATTATAATAATAATATAATAGGTACTTAGGTATATAACTGTGTTGGTATACAGATATTACATATATTTCAGTCCGAGAAGAGGTGTACGTTTATGAACCTTTTAATTAATTGTTATTTAAACAGCTTTAAAGCCCAATAGATATTTTATAATAATAGGTGAGATTAAATATAAATTATAATGAGTAACAGTATAAATCAAATGGAAAACTGTAGAAAAGTAATAATATCATAATAATTTGAGTATAATAGAAACATAAATGTGATTATCAATAACATCTATTAATATAACTACAAAAAGACTCAATAATAAGGTAAAATTAAAAAAAAAATAGGTATTATTAGCTAATCTAGTGGAACTATTTAAAGGGGCAATTTATTATAAAGCTATTTCTGTGCAATAATAAGCGGTTGTGAAAAGTATAAATATATCTGTAAATTAAGTGTGTTGGTGTTAAAATATTAGAAATATTAAATAAATAAATATGAATATAATCGAATGATGTTGAAACCGATGCTCACTTCTTTGCCTTAGCGTGACAACAATAGTGGAAAATATTTTTGAGAAATGAGCAACGCGCTTCACGTCCGAAAAGGTGTAAAAGATCGAAAACATTGAAACGTTTATATATAGGTTAAATGCGGTACTTGGTCACCGCTATGTTGTACATGGTTATTATGGCGATTACACACACGTGGAGGGTTACTAGAAAAAGACATTTGATCGAAAATTACTTTACATAAAAAATAAAACTGGGTTACGACTACGCGGTCACGGTGTCGCGTAATATTTCTTTTATTTAAATCATTGATATCAAAATGTCAGTATACCTATACCTAATATTTAACATTATCATACATATTACCCATAAGTTAAATACCTAAATATTCAACTCTTCGTGACACGGTATAATCATAGTGGAAACCAACGACTCGATTGACTCAAAGTATCGTGATTACACGTTGACAAGTATATCTATACGCCATGTTATACAAAAATACAATTCAATAGGGTCGGTATTTTTTAATTTTCTACATATTATACCTAGCTTTTTAGCTTTTAGAAATATGCATCGAAATGAATCAAACATATATATATATAATATGTGTTAATTTTTATAAGGATAATGAAAATGGCCTTATTCATTAAAAAAATATATAACGTGAACGTGGACATGTTCATTTTTTCACATTGAAAATGAAAAATGATTAATGAAAATGAACATATTTATTTTTTCAGTGACAGTATGAACATTATTATAATATGTTTTACAAATACATAAAACGTACCTATAAGCATTGATGTTTATATGTATTTTTCTCAAAACTATAATTTTTTCTGACTTGAACACTAAGTAGGTATGTAATCTTTTGTTAACTTATTCTATAACTAAGTAATATTTTAACTTAATTCACATTATTATCTATTGACTTAACTTTTATCCGTATTCTAAATATTATTTTATCATTTACATTCCCATTTTATATAACACTGTAAGAATTCATGTTAATTTAATGACTCACATAATTAATTATGTCTCGTCCATTGTGCATGCATATAATATATTATATTATATTCCATTGTTATTTTTTTTTAATTTAACATTAGTTAATGTAATTTAATTTTATGTGTATCAGATAATAATATAATATCAAGAATCCCAGATTAAAAGTTAATGATAAATAGTTTAAAAAGACACATCCGATTAACAACCGGACATTTATATATATGTTGGATATAATTTAGATTGTATTTTATATTATTAAAAATGATAAACCAATCATAAAATAACATTAAAATATATGCAAAGATGCAAAACATTAATATATAATATTATGATTTAATTTAATGCAGATAAATTTCACTATTGCTGTTATTTTTTGTTATTCACAAATTCTAAAAAAAAAGTTTTTAAAAATATACTTGGTTTTTTTTTTTATCTAGATAATATATTGGATGTTTTACCAAATTTGTATACATTTTGAATTAGGTTAGTCATTCTGATACATAATTATAATACATTTTACGTAAAAAAAAAAATGGGCAATATACAAATTGTGAAATCTTTACAAAATCTAAAATAGCAAAATTACAAAGTATAGGAAAAAATGTATGTATAGAGTTGATATTTTGTAATGATTTTTGAACTTCAAATAGTCATCAAATAGTCATTAGTCATTTAACAGACTAATATTTTATATTTTCCGTTCTGCATAGAAAATATAAATATGCGTTTAATATTTACTATCAGTAGCTATCCAGTAGAGGGTTTGAGTGTTTATCACTACCCCTCCCCCTATTGACATTTCCTCACTAATAAATGAGTTAGTTAAATACGAAAACTGTAAAAAAAATAGGTTTCATTTATACTTAACCCCACCCCTACATTCCATAATCCGGACTATGCCACCGTCTACTATATATGTATACCTATATACAAATAAGCATAGCAAATAATGCGTAGCATTTAACGTTTACATAATGTATATATTTACTGGATACATATCATGTTTTAATATTACATCTGAATGCTTTTATATTTGTCTCTGTACGTAAACACCCGTGGTTGATTTAACAGTTTATTATAGTGGTACAATTTAAATATGTATACATCATATTACATTATAAATTATAATAATGCACCTATTATATATACACAATATAATAAATGAACAGTTAGTTTGGAACAAATTTATACATATAATATATAGGTATATGGTGGGATATAAACGGTGTATTTTACGAACGACAAATAGAATACCATGTATCTGCAGAGAGTCAGAAGAACAACAGAATGTTTATTATAGATATATCGTTTATTGCTATTGAGTATAAATGAGTTAAACATAAACATGTTCACGTCTCATCCCTATTGTAAAATATTTTGTACTCATACTATTGTGTTAATTAATTTGAATTTATTCATCTGTGACTAATTGTGTATATTAACTGAATCATGGGAAAATTATGTTATATTTTATTAGATATTAGTTTTAATTTTCTAATTAAAAATTTACATCAATAATTCAACTCATCTGCAGGTAACTCTTACTTATATTATGAAATAAATAAATAATAGGTAGGAAATATGTTGAATACAGGAGATAATACTATAAAATATAATTCAAACCAATTATACAAAATCAAAATTAAATAATTAAAATTAAAGTTTTTATATGTATATTTTTTGTCAAATTTCATATATGTATAGATTATATTAAAAAGTTGGTTAAATAAAAATGTGGTTAATCCAATAAAGAAAAATTACAAATAACAATTTAGTAATATATTCCCGAAACATAGGATTTATAACATATAGTAAAACATTTAAAAAGTTTTGTATATTTTTTCAATGATTCAGAATTTACAAATTTTGTTTATTATAGAGTATATACAACAGACATGACTCTTGGTTAGTTAGATTATATTTATATAAATACATTTTAAATTAAAAATTTATATTAATACTAGCTGGACCCGTGCACTTTTTATGAGAGTATATTACACTGAACAATGCCAAAATGTTGGCATTCAATTTTTTTTTACGAAAGCATTGGAACGTGGTTTAATTGACAACCAAAAAAATTATTATTGCATTTTTAATATATAAAAACAAAATTATAAAAATGAATCATTTAAATAAATTGTCCACCTATACATATTATAGTAGAATAAAATATCGATGACGGCGATTACGGAAAATATCACCAACGATGATTGTTGCAAGATTCATTTTCTGTAATATTTATTATTTTTAAATTTCTGTAGAGTGTCTGTAATATAACCGTATAAGTATTGATCAAATACATAGGCGCCCGCAGGGAGGGGGCAAACTGGGGCATTTGCCCTCCCTGGCTTTTTCAAAATATTTTTTTAAATTGAATGTTTAAAGATAAATTACTATATACTATACAACAAATTGAAAGTGATTATAAAAATAGTAGGATATCATTAAAAACATTAAACATCACATTAGATTAGATTTAATTGATCTATAATTATTAATAACAAATATTATGAAGAAATTGTTGATCGTTTTAGAAGAGATGTGAGACGATTACAATTTCTTTTTGAGAATTAGTTACCTTTACCTTTTACTTATACCTATGTATCTAATACCAATATTAATTATAAAATAAGTTGTAATATAATAAAATATAATATATTGTATACGAGTATAATAAAAAAGGTTATTATTTTAAAACACCTAGTAAAATTATAATATCTATCCTCAAATCCTAACATTGCCACCCCCCTTCTAGAAAAATGTCTGCGGGAGCCTATGGTCAAATACCCGTGACTTGTTATTGGGCGTTGCGCGACGGTTTAGTAAAAACCTACCATATCTACTTTTATTTATGTTTTACGATTAACCTTAATTAATATCAAATAATATTTAATATAATTACTTTTTAAATGTCGAATATATTGTCAAAAAAAAAAAAAAATTAACATTAAAAAAAAACATTTGGTATCTCTTATTTTTTTATGATTTGTTTGAAAGTATAGCCATGATATTTTAGGAAAATCTTGAGAGTAAGTATACGGCGGATATCAAGTAGGTAACGTTATGGGAACACTATTGGTTATAAAAACGTCACGTTACAATTTATTTAGTACTTAATAATTATACCTAAACCATATAACTACTTATTTAAATTTGGTGTCATAATCAGTTATAGGTAATACCTATAATATTTCTTGGTTTAATACTTATAATCAAAACTAAGTCACTATAGATTTATTAAAAAAATTGAGGTCTGATATTCACTATAAAATAAATCTATTAGTAGGTACAATATTTATTCTTAAAATTAAATCTTTTTACATTTATATAATTTAGTCATATTATTATTTATTAATAGGTACATTATGTGAATAGATAATACAAATGTTTTAGGAAATAAATCCACTTCAATATTCCGAGATCAAAATGATTTCATATAGATACATCAAAATATAATTAATATTATCTTATCGTAAAAAACCTACCAATACCTATATAGACTTAATTGCTATTGCTTAAAATTTTAACTTTTCACTTAATTATAATATATTACAATATTATACGTAACCTTATCACGAAAAAGTTTTTCTAATACGTTATATGTTCGAAAAACATTGGCTGTTGGTTTTCGATATTGAGTATAATATATTAATTCCTATAATTCTATAACAAATAATGATAGATAATCTATCAAACTATAAAATATTTTTATTTTTTTTAAACACGTGATAAATTATTAAAATAATCACATTCTTTTAGCACCAACAATTGATTCTGTAATTCATTGTAATTTGTATGGAAATCTATAAAATATGAACTAATCATTTAGGGGAAAACGGAATTGGCTAAATATCTACAATAAGCTATTAATTTCTTTTTTTATCATCGCCGGCGCGACGTCCGCATCGATGATTCATTTTCACATTATCGACTTATTTGGTTCAATGACGGATTTTTTTTTTTTTTTTGGTCAAATAACTCAAATATAATCGCATAAGCATATTATTATGTGTGGACTGTGTGGAGACTGGTGAATATTCCGTTATCGACTATCAACACTAAATTGTCAACCTACAGTCATCGATCAAAGGTCAGACGTTCATTGTATACAATTACAATAGGTATAAGCGTATAGGATTCACGCGTAAACATTATGGCGTGTGTATTGATCGCTAAGTGTAAAGGTCCGCAGACGTACACAATTTACTGAAAATTAATTAATTCTAGCAATACATCTATATAATGTCTACAAATCTCACCGGATATTAGTCATCTCAAACAGATAAGATTTTTATGTATACTACAATAAATTACTGCTCACATATATAGGAAAGTAAAATAGTAAAATACGAAAACATAGTATAGTACATTAGTACACGTCTAATAAGAAAAAACAATTTTTCAGATTGTTTGTTACAAATATATATATATATATATATATATATATATATATACCTAAATCCGTATAGAAAATTTACAAAAATAGTATAAAAAAAAGTAGTCAGAGAATGAATAAGACATACATTTAATTAAATAGGTATTTATAATACGCAAAAATTGTATTTGTCACGCAGTTTATAAGTTATAGACAAACAACATTCGTAAGCATATCATACAGTATTTTAAAGGTGATTAGTAAAAACAATATGTTTATTACATTATTTAAGTATAAATGCATATATATACTAAGTTAAAAGATAATACAATTAATAATGTTAATAACAGGAATTTATAAGCAAACAGAAAACAATTTAAAAAAAATCATCTCACTACTAAATTACATGAAAAACACAGTTTTAACATTTAAATTGGGAGTCAGGAGATATAACTGTAATAAAAGTGAAATTATTTTCAAGCCTGAACAAATATAACCAAGTTATATTTTTTGTAACAAATACCATAAAAAATCAAAACCGTTCATGAAGAAGCTAAAACGTACTAAAAACGTTTTTTCAACAAATTGTATTCCCACCTTAACCTTCTAATATCTGGCCTAGCCATTCATACGATTCCTAGAAATCCCCCACGACCTCTAAAAAGAAATTGGTGCAGAGATCTTAATGATAAACAAAAAAAATATATAAAATAATAATTTATTAAATAAAAAAAAATATAATATATACCAAATATATTTAAGCAAAAGAAAGTATGATCACTGGATGGTTTCTTATCTCACACTATTCATGTTTTTCTAAATATTATTGCACATATTCTTATTATACTTTTGTGTATAGACCGTATATTCTCTAGTACAAATTAAAAAAAAAAAAAATCAAATACCTATGTAAGGAGAATTATTTATACATAACTTACAAAAAATAAAAAATAAAATTTAATAATTTTAATGAATTGATATTGTTGCAACAAATTTAAAACTTAATCATGATTAAGTGTCGATTATTTTGTTAAGCGTGACTAGTTTTTGATAAACATATGTATGTCACCGTGATTAATTATTACAAGTAAGTAGGTACCTAGTTTAAAATATTTTTAGTCTTTTTCTCCTCTTATATATTTTATTTAAATTTTATTAGAAATTAATTAATATATTCTATTATTTTTACTTATTGGTATATTTAGTATATTATATTTACTTATATTCCACAATATGTGCAGTGATGTGTATGAATCCATAATTTCTCATATACTTATAATAATAATAATGATCATAATAAATGAAAAATTGTATTTAAACTAAAATATGTATGTAGGTATTCATCAGGTGGTAGAATCACAATAGATTATTTTTTATAGCAATATTCAAGTAGTTATCAAATAAATACAATGTATTTGCATTGTGCATAATATATAAATATATAAATTTGCATAATATAATATTCTTTTGATGCATTAAAAAACGTATACAGCCTCTCAACTCTTTACTAAAATAAATAGGTGTTTCTTTTAAAAAATAAATGCTTTTGCTGAAGAAAAAAAATTGTTTTATTTTAATATTTTTACAAACGAATATGTACTACAGATAAAATGGAAACATAAATGTTAATAATGTATTATCCTTATACAATATTACAAAAATATAATTAAATGTATTATTATAATTAGGTACATGTAACACAATATTATGTCTTATGTTTTAGCACTGTTAATAATATTTTAATATAATCAGCTAATGCTGCACTAATTGAACGTCATTAAAATAAAAGCTTTGAAATTTTAAATATTTTTTACTATAGCTGTTTTAATAGGAATTTAATTATTACAGGAGAAGGGTAATACTTTTAGCCTCCTCACACGTCAAAATGTTTTGAACCAAGTATATTCATGATGTAGGTACATTATTATAATGTTTCTAAATAAAAAACTTTCTATAGATTTAAATTTGTGTGCCCACCATCGTTATAATATATTTATGTATGAGATTACCTGTGTACCATAGATAGTTATAAATGTTTAGCACTCTGTGTGTTATATTCGAATGAAAATATGAAAATAGGAACATGATGATAAGTTTCAAATTTTCAATAGATATATCAAATTATAAATACATTTGGGATGATAATAATTAGTAACTGCTATGGTCGCGTAGGAATGTAATTTATAAGTACGGTAAATGATAGTGGGTCAAGTGGGTGGTATAATTCAATTTACCAAATAATCCTACCGCGTATACACAAGGGTTTATTTACGCGGTAATGAACACCGAATTAATACTCTTAAGGTCTTAAGTAATATGCACGATACACCTATATATAGTATATCGCATCTATGGCAAATGATTAAGTGTGTATATGAAATCGACTAAAATATTAAAACGAGCTGTTTTTTATTTATTCTTTTTTTAAATAAACAATAATTACCAATTATATAAAAATCCTAACCAACTTAAGTGCTATTTCCATTCCTGTTTTAATAAATAAAAAATATATAATACAATACAAGCATATTTAAAATATTTTACCTACAGATCATTTTAAAATAGGTCAGTCATAAACTTGTAACCCAAAATACGTATAACGAAAAAAACATGATTATACTTGTATAATATTTATATACATATGTACCTAAATAATCCTGATAAATTAGTTTGATTATATGCGAACTTATAGTCATTAACGTAATGACAACACTTTATTGTTTGATCTCTAGCCGTATATTAGGTTTTGAATAGACGAAGAGTAAAAATAAATTTGTCGTTTCTACTCATAGTAATATAATATAATAGGAGAAGTATTGGCAACATAGTATCCTTCTCCGACCCTCGATACCATAGAAAAAAAAAATAGTATAATATTATTTATTATACATGTTAGTTATATTATTCAAGAGCGGGCAAGCGGAAGCATTATATATATATATATTTGTACGATATTCTGTCACCGCGGTATACAATACCGCAGTATTCTTTCATCTTTTAATTTAATCTTGAATTACGCCATTCTAGTCATTTATATAATATATTATTAGTACTTGCTACAGTTAAGAAAAACAAATGTACACTTTAAAACAATTTTATTCGTCTATCGTATTATATTATAGGCTATTATATGTACAACTAAAACTTCGTTTGTCAAAATTAGTATATATACACTGCACACAAATGTGACAGTTGTATCGATTTTTACTAAGCAACTGATACACAAAATATAAAAGTATATCTTGTCAAACTGTACCTATCAATGAAAAAAATATATTATATTTATGTAGGACGTCGTGGAAAATATACGTACAATCTTATGTCTATATAATACATATACATAAACCTTCGAGCTGCAGTATACATAAATGCACATAATAACACTGCAGCACTGCACATAATAAATAATAGCGTACATCGATACATATTATTTGTTAAGCCGTGGCATATAAGCTTGATGAAATCGACAGAGTATTGATATATATATATATATGTATATATAATATAAACGACGAATTTAATCGGCTCGGACTCGAGACGCATTGCATCCAAGCGCTATTTTTAGAGGAAATGAAAATTATCGAATCCCACCACTGCAATGGTCAGTGTTGAATCCACTACGGCTGTTGACCGTGCCGTGACACGAGTTCAACGGATTAGTCCGTTCATCGGTTCGACGTGCGTCCACTACGGTTTTATTGCATCGGACCGCCGCCGCGGCCGGTCCACGCGGTATGCGACGGACCGTCGTTAAAATAAATTGCCAGCGGCCATCAAATACTATATTATATACAATGTGTATAGTGATACGAATGCATTGTTGTGCTGATGAAATATTGTTGTTATTAGTATTATTATACGTACAATAAATAATATTATAAATTATAATCCATTCACGTCGTTTGAGTAATTAAATCAAACTCGGCGTATTATGTTAAGCGAGCGTCACCGCCGCGGCGCGTACCTAGATTAATAGCAATGCAATAATAATAATAATGTGAACATTTTAGTATTGTACTTGTACACTCGCGAAAACGAATCCGTCTGCGGGCGCGTGTGATTAGTGCGTAAGAAAAAAAAAAAAAAAGTGCGAACAAAAAACAAATCCGCTCGCAATTGGGCCCCGCCGACTGGGTTAGGCCGCGGGGAGGGCGCGAGCGACGAGGAAAAAAAATCAAAACGCGCTAAATTGGATTCGACAAAACGTTATTACAATACCGCCGCCGCCGACCGATGATGTGTACCATGCGTTTGTTGCCGTTTATTTATAGTCTTTATAGTCTTTGACCGTCGATTTAGCGCACCCACCCGTTTGACATTGATCCCATTGTGAGCAGACACACATACAATTGATTATTAACTGTTGTTTTCCCCTATTATATACGACGGATCGCCGTCGTAGTAGTGTAATATTAGTAGTGGTGGTAGTAGTTGTAGTTGTAGTAATAGTGCTAGTGGTAGTCGTCGCCTCCGCCGTGGTGTATCGACTAATCCTCCGACACCACCGCCGCACCAACATCATCAGCACCCGCTCGCCACCCCCAAAACTATCGCGGCCAAATAGATTTGTCGTCCGCGGGGCAGTTATTGTTCCCCAAACAAGCTGTACGAATATTATATAATCTCCGCCGACGCTTTATAATATTATATATATATATAACACTGCTGATGCAGCGCCGTCACCGGTTCCTCTCGCACTCACCCGCCGTCCTTCCGTTCACTCTATTAGCCACCCGGGACCGTCCCCCAAATAAAACGCCCCACGATGAGCGCTCAAAACATATTTGTTACGCGCGCGGGCCACCAAAACACCGTAAAACATGTACATATATATTATATTATGTACGGATCTGTTATGGTGGCGGCTGCAGCAGCCGTTTATCATTATTATTCAATCGTCACCTATTATCGCCGAGCCTCCGCGAATTAACTGCATTATTATTAATAATAATAATATTATATCGTATAATATGCCGAAGCGGTACCTCCGTCCCCTCACTGTTTAGATCGTCCGTTGTTTAATATAATTCACTCGCAGCAACCGTGCAATATAGGCGTATAATTTGTACTTTTGTATCGTAAATAATACAAGTAGGCATACTGCAGCACGACAGTTGAGATTAAAATAATAATAATAACAAAAACCGAGTACACACACGCACACAATTATCAGCAACCGTGCTATATCCACGTGCATGTCTGCGCGGTATTTTCTAGATTTAAGCAATAATCGTCGTTTTTGAGCCCGTAACCTGTATACTGACTCCCCCCTACACCCCCTCCGCATCGCTACAAACCATTTCCAAATGTTCATTTTGCTCGTGGCACTATATTTCATCTCTGCAAATAACAGGTGCAGGACCAATACTATAATGGTTTGCTCATGCCCGGATTAAATATATGCTACATATATTGTCACCCTATAGGTAAATAAAAATCCTTTGCACCCTCTCCCTTAAAAAAAGCAACCGATTGTATACATTTAACTACATCACAACACGTATTTGTTTATAATTATAAACATCAATAGAATACAAAACGACATAAAATTATTTTTGAACTTTTGCTTTATATATTGGTACAATGGCTATTGTAACAAATCTAAACATTTAATTTTTAGTAGGAAGGTATTCTACAAATAATTTGGATGTCATAATATGCTTGCGTAGTAAATCACAGTAAAATGCCCTATTCATCTATTATCTTCAAAATGAAAACACTTTGCAGTAAAGGTGCTAAGTACCTACCTTAAAAACATTGTTCTCAACGTTATAATTTTACATTCAGAAATTGTAGGAGCATTATTATTATGGTCCTAAACAAAATTTTCCTTTTAATTAACAATATGGTTAATACTTTAGATAGAAGCGATTTAAAATTTAAATGTTTTGCTTACATAATGTACGTCAAATTATTTGTAAATATTTATTTTAATATCAAAAACTATAGGTAGGTATATCGTATATCGTATCAATATAATATTATAATCGTAAAATACTATGCTACAAAATTCGAATTACATTATTCCTATAATTAACTTCTATTTTTTATAACTGCTTTCGAGTTGTTGATAAGTCAATAATCATAATAATATTAGTAATAATAATTGTGAATTAAATTTCCTACAAAAAATTCTGCTATCAGTTAACTACATTAATTAAAAATAAAAACAGCAAAATCGAAATATTTACCTACAATAACAATAAGCTATCTGCATTTCTACATGGAGAGAATAACAAATGAATTATTATTATCAAATCTTTAGCAAAATATATTTGATGTGCAATTAATTTACATATATTATGGACATCAGTAAAATATGTGAAATCGCTGAGAAATTTGATGCGATCGAGGGTTAGCTGTCACACTCGGTATCTGATGGTCCTGGCCAGTCGCCGTGCAGTTTAGTGCAATGAGACCATAACTCACTGTTGTCGTCGATTTGTTGCGTTGCTTACGTCAAGTCGAGTACCCGAGGAGTGCGGCCCGAGACAACCGGCGGCGGGCGTGCACTTATATATACCTATAAAATATATAGGTATATAATGCATACGTCTATACCTATGTACCACACGGTTATAAAATTCATTCACACATCAATAAAACCACCCGATAAGCTGTGGTGTAGGTACGCGGCTAATATATACACACTAATTGAATATTATTATGATATTCGGTGTGTGTGATAATGATAATGTACACGTTCGGCGGCGGTGTGTGGTCCGGTTCACGTCTCTTAACACGTGCTGCGTTGTAAAACCGCGGTGCAACCGTGTGCACGATGACGTCGGACCACCAACCGAAGATAACGACAAGTAAAATATTATCACATGTAAAAACAAATATTGAAAATAATTTTTAGAAAATGTTTAGGACGACGGCGACAATGACGAATAATAGTCGCGCCACACCAGTTTCGCGGACTGGGCGCGGTGCTGAGGAGCGATACTGTCCACGGTATGTATACTTGGCTGGAGATCGAGTGAGTACTGTGTGTGTGTGTGTGTGTGTGCGTGTGTGCGTGTGTGTGTGTGTGTGTGTGTGTGTGTGTGTGTGTGTGTGTGTGTGTGTGTGTGTGTGTGTGTGTGTGTGTGTGTGTGTGTGTGTGTGTGTGTGTGTGTGTGTGTGTGTGTGTGTGTGTGTGTGTGTGTGTGTGTGTGTGTGTGTGTGTGTGTGTGTGTGTGTGTGTGTGTGTGTGTGTGTGTGTGTGTAAATTTATATATATTATACAATTTTCACATTTATATGAATATACAGATAAATTACGTATTAATAGGCATATTATTATTATGCGCTTAAGTGTATAATGTATAATAGTATATATACATCATAATAAATGTGTCGATTTGTGTAAGCGTGTGGGTGTAAGTGTGTTTGAGTTTATTATAAATACTTAAAATATACTATCGTCCGTGTCGGGTTCAATATGCAAAGTCCGTTGGAATTAACTGCTGCAGTAGCCGTTTCGCCATACACAGCTGGCCGCGTACATATATACGTTCTTACATTATGCAAGTGAAGATAACGTATAATAATATATGAGGACACGTCATCGTCGTCTACGCCGCCGCCGCGTTTTGCGTTATCCCCTATATATTATATCTACACATTGTCATATTGTACGTGTAACTTCTTGTTAGGGACTGTTTGTGCAGCGGTGTGCTTTAGTGTTTACACATGAGCCTTTTCCGAATCCTTTGCTCCGAAGGTTCTGTACTTATAATAGCGGCTGATGCACGATATATACGGCGGAGACCACGGTGTCAACAGTGTCCGCAGTGCAGTGAAGTACACCATCATTATGATCATAACAATAACAATAATATACAAATGTTATAACATGATAATAATATTATTATATTTGAATACGATTTTGTGAACTGTGCCAGACCAACGACGGTATCGAAACTATATGGATATAAATGATATATATATATATTATAGTTCAGATTGTTTATTTGCACCTATTATAAGCACATATATTATACTCTATACTCCATGCCTCTATAGCAATAATTAACAAGTCTATAGAGTGTGGATTATTATGAAATTCCATATATTTTCCTTTTCATATTTTTGAAATTCTTTACGAATTTTAATAGTTTGAAGCTAATGACTGATTTTTTTTGCTTATTACTGCACTAGTTATTGTATATATCTGCATATTTTGACAAAATTTCAATTTTATTGAAAATTGAAAATTGAAGAGTAAATTTAAAAAAAAAATTATCAAGCATAACATTGAGTTGGTAAGTAATACAATGTATAGGCACTATATGTGGTTATTCGTATTAATAATATTAAATCATAAATCACAATTTTTTTTTTCTTTATTAGATAAATAACTAAAATTATAATTACCTATTAGTTATTTATTTTAAATTATTTTTTATAAACTAGGTATTTAATTTTTAATTTTTCATCATATTACGCAATTTAAAGATTTTTCTTGTATAGGTGTACATTTATTGCATATTTTTACGATTTTAACTGCATATTATAAGGCATATTTTGACGATTTCTAGTGAAAAAAATCCATACACTAGCAAAAAATATAAATTATAATTTGAGCATGTTATACATAAACACTTCTGTACACAATATACGTATGCATGTATATATCTACGCATTCACTCTACAGATAATGCCGTGTCCTATACGTGAATCCGGCGAGTGCGAACGAATTCTATTCTGACTATGCTGTTCCGCCGTAGTGCGGTGCGTCCGATGCGGCGAAATACAAGCCGTTTTGTTTTTCGCCACACTCGCCGGACTCACGTAGGACAAGGCTTTTGCTGCAAAGTATAGTCTTTTAGGTTACGATAATTCATAGCGGCTGATGTTTATGTATCATAAATGTTATCGCCTTATGGGCTATCTATTCGTCTTTAAAGTTTTATTTAGGAACTTTAAATATTGAGAATACATTGTGTAGGTTGTAGAAAGGTACTTACCTCGATGTTTTTTGATAGAATCATTTTCAATTATCTTAATAGTATAAAACGTATACATATCACCTAGATGACTGGCTGTAGGTAATGAAAAATTATTGACAACCGTCAAAATATTTTTAAGATATAATAGCGTGGCTGATACGTCGTTTATATAACATAAAAATATAATATTTAAGATGATAATTGTTTTAATGGAGTTCTGCTCAAAAACCGGTTTTACAATGTAATGATGATTATCATAATATTGCTTTGAATGTACTTACCAAATCACCGTACACTATAGTGTATAGAGCTAAGCTAGTTTAGGTGGGTACAAATTATCTATTTAATTTTTTGGATTTTGTTTTTTATTCTGATCGCGATGATTTTTCGACTATTAAAAAAAATTATGAATCCTTGATACATTTAGGTATAATATATGGTAAATTCGTCAAATATTTTTAGGTAAACCCATTTTTTTCTGATCAATTTGAATCCTGGTTCTAATTTATTATGTATACAAGATACAACTAAATTATTAACTGACTGTTAAAAATTAGTAATCCCTTTCTCTTTATTTTTGTTAAACATATGATGATAATTCTTGTACAATTGTATGTTCCAAATGTATTATACGAAGGTGGGTATATTAACTATATATTTAAAAAGTTTAAGCTAAGTTAAATAGTAAATTTTTTCAACTTTTTAACCTAATGAATTAGTTAATTTTCTAATCAATTTTTGAACTTGAATAGTTAGATTGAGAATTATTATCTTAACTTTTCCTAGTTGATTTAAAAATAATCTACGAAGATAAAGATTTTTGAAATTTTTGTTTTCATAGTTTTATAGTTACGTAGATATTGATTTGAAAATAAAAATAGAAATAATCCAATATGCATATGATAATGTAAATTTTTTTATTGATACTTTTATTTTTATCGATCCATCATCCATGTTTTATCATTTTAATATATTCTATTTGTAAAAGTTGCGAGATAAAAAGTACCTAAAAACTCTTAATTATCGATATAAGTAGAATTAATCACATTCTAATATAAAAAGAATAAAAAAAAATACATATTACAGGTGTCGTGAATGTATTAGGTTTCCTTTTTAACCATACGCGGTCAAGTTAATGAAAAAATTAACTTATTCAGTTAGTTAAATTAAGCCAATGGTTATAAGTTGTATGTTACTAGAAAACAGTTAAAAAAATGTTTGTTTAACTCTAAATGTTTAATGTTAATAGAGAGAAAAAATATTTCATAATTATAAATTTATAAACTTAGCTACAAATAAGTTATTTCAATTTTTTAAATTGCCATTTGAAATGGCACACATAAAGATTTATTATAATTTATTACTAAAATCAATATCCAATAAAGCACTTTTTTTAAAGTAAAATAAATAAATTATAGTGATCCTTCTTATTGGCTATTGCACTGTACTTTATACTAACTTTATTTGTATATTATTATTTATTTTAATATTAAATCGTTGTATATACTACATTGTAAAGTGATTAATCAAAATTAAATATATTTTTTTTTTATTATTCAGTTATAGTTTATAGATATGTGCCTTCAAACATGATTTTAAATATTATCTTTAAAAAAAAATTATAGTAAAAAATTTTCGTTTAAAAACATTATTGCAATAATAGATATTTTAACTATGTAGACAGTTAAGTAATTAATGAGAACATTAACTATTCTAGTTTAGTTAAGAACAAACTAACGTTTTAACTAACTTTTAACTTACTCATGCATAATTATCATTATTATTGTACTTTTGCTATTCAGCATTTTCTATAGTCATCTTCAGAAATCTCAAATCTGTATAATTCATATTGTTTATATAACCTATTCCTATATTATCTCGCAAACAAGTTTATATTTTCAATACATGATAATTTTGTATTGTTTGTATACAAACCAAGTTTTATTGTTGTGAGCAAATATTAATCAATTATAAAAATTATGTTTGTATTTGTTTAAAATATTAGTTTGTCAATGTTGGGAATTGTTTACTTCACTCATAAGTCATAATATTATATAAATACACGATGAATTAAATGCATCAAGTACATAAATACCTATAAGAATGCATCAAGTACCTAATCTGAAGTTGAATATTGTAGGTATGTATTGGTAGTTAACAGTTTTTTAATTTAACCAATTTAGTTAATTACATAGTCTATGTTACATTGTTATATTAATTAGTTTCGAATTTACTTTTAGGTAACAGATCGAACGTTTTATATTATAGCATTACTATTATACTGTATAGTAAATATTTCGAAAGCAACAAATTGATAATCACACTAAATATACCTAACAGCCGTGATTTTTCAAGGTGACGCTAAACTTATAAAATTTGCTGTAACGCTTTAACAGTCATTACCGCCAATATGTAGAATGTATTTAAATTTAAAACAAATGGTCAAAAGTCCCTTAAATTGTGAATAGTACGTAGGAAATTATTCTTAAAGAAATGGCTTCAATTAAATAACGCTCTGTGGACACTGTACAAATATACAATGTATATATAGTAAGAAAGTGGAAACTGCAGGTAATTGATATCACCAATATGTCTTTTCTAAAATATAATACTGCTTTTATTATTATTCATTAATATAAATCTTAATTTTATTATTTTAATAACTTGGATAGCATAAGTATATTTATTTTCTATCATCGACAACGTGGTTATCAACGTGTCTATAAATGAATTAAAAATGGATTTTTATTTTCAACAAATTTTAACTCATTTTACAACCATAATATAGAAAATCCATTTTTAATTATAAGTACCTATTTTATTTATTGTATATTGCTTCAATGTTTCATAACTTTTCTAACGAATGATTGTTATTATTATTATATATGACAATAATTGAGTTGCACCAGTATAATCTAAAAAAAAAAAAAAAATTAATAACTAAATAAAAAAAAAATTAAAATAAATTCCACTACGGCTCTATAAAAATGGTATAACGTACATATTATATCATATTTATATATTGTGTATACATATAAACTCACTCACTGAAAACTCCAGTTAATTTCATTTCGTCACGTATTATAATTTTAAAGGTTATAGTAGGTACCTATAATATTATATTATACACATATAATACCCAGTTTGTCACACCATTCGACACATGATTTTCGCATAAGTGACGGCAGGTATGCCAAATCAACTGTTGTGTGCACCGGGAAATTAAAAATAATTCGGAATAAAACGGTGTTTAAATCGTTTATATCATGTCCCCCGTATATTTTTGCGATCATACACTTATACTATATTATAATACATTCCGTTTAACATTATGTCTTATTATAATACCTGTTGTAGTGGAGGCAGGGGCGTCATTTGGGAGGTGGCAGGGTGTGCGGTTGCACCCCTTACTTTTAGAATGTTACAATTGGCCTGCGCCTTGCTGAAGCCTAAAATAATGCACGAGCCACGAATGCACAATTATTTATATGATTAAAATCAAATTGTAATAACCGGTCTATAATGTATGGAAATAATTGAATGCAGGATAATATACGATATACGTATGCATATCTATTTTTATATGGCCTGGTGAAATTTCAAAATGGCCTGCTTGAAACTTCGCACACCCGAAAAAAAACCTGAAATGACGCCCCTGAGTGGAAGCTATTTTATATTATTATTATTGTGATCCGTATATCGAATATTATAGCCGTAGGACGATGAGGAGAGTTAATATCGCCGCGCCGAGATATTCTATACAGCAGCAGTTGAACCGCCGTGTTCGCAGTTTATTATTGTATATTATACATTGCACACACGAACACACACACTCGCACACAATATAAAACAAGGTCGCCCCGCGGGGGTGAAAAGAGAGACTCCACCGCTGGTCCTGCAGGTCGCGTCCTCGAGCGGCGCGGCGGTGGCGGCAGAAGCTTAAAACGCGCGCGCGGTGCACCATCACCGCCACTTGCTCTCTCGCGCACGCGATATATATAATATGCGAGGCCGTGGCCCGCCAGATGGCGACGACCCGTAACCGCCTCCGCAGCGGCACAAGCAGCAGATACCGCGCAGGGACTTAATACACGCACACACACACCCACACGCGCGCGCGCGCACGCATATAATACCCCTTAAACACCAGCATCGGAAGACACACACACACACACACACACGCACCCACATTGTGTATTCGTTATTACCCTCCCCCATCCCGAAAATCCCTTTAAACTGCTGTTTATTGAGTTTTCCCGCCTCCACCGGCCGTGCATATATGTATACGCGCGCAGCCAGCGCCGTTTTACGCGGCCGCCGCCGCCGCCGGTCCGTACTCACGCGCGTCGGCGGCCGCGCCTGTCAATCAACCGCTGCCGCCGCTAAAGCGGCCCCGCCGGCTTATTAACAACATGTCTCGTAGTCGTCAACGGCGGCGGTGCGTACAACAATAAAACGTTTAATTACACACGCGCCCGCGGCGGTGTACACATGTCCTCCTCTGCTGTATATTATAATATATTATATTTATATAGTGTACATAATATGGCCGTATTATAATATAGTATAGTGTGTGTGTGTGTGTGTGTGTGTATGTGTTATGTCCATTGTATTATCGTATATTTATTGTTATTATACAATCGTTTATTATTAATAATACAATTCACTGTAATATTTAGCTGAGTTCTGTCACCGTGTTAACTGCAGTGCGCGACTAAGTATAATGTATTATACTTTAATGTATCTAATAGAGGTAATATATTACTGGAATAGAGAAGTTATGTACCTACAGCCATATAGGGTTTGTAAGGTTTTTCATCCTCAGTATACGTCATCTGAAACAATAAATCAATGACGGGTGGTGATTTAATAAATCGCTTATTTTCCTACAGGTATAGGTACTATCGATGACTTGACGATTTGAATATATTATATAAGACATATCTGATACCCTAGAGGTCTTGAGCTTAGATCAGAATGAAAAAAATATGCTGTATCTATATACCTATACTATAGATATAAGGTAAACTTTTACATTTTCGATACGGTTATGTTTTGCGTTAATGCAAAGTGAGAAATGAGTCATGTTATGGATGGGTGATTCTAATATTAATTTGTCATAAAAAAGCAAATATGAAATAGAGCATTTTATTTTAATACAAAGTATATGTAGGTGTTATGTATTCACATAGGTACATATAAATATACATATTATAATATTATATTACTATAGGTACATTTTATTTAATTATACAAGAGCTATCAAATTAAAATAATAAGAAAACAAATATTCCACTAGGACTCATCAATAATACAAAAAAACTATTGAAAGGGGGTGGAACCACTGAACACTCATACTTCGCTACGCCACAGCGTATTTACATATTATACTTTATATACCTATACGTGACATTCAATATTGTATGTTTGTGTGTGAATATTATTTTTATTATACAATGTAGACATTTTTAATATGAGTTTATCGCTAAATATTTACTTGGAGAGTGGTGCTTTTGGAACCAGCTCTAATATTATTATATATTAATCTAGACGTTCCTATCCTTCTATATTATTTTAATTTCAAACATTGGCTGTTTACCGTCTAATATTAAATTGTATTATAAAATTGTCATTAATAATAATGTAATAATTTTTTAGAATAAAAATTTGGTTATATGATATTATTTCATATTATTCGGAATAGGTAGGGGAAAACTGGGCAAGACAAGGACTAGAGTTAAGATAGGAAATCGTTGTATCACGGAAATTGTTAAGTTATACTGCGGTAAAAAATGTTGAAACAAAGAATTTAATATGTTTTGATATCATACAAAAATAATTACGGTGCGTGGGTGTGTTAAATTTAACGGTAATATTAGTCAATGTAATATTTTGCAAACATTAAATAATGAATAAGTAATTAGATAATTGTTTATTCTTACCTATACATATAACTTTTAATAGACACGTCATATTAGAATATTAATATTTTGGGGTAAGATAAGACGAAAAATATAAAATGTTTCAAAATTAACGAAATGATGATTGTCCCATGCTATTATTTTTTTAAAGTTTTAATTTTTTTATGTTTTTTTATGAATAAACCTTTTAGTATACTAAATCCATAGTAAATTAAATGCGTTATAAGCAAATATAACAATAGGTACCTTTTATCATCTAGTTATTAGATAATATAGAACTTAATACGACTTTCATTTTCTTGATAAATTTTAATGTATAGGTACATCAGTTGTATGTGTTAAATGTATTAATAGTATTTTTATGCAATCAAAAAAACGAAACTTTTAAACTTGGATAACATTTAATCACCTTATAAAATATCATATACGGCTATACGTATATGATAGAAATTTGTTATGAATAAGGTATATGTCCCTCACCCATGGTCCATTACGGAACAAAATTCAGTTTTAATGTTTATTAAAAATGTATATAATTCTATTTATAATAATTAATAATATAACAAAACTGATTAGAAATAAAAAAACTAGGTACATATAATTTAAACTAAAAGATCTTTGTTTTTTCAATAAAATAATAACCTCCTTTAATACATAAATATTTAATACCTACTACTTAAAAAAAAAATAATATATTATATATATTGATAAAAGAAATCGAATGTAAATATTTAACTACAACGATTTATGATTTTTATTTACTAACTCTATGAACAAACAGTGTTTTATTATAGCTCTCAATATTCAATTGTAGTAAAAAATTACTTATAATTAATAAATTATTTATATATTACACAGAAATACATAATATTGTATGATAGTATTTTATATACTACTATACTCGTATTAGTATATTATATACTATATTTAGTAATTTGTTGGATGAAACAATCACAAAAGTATTTGAATATTCTTATGAAAAATATTATAATGCACTTATTCGAAATTTGGATATTTTAATATTGGGAATCTTTATAAATTATTTTTTAATCAATACCTGCAAAGGAACAAGTACGATTAGGAATCTTTTAAAAATGATTTTCAATTATTATTTAAACGATTATTTTAATTTACTAATTTGCCTATTGTATCATTTATGGTATATGAATCGCAAATTTTCACCAAATAAACGATTTTTAAAGAATTTTAATTTAATATATTACACGGTTAATCGAATATCAGTCCTTTGCGGTGAGTGCTTTGTAAATAAAAATTGTTAATTAATTTTTTTATATGGTACTAAACATAATTGATCTCTATTATTTATTATGCATAGTTAAGTATAATTTCTATTAGAATGGCTTTGTGTTTCTAAAACAATGATATACAATAAACACTAAACATTATATACATTTTATTTATATAGTCGTATTTTTTGTTGCACTTAATAAAAAATGGATTTAAGCATAAAAAACTACTTTTTTCAAGGAAAAGGTATACTTCAAATTGTCTTGAAAATGTGAGTAGGTATTTAAAAAGTGTTTGGAATATAATACTTTATCAATATTTTGAACACTACTGTATAATATTGTAGACTTACACATAAACTATTGGTATTTCATATAGTTATAATATTATATACCAACTACCGTTTATAAAAAACTATTTTTGGATATTAAAAATTTTCAAGGTATCTTGACTCCTGAGCATTTGCAGCAATGGACTGATAATTTTTTATTTTAGTATACTTAAAAAATAGTCACAGACTGTGACTCACAGTCCACGAAAACCTTGATTGCAGCGATACCTTTGTCACGTGGTGAACGTATGCAGCAGATGATTCATACATGCACTTACATAGAATCATTTTCATCAAATAATTTATTTTTGTTCGAAAACCACCAGCGATGGAATTTATTATTATTATGTGTATCGACCACGCCTTTATATCAAGAATTTTTTGAAATTCTTTTATTTAATCATATTACGTATAGGTGGGTATTATCTATGTTTTTTTTACAGCCGTGCAGTGATGACGACCTCCGTGTACAATTCTTTTGCGAATCCTGCCGCCACGCGTATAGCAATAATAATAACTTCGATGATGGTTTAAACGTCTGTAATCCTATACGCACAGGAGGCGCGTGCGCGGCCGCCGGCCGTCGTGGTGGACCCACTGCTACGATCACGATCGCGTTAAAACAACACCACCACACAATACGGCAGCGTTTCTGCAGCAACCCTCAAATCTGCAGAATTCCCCCCCCCCCAAATGGCTTCGCGATGAGGTGGCGCGGACACGACTATACGATATGCGCGGCGTTGGTGACGATGAGGCATCCCGGATGTAATTGAAAAAAAAGGCCCCGTACATGCCTAACCCTTTTTTTTATCCTAAGGCGGCGTTGGTGATCTGTTGCCGGTGGTGGTGGCAATCTCGTTAAACAAATATGCAGCGGCCGATGAGCGCCGCCGTCCCAGTCGTTACATATATTACGCGCGGCTTATATATAATACAAATAATACGCGCACGCGCGCGTTTATCATCGTCGTCGTCGTTAGAAGTTTGCGTGCACGCGGAAATTAAATAACATTTTATAAACAATAATAGACACGCGAAAAACGAATTGCGTGAACGGTGCACGCGTACATGATTTTTTTCTTTTTTATTACGACTATAGTCGGGGTTGTTTTTTTTTTTTTTTTGGAGAGAGAGAGAGAGAGAGAGAGCTTCAAACGTGCATGTATACCTATATATAGGTTGCTATAATAGCTATATAATACGTCTATTATGTATATAGTCGTATAACCTATATCTGTCTTCCGTGCACGCTCGTGTGTGTTATATATATTAAGGTCCCGTTTAATACAGAATAATATAACAAATATTATATTTATACACATACATGAGCAGTGAATTTAAAATTTTAATGTAAAGAGTTTTATAATCTTTTTAAATTTAAGATCCTGCATATCCTCGTAAGAAAATTGAACTTACTTATATATTGTTTGATATATTCGTATAGCCAAAACACGCATACGATGGAGGTACAACATTTTTGCACCGTACGTCGATCTATGTAAAATTATGTTATTTTTACATCTATCGTTCAACCATACAATAATAATAATACTATATCATGTCTATAATTACACATGATTTATTTAAAATATGATCGTTAAATTCATTCAAACTGGTCACACACTATGTATTTATCACTACATGAGTATATAAGTCTCACGTTCGCTATACAGTTACATATTTTTTTATTATTGAGGTGCTTATACGAGGCAAAATATTTAATGATATCCACATTTCTGCATACTAAAACTCTAAATAATATCAACTTGTCTAATACTTGAGATCGACTTCATTTATGATTTTATCCTCCTTGTGTAGGTACTACGTACGTATACATAATGTTACAGAAAATATAACGTTAGTGCTGGAAAATAACGCCTCGGAAAAACTTTATATATTATGAACATTAACATGTGTTATACTATTTATACTGTAATATTATATAGTTTCGGGCTCCGAAGTCGTAACACCGTGATTGTATTGTTCGACAATAATTATTATAAATACTATATTATAATATACGAGGGTTACACAAAATGAGGGCGAATGAAGGATAATATAACGACGACGGGTCGGCTATATACGACCGCGAACTGGGTCGCAAAGGAGTTTGGAAGTTTCGCGAGTTTTCGAGTTTTACCCACCACCGCCGGCGCTCGCCGTCAGCACCGAAAACGTACGGAGTCGGCAGCGGTTTTATCTGTTGCCCGCGGAACTTCTCGATGGCGTGCGCTCAGATACGAAATGCAAATACACACACACACACACACACACACACACACACATATACACAAACACACACACTGATAAAACTATACTGCGCGACAAACGAAAACAAGACGCTGAACGTTCTCTTATATTATACCTCCGAGATAAGCCTATTATTATTATATACGACGTATTATTGTTATATAGGTACGTGTGTTGCGCATGCTCTCGATTTAAACAATATCATCATCGACCGAAGTCTTACAACAGTTATATAACATTTTACATCAAATACACGTATCACGTATGTATATAATATATAGTTTATTTTTTAACATGTCACATGTGTGTATGATGGGTATTATGCTGTAGCGCACATTGTCTTCAGTCACCGTCACCGCCGTTTAACGCCATACCATTGTAACTATACCTACCTATATTATGACGTATTATTATTTTATTATTATGCATTATATTATTATATATCATATACCCGCGGGTGCGGTGGAGGCATCGTTACCGTCGCGGTGGCTAAATATACATAATATACTAATATAATGTCCCTCAATGCTTTTACTTAGTATAGGTGTTTATAATATTATGTTTTCACTGTCTCCCGGGAAAATATAAATATATATATATGCCTACATTGTATTGGATGCTATTTTATATGTATGTATAATATAGGTACAGTCATCGTGTAAGCCGCCGCCACCGAGATAATATAGTCATATTATAGAGGAGTGGTAGGTTGCCGCAGACCTCACACGGTCCTGCCGCCGTTTTGTCAACAACTATAGGTGGCGGCTGTATAATATATTACCTGCGTTCATCGTCGTCGTCGTCGTCGTCGTCGTCGTCTTCGTGTCTATACACACACTAAAATATAATAGTTTTGAGAAAAAAAACCACCGGCAAACAGGAAATATCATGATCACACGGTGAGCAAACAAAGTGCGCCGTCGTCGTCGTCGTCGCGTATCTATATATGTATATATACATATTATTATATTTTCTGTTGCAGCGGTATAGGTACCTATAATAATATGATATTGGGCGTGTTGGGTGAGTTGCGCGCGGTGGGGTGGTGGGTACGGCACTCGCGATGGCCGATGGGAGATGGGATGGGTTTTTATTTTTATTATTATTATTATTATTTTTTTTTTGAAGCAGGTGACGGCGTGGCGGCGGGTATAAAGACAAAAAGAAGAGATTGTCAGCTACGGCGGTGGCAGCCCAGGTAGATACTACATGCACCGCGCACACACTATCCGACAGCATTGCATGCAGCACCACTCATCGGCGTGTATAGGTATATACATATATATATATAGGTACGACTATGTGCGTTGTTGTTGTTCAAACAGTTCGTGAAAACAAAACGAGAAAAAACGCGGAGGAAAACAGGGTTGGGTTAAATGGGTAGATAAATAATAATAAACCGCTCCGTCGTCGTCGTCGTCGTATAGTCGTTTCCCCGACACCGACGACGAGGACGACCGTGCGACCCGGGTATGTACGCACCGTTCGGCGTATACATATTATATATAGTACATCGATACGATATGCGGTGTTGTGTGATGTATGACTAGGTACACCTTATTTATATATGAGCGCAAGCGCCGTGTACATGATGGTTTTTTAAAATTCAGCATATGATGTGAGTGTGAGTGTGTGTGTGTGTGTGTGTGTGTGTGTGTGCGTATATATAGGTACTGTACAGTATATTATATATACATACATGGCATACGAATATTATGTTATACGTACGGTGGCGGGCGCGACGAGCGTATGGGCCATTGAAAAATGAAAAGAGACACATGCGGTTAAAAAATAATAATAAATAATAATAATAAACCGCCTCCGCCGCCACCGTCGGCGGCCACTCGAAATTGCCGACAATTGATGGTCGGGGTGGTGGTCACCCTTAGAGAACGACAGTGTATTGTATGTATACTTGTATATATATATATTATATGTACCTACGTTGTGTATATTAATAAAAGAGCGATATTTAGGGGACGCGAGGCTCGTGCATATATATATATATATATATATATACGACGACGACAAATACGTGAGGCGGTATTTATTGTTTTTACGCGCCGCCGTGTTGACCGACGAGTACGTATATACTATATAAAGTGTGTATGTATATATATATATATATATAGTGGTCGCGTACGCCGAAAAACATAAAGGGAGAACAGTTTATGACGACTACGCGATTCGGCCCATGTCGGCGTCACAAACGATAATATTTTTCTTATTAAAGCGAATTCTCTTTCGACAAAGTATGCGTGACGTATATATATAATATATACTATACCGTTTATTTATGTATAACACATACCTATATTATATGGATTTATATACGAACCAATTTATAGACCTGCACTATAATACCAGTGTGCAGCCAATGTCGTTCAACTTCAATTTAGGAAAACGATAATATATAAAACAAAAAAGCAAAATTATAACCAATATTATGCTCAATGTTACAACTTACAACTGACTCCACCGCGCTACTACTATGGCTCTATTGTCTGTATTTACTCGTATATAGTTGTTTTATCATAACTACATGTGAGGACAGATTTATTGCGATTTATTAAGTCTTAAGCGACGACGAAGAACTGCAATAGGGGAAAAAACTAATGAAATCGATTTGAATGTATAATTAACGTCCAAATGCAGGGGATATACAGTTATACATATATACTATTAAGATTATAAGTTATTAATAAATAATAATACTACTAACACTGCATGTATACACTGCAATATATATATACAACTTCATTATTATACCTAGCTAATAGAAACAACGTTGAAAGCGTATTGCATAGATATAATATTACACACAATACATATATTATTTATAATATATACCATATCGTGTGTGATGCATTTTTGTATGTGTTTATATCTTTATATTAAATACTAAAATTTGCAGCCTAAACACGTAATGGTGGTCCTCCACTCCTCCCGCCACCGTCGACCTTTAAGCTCGGACTTGACGCGTTGTTGACTTTTTAATTTTTCCCTAATTGTTGCGAGTCACGATGATTTGTTATTCGTAATTCTCGGACACCGGCGGCCCATATGTCGCGGCAATAACGGACGTGGAAGTGGTCGAGGTGGATGGCGGTGGTTCCGGTCAACGGACACACACACACACACACTTACATACAAATGACGACACGTAATTTGACTTTATGTGCGTACCTAGCGCGAATACGTATGGTATCGCACCTGCTTGCACGCCTCCCCTCCCACTCCACCCCGCCAGTTATAAAATACTGCAACCGAGACCGACTTTTTCGAATATATATTTTATAAACTGCTGCTGCACTCGTCACTCTATTAAATAAATGTTTAAATTAATAATTATTACAAATCACGCTGTTGTCGTGCGGACATCTGCTGCATGCACAATGCGCGTGACGCGGGAAGACGACGATAAACCTTTTTAATATGGTGAATTTTTTTTATTTAATGAGTTTTGATATATTAAATAGTCACTTGTCAGATATGCAGTGAATTTGCAATTATTATGTTCACGGTGTGTAAGTCTAGCGTATTATACCTAATGCGTGTACGAATAGTGAATACCTACTTATACCATTATCTTTATGATATATCGAGAACTTGATTATAATCGAGCTATATGCGTTAAGCAAATAGTCAATCAGGTATTAGTTGATTAGTCTAAGTTATGGTAGATTATAGGAAATAAAGGATATTGTAGCATGTTTATACACTTTTTTTTAGAAAGTTGAAAAGATTTATTCTTTTGAAACTATATGAAAAAGAAACTATATTTGTATTAAAATATCATAATATTAAGTAAGATAATAATGTTTATATAATACTATGTCGGTATAAAACAGTAAATCTGTATTAAAATACAGTTTATCACACTTAAATGTACATTTATAAAAATGAATTAAATTTCGTATTTAAAATGACAATATCGGAATATCCTCAAGCGGCAAAAAATCAATCAGCTAAACCATCACATTTCGAGTAAAAAACGCATGTCATCTTTTCTCAGTTCTTTCTTTTCGGACGAAACCTTTTACATTTCCGTTGCTGACTCGCCTGACTCTAATGATGTCATAAAAATGATGATACAGTGCGTGTGTAACCTCCGTCCGATATACGAGTACACGTGTGCTCTCGGTCTTCGCTGATCGCATTGTTTAGCTTCCGATAGCAATAACACATACGACGCAATACGCAACACGCTGCAATTAAGAAGGTATGTTGTTATAGTACGGCTTTCCACAACCAAATAGGTAACAACAACCACCCCACAAATCGAATATATCAAAGCCAGATTACATCACCTAATAACATAAATTCGCTTTGCGCTTATCAAACAATAGATTTGGTATATATTTCACCAGCAAGAATGTCGTCGTCCGTCGACCATATTATCTCAAGACAATCATATATCGTTATAAATAATACACAAATCACTTATCGTCGGCTCATTAACTCAGCAAAACGAATCATCATATCAAACGTGCATACCTCTCGACATAATTATAAATGCTATTCGTATTAACAATATATTATCTTCATTAAAGTATTATCTCCCATTACTTTTATGAAAGGCGGCTTCTCAAACGATGAATACAGCCACATGGGCAGTTTTCGACGAGAAAATATATAAACACCCTATATGTATATTTACGCCCTGACGATATCAATAAACTACCGAGTTCATTATTAATTAATTACGATCAAACCGATTACCGCATATTCTTTTCAGATGACACTGTATTATGCTATATTTGTAAACAAACGGGCCATACCTCAAATCACTGAAAAAAAGATTTTGATAGTACATTTCTAACTAATAGAAACTCCGCCGACATTCAAAGAAATCGTTATAGATAGGTGCTAATTCACAAAATGACCCAAATACCATGGTTAAGGACAGTATTAATATAGAACATATTATCGAACATAATAATCAACAATTAACCAACAAGTTAGCCTACTCACTCACAGGAATCAGTTGACCACATAAAAAGACCCATCTCATCATATGTTAGCACCAGTGACACCGACAATGCATCCATTACAAATAGCCCTATTAACACAACAACAACCCAAAAGGAATAGCAAAACCACCAAACTAATAATAGAATCACCTCAACACAGCTATTAGAATTCCAATCAAACGGAAAAAAGCAAATGCAGAAACAACAATACATACCCTACACCAATTAATAACATGGACCTAGCTTAGGGGTGACGCAGAATTTTAACAAGAAAAGAAAAAAAATTTAAAAAATTAATTTTTCCGAAAACAGTCATATAATTTCTTATAATAAATATATTATACACCTATACCACCACTATCATGTACATAACATACCTCAAAGTTCGTATCTTTATAATAGTTTGTATTATTTATATTTTATCTTTTGGTCCAATAAACACGTGTACCTAGTAATAAATATACAGCTAAGATTGTTTATTATTTTGATGTTAGTGTGCCGCAGTGTTTGATTCTAGTGGCTAAAGGTGACATGAATCAAAAAAGGTTGAGAACTACTGCCTTAGAACAAATAGTAACCAAACTAGACGAAACACTAGGCTCAGCCAAAACTGCCTTTGAATGAATTTCCGACCAAAACATAAACTTCACTCAGCTCAAGTAAATTATTGAAAATTCCTTCAGCGCGGATGATCCTTCCAATTTGTTAAACCAATTTAACATAAAGCCGATGGAAATGATTGAAATATTAGACACGATCCGATCGATCGAAAATAAAAAGCCTTATTAGCATTAAGAACGGACTCACGAGACTATGCAACTCAATTTTCAAGTCAATATGAAGATGCAATCTCTCTTCATCATAAAGAAAACAAATATCCAAAAAATCAACCACCCAAATTAAAAAATCACAATTTATAAACACTAAAATGCA
This sequence comes from Diuraphis noxia, assembly GCF_037042655.1. Taxonomy (NCBI): domain Eukaryota; kingdom Metazoa; phylum Arthropoda; class Insecta; order Hemiptera; family Aphididae; genus Diuraphis; species Diuraphis noxia. The sequence goes on from NW_028301711.1 coordinate 27,000,169, forward strand.
GACACAATCAAAAAACATTATTCAATGCAACCTCAATGGACTCTATACAAATATCGATGAAATTAAATTAATAATAAACTTACACCAACCTATAGCAATATGACTTCAAGAGACTAACCTCAAATTTGACGAATCTACACCTAATATAAAAAACTACCAATATGCAATTAAAAACCGTAGAGGCTGCCTGAGGGCAAGTGGAGGTGTTTGCACACTCATCAATAACTCATTTCCTTGGGAGGAAATCCCTATCCATTCAAACATAGAAGCTGTACCAATATCAACCACATTCAAAACAACATTCCAAATCAATTCAATTTTACACTTACAGATTTAGAAAATATTATCAAACAATTATCACGACCCTTCATTATTGTCGGGGATTTTAACAGCCACAGTCTTACACGGGGTTCATATAAAACCGATCCAAGTGGAAAAGTTATAGAAAAATTATTAGAACAAGATCAAACTGATTTTCAAATGTACCTACACTATGCAATTATAATTAGAAATAAAATTTATATAGTTACCAGATATTAAACATTGAAAAAAACACGGGAGGATCCATTCCCCTCATCCCTCCGTTTGATCGCCACTGAACACGGCCTTATATTCACTTGAATACTTTTAATGTTCATAGTATACCTATATAATTAATCTGAGCAACCTAATCATATATAATTTGTTACTTAACAAGAAATTATTTCAATAATATACCAAACGGGTTATTGACTATTGTAGAATGCAGTTTTTGCACACGAGTTAGACGGAAGAGCGAATAATCACCGGCAAGCCATTGCAATAAATCACCACAATGGCTTTTCATTTATATAGGTACCTACTATATTTATATTTATGCCGTAGATGGCGTAATTTCAGATCTTTTTAAACTGAGGTAACCATTCACGGTGGATTTTCCAAATCAATATTTTTTCACGTAGAATTACATGGCATAGTGCAACAATATAGTGGAAGGGGTAAAGGTAGGTCGTAGGTGTACGCCCACACAGGATTTTGAAATATTAGAATACAAAATATACATCCATTGTAAAAAAAAAACTTATCATGGAAATGAAACATAGCTACAATTTATTTTAATTATGATATATTATATATAATATATTATGTTATATTATTTAGTGAATAGGTCTTATTATCTGATGTTCTGATGTGAGTGACGTTTTGATAGTTTGTATCATATTGATTATAATTAATAGTTTATTAATATTTTATAACCAATGGTTGCACTATTTTAAAAATTTAATAATATTCTTACCCATGAACAAATGTCTATATATATACGAACACCATAGATTATATTATAATGATTTTCATTTAGTCTGTGGCAGTATAAGTACTCTGCAGTTTGCCAGTGTGTAGAATGTAGATCATATATTGTGTAGATGTGTCTAAAATCTAAATGTGTGAGTATCCGCCTGGCGCTAGTAAGAGGTACCAACTGATCCACTCAGTTTAATTAAAATATTAAAAAATTTTAGGGTCAAATATCACTACCCTATTTACATTTTGATCTTAGCTGATATAGGTAGGCCGAGAAGCGATAATTCAATATAATAATAATGGTTGTATAGAAATTAAATATAAGAATTCTTATAATTTATCATTGTGTCGACTTAAGGTTGATATACTTATAAATAGTAATATGGAGCAAATTCTTGTTTGCCCCCCCCCCCCCCCACTCAAATGATGCTATTGCCGTATATATATTTATATTCCAACTAATATACCCACTATGCCATGATTGCCAATGTAATATCTGTACTATTTATTTTTATATTATTGTTATCACGTTACATTGACTTAAAAATAAAATGTAGGTACCTATACATTTATTATAATATGATATTCTAATTGCAGTTGGATGTACCACATATATATTCAGCAGAGTAGGTCACAACGTTTTCCCTTTTTTCCTAGTATTATAAATATTATGTAAATGGGTATACTCGTATACTATTTACTTCAGAGTAAGAAAAACGGTGAAATCGAATTAGGCCTATTCTTGATATATATTATGCATAGTATACAATATACATAATACATATTATGTATGTATATATATATATAAAACCATAAATTTAGATATTACATTATATATACAAAATAATGAACAAAGCAATTATATCGTATACATCGTAAATATATATATATATATATTACAACAATAAGTACAACAACTATGTAAGTCCCTAAAGTGGCGACCGCCGTCGCGTTTATTTGCCAAAGCTCGCTCGACAGCCGTCCGGCGTGGCGGATATATATAGGGTACACACACACTTATATAATATATACATATAAATTTATACACACATACGCACGTGTACCGCCGCGGCCGAGCGACGTCCCGCCTAGGGATGCGCGATATCTGACGAGTCGACAAATGAGTGGAAACGGGTGAGCCACCCCGCCGCCGCCCACACACGCGCTGAAAATCTCAGGCCGCCGCCGATGATAATGATTAGTGGCGCATAAACGGCGACTGCGGGTATATTATTATGTGTATATATACGCGCATATAATATATATACATATACAGCAAACGGCTGCGGCGGCGGCGAGTGGTGGCATAGTAGTGGTAGTATTATTATTTTGATCTCTCCAATCTGTTCCACCGCGGCAGGGGTATGATGTAGAGGGGTATTTGACGTTGGTCGTGCGGAGGGAGTGGTGGGATGGTGGGGTGGTGGCCGGTGATGAATTAATTATTATCGTCGGAGCGGCGGCGGATAGCTACCCCCGTCGGCTGTGTACTCGACCGCGGGGCCCGCGGCAAAATTGGAAAATGGGTCGACGAGGGTAGTCGTTTCCCCCCGGCCGCCCCGTGCACAGATTCGGATGATGGAACCCCCGAGAGACCGCCGCGCCGCTGCCGCCGCCCCGTTACGGTCGTCGTCGACAGCGGCGCGCATTACATATATTACAATAAATCACCGCGCGCCACCGGCGCGGCGCGATGGCTTTCTGTTTCTATATATACAAATATATACGTATATATATACATACCTAATATATATACCAATTACTATTAATTATTGTTGTTGCGCGCGCATCGTCCCGTCTGCTTTTATAATATATACACCACCATCATATATAGCGTACCATCGGCGGCGTTTACTGACGACAAAGAAGACCCGTCAACAGCCCTGCATAATATTATCATTTATTATATTATATACCTAACCATATGTATACGTGGTATATATAATAGGTATGTTTTTATGTATACCGAGTGTAACTCCGTAAAATCTCATAAGCACACACACGCGCTCTCGTCTTATACTGCTCCTGTAAACGAAGTATATTATATATTATTAATAATATGATGTGTTATTGTAATTATATTATAGAATGCCCATACATTACGATGAGGCACACGCGTATAATTTAACCGTGTCGGTACGATGGTGTATAAAATAATACGATTAGTAATATTTTAATGACACAATATTTATTAGTTGTTTGTACGCATTATATTATATAGTTACGATTTATACTATTCACTGGTATCATAGAAAAATTTACCGTGTAGGTAATTATTATATGCATATTATGCGTTAAAAAAAGTAATAATTAACACATCGTAGTTATTAATGTCGTAAAAACCCACAACCCTGCTGCACCGAGTTGAAACAAAATAATATTATTTATGATTTATCGACAAATCATTTACATCAACACTTGTTGTTTTGTATGTGTATTTAAATATAATTATGAGTTATGACGATTCATTACGATATCACTCCCATCTCGTTAATCGTTATCGAGATAATTGAATTACACAAATTTCTATAAAGTCGTAAAACACTGCGTATGTACAATTATTAACTATAGTTTGATTTCTTATAACATGTTGGTCTCTTATATTCTTTTAAACTTATTTTTCTTTTAAATAAGATCAATATTAATAACTTGACCTTAAAATAGTCTTTCGGTGCAATTTTTTCCACACATACATACTTATTACCATATCATTTTGTTTTCTTATCGACAATTATTATTCCCACACTATTATTTAAATAATAAAATTTATTCCCACGTTAGGTATGGACTTTGATAATTGTTGTACAAATATTGATTGTATCTGATTATAAAAAAATGTTCTTTTGGTATGCATGAATAGTTAAAGTTTTATACATATTGGTATAATTTTACTTAACTATAATTATTAATTAGAGTCACTTACCTATAAGAATGATATATATACATAATTAAATATTATACCTATATATATACAGAGTGATTTAATAATGATTCGTCAAGTATGCTTACATTTTATCGACTATTACTTTAGTAATGCGACATTAACTCAAAATTCTTATTCTAGGAAAAGAACTTTATCTTGTATCTTAAGTCAATATTTTCAAATTAGTTTTGTTATATAAGTAATCTACATTTTAAGCAGCGCTATAGTGATGCAACTTGATTTTTTCAAATAAAAATCACTTTATTTTACTGTAAAAAGTTAACTAAGTTAGTACTTTAGTAGTGATATTGTTTTTTAATTTTAACGATTTTAAATAAAAATTCAAACAGTAGTAGGTGGGTATATAGTTCCTAAATTATTAAAATTTGTTTATTGAGGATAATATTTCTTAGTATTGGTTTTATATAAAATATATATAATATTAAGTCTAAAACTCATTATTAAACTTATATTTTTATAAATTATAAAATGTTATAATTTAGATGCTAATATACTATAAGTAACTAATAATTATATAGACTAGCTGTTATATATAATCATCAGGTAACTACTTTAATTTTCAAATCATCTAAGCCTCTATAGATACCTACATGATATTATTAACCGATTGGCGATTATTATATAGCTATTACCTTAAGTGTCTATAATATATTAATATGTATACAACCTTTTATAAATCAGAAAACGCTCGCTCAAATTTTGATTTATTCAGAGACCCATTATGTAAAGGACATATTATAAAGATACATAGAAATCTTTAAAAAAATCTTCAACTTTTTAACAATTAAAGTACCCGCAGAAAAATATGGGTTAACATTTGAAAAAAATGGTCTCAAATAGTTAACCTATCTACCTGCTACAAATACCTATATTATAGCCAACATTTTAAAATCTAAAATATATATTACATTTCATCTTTAGTGAGATTTAACTTTTTCGGAGAACAAGAATGTAAATTTACATTTAAAATAAATTTTGCACAATTCAACAAATCAATAGAAATATCATCGATTGAATTTATCGAGACTGAATAAACAAGCATTTCTATAGTAAAAGGTACTAATGAATATTTAATATAATTTCAACAGTTATTAAATAAAGTATATAATATTATAAGTTTTAAGATTAGTCTTTTTAAAATTATTTGTTTGAACAGGTAATAATAGTCATTAAATTATAAGAGTTGTAGTTGAATAATAAAATGTTGTATCAAGTTATTCGAATACTTGTTAAAACTATTTGCTTTAAATGTCTCTTTCGAAGAAAAATTTTAAACTATATTCAAAATAATTTAAAATAAAAAAAGTAAGTTTTCATGGTATTTTATAATAATTTTCCACGAATTAGTGATATAATGCCGTATAGAAATAAGTAATTGTTACGAATGATATAAATATAACAGTTGGTATGTAGGTACCTATCAATATATTTATATTTTTTTTTTACGACACGAAAAAGTTCAACAGTTGTTTGTTTGAATTAAATATTAACGAATAATAAATATCTTAACTGATATTTGATATAGATACCTTATATATATTTTCAATATTTGTAGGATTTTAAATCGAAAAAAAAATCAGTTTTAATTTTTATGTACGTAATAGGTATATCATGGTTGTTTTTAAGTTTTAAACTTTATTTACAATATTACATATTCAGAGTGATCTAAAGACATATTATATTAATTTTCCATGTATTTTGTATCTATGCATAATTATGTAGGTACCTATATTATAAAACGAAAATTTGGAATATGAGAGAATTGCACAACATTTATACGTATAGGTACATAATAGTATTAAGTATATAATGTTGTAATTTATATGTAACTACCTATAATACCTGTCTATGTAGGTATATATAGTAAATACTAAATAGAACATTTAGAATAAGTTTTTTTTTCGTATTTAGATAACTATGATTAATAATTTATATACTTACTTTGTACTTCAGAAGACAAGCCTACCTACACAAAACTAAAGAATCTATGTGTCGTAGGTATTTATGAATATTAGTATATATTTTATCGTTTAATATACTATACTATAGTTAAAGAGGACAAATAAATTATAATACGTGGCTATAAATTATAATTAATGAAGCTAAATAATTGTACATTGATTCGTGATAGTAGATGCAGATGAGCGTGTATAAAATGCACATGATTATTATGAACATAATATCATTGTGGCTATCTGCAAGCTAGCTTGTTATACCGAAGCTAACACAAATTATGTGATTTATTGATAAAATAAATTTTAAAAATTAAAATATATTATGATACGCGCTAGTGCTATAGTCTGCAGATGTTAAATAATTCTGTCTGAGAAATTAGTTAGAATTGTATATTTATAGGTAGGTACTGCAAAGGAATATTGTATAGGTATAAATAAGTATATGTGTTTTAGTTTAAGCCTATGATACAGTAAATATATATATATCAATATTATAATGTTGATATACGCCGCAGGGAAGCGTGATAATAGGAACATTTTTGGTTTTACCCTAATTTCTTATAAAGGCTTGTGTAAGATATATAATAAAATTATAAACACAATATGTAATAGCAGTTAAATATTATGATGTTCTACTCACAGGTTACAGGTTCTGTGGAGTTGTCGGAACGAATTCGGTTTCCCAGCAAATTGTATGCTAAAACTGTCGTTACATGTCACAACTATTATTGCGATTAACCTACACAAATTCATATTATAATATAATATGTAACACCGATACACGCGCATACACTGCAATATTCTGCATATTTCATATAGGTATTACGCGTGTATATATAGGTACTACAATTACATGTGCAGTTTAATTAGCTGTTTTCCTCGTAAAAACTCAATAGAACTCGAAAACTCAAAATTTACATTATTATATATTATTATTATACAATACAAATATATCATGTAAAATATAAGATAGTATTCATAATATAGTATAATATAATATTATACACTATACATAACCATATAGGTACATGACGTAACATATTAGGTATGCTGTGTCTGTGTGGCATAAGACCATTAAGACCCATGACATGTCATGCAGCGCGTTGAGATGATAATAGTTTTACACGATTTGAAAATAGCACGCCTGTATAAATTTTAAAAATGTTGTCATATCAAATTGAATTTATTTTACTTAAAACCGTACACATGATAAATATTTATAATAACATAATATACACATAATATAAATATATACATATTATTTAGGTAAAATATAGGTACACGGTATACGTATTTATAGGATACGACCGCAATGCGACAAGGTATAGTCACATTACAAAATATACACGTACATACGAGTATTATATATCGTATTATTGTATTTGTATGTATAAGTATATTGTATTTTTGTATATATATATATATATATGCATATAAAAAAAAATACTTAAAGTACAACAGTTTGCTGTGCGTACGCGTACATTGTAATATAGTATAATATAGTGTGACGGCGGCGGCGTCGTTTAAAAACCCGGCCAACACCGCTGTCGCCGCGCACGCGACGACGACGAAAAATAGTAACATAAAAAAAAAATCCTATTTTCAACGTACATTTATATAATATATTATGTATTAATTCTATAATTATTTTAACATACTATGGTCAAGCGGCAAAGACAGTCGTAAGTTGCCCGACGTATACCTATATTATATATATTGGCACTTATCGAGCGCCCAATATATTATACACATTAGTATACAGCTCACTACGTTTACAAAATATACATATAATTCACAATATTCACATATGTTATACTTTTAAACGTATAAAATATATAAATATATAATATATTATATGCATATGTACAAACGGGAGGAAAACGCTACTACATACACAACAATTTTTGCATCGCATCGCATAACTATTTTGTATATATATATATATATATATATATATATATCAATCAACATAAAAGGTCGTTTTGTAATTTTTTAAACGCGTACACACTAACATAAAATATATACTGTACACACACACGTATAATAATAATAATAATAATAATAATAATAATAATAATAATAATAATAATAATAATAAATCTAAAAACGAAACATGACGATAATATCAAACACATAATATGATGAGTATAATATAATAGTTTATAGGTAGAAGGTACTCGAGAGATTACTAGAAAAAATAAAATAAAAATTATGTATATCATATGTTTATCGCGATCACGCATGCGCGTTTGGCAGACGCTTGGAAATCATCGAAGAAAAATTAAACATAAAACGTGGCTACAATAATTACTATTATTGCTGGTGCCGCTGTTGTTGCTGCAGGCCCACCGGTGACCGAGCCATTTTCAAACGAGTGGCGGGTATTGGTGCTGGTGGTGCTGTTGAAGCTGCTGATGGTGATGGTGATGTCACAACGGCGACGACGATCCGGCAGCGGCGGCAGCGCCTGACACGGACGACGATGATGATTGTGGTCCACCGGAGGCTGCTGCGGCGGCGGCGGCTGCTGCAGCGGCCGCTGCCGCGTGGTAAAGTGAAGCCTGCTGGTGGTGTGGATGTGGATGGCCGTGGTGATGTGGATGATGTGGATGAGCGTGTGGGTGGTAGTAATCGTTATACCCGGCTGTGGTACCGTACTGCGAAGCCGCTGCCATTTCGTACATTTTCTCGGCGGCAGAGGCGGCCGTCGCGGACGACGCGGTGGCTGCGGCCACGGATGCGGCTGACGACGGTTTGTCGGATGCTGACGCAGCAGCAGCAGCCGAAGCCGTTGGCGGTGGCGGCAACAGTCGCGTTATTGAAAATGGATGGTTGGATGCGGCGAATTCGGCAGCAGCTGCGGCCGCGGCAGCCGCTGCTGAAGATTTGAGGTGCTGTTGCAGTTGCAGTTGCTGATGGTGGCTATGATGCTGCTGCTGTTGCTGCTGATGCTGCTGTTGCTGTTGGTGATTGTGATGTGCGGCAGCCGCAGCCGCGGCGTAAATGTCTACCGGGCTATTTTGTTGCTGATGGTGTTGCTGCTGCTGGTGGTGGTGCTGCTGCTGCTGATGTTGTTGTTGCTGGTGTTGGTGATGTTGCAGCAACGAGCCAACCAACATGGACGACGATGAGTCATCGTCACCACCACCGTGTTGTTGTAAGTGATGATGCATGTGGTGCACGTGATCGTGGTCACTGTCATGGTGATTGCCGTTGTTGTGGCTGTTTTGGTGGTCGTGCGTATGGTGGTGATGCAGGAGCAAATGGTGTTTGCTGTGTTGCTGCTGCTGCTGGTGTTGTTGGTGTTGATGGTGCATGCCACCACCGAATCCCAAGTCTGCAGCGGCGGCCGACGACATGAGTCCGCCACCACCGGCGCTTAGTTTTTGATTATGGTGGTGTTGTAGTTGAAGTAGGTGGTGGTGGTGGTCAGCAGCAGCGGCGAGTACGGATGAGGACGACGCCGACGACGGCGGTACCGATGACGACGGTTTCTTGTCCAGAACCATGTCTAAATGGTGTTGTTGATGGTGATGGCCACCACTTAATTGATGTTGACCGCTGAGCTGGTGTTGGCTACCACCGCTGTGTAGCATGGGCGACGAGCTCTTTGAGTGATTGTGGCCACCGTGGTGCTGGTGGTGGTGACCGCCGTCGCCGTGCTGCCGGATAGACGAAGCATCTTTTTTATCGTCTTTGAAACGCTTTTGCCGGCGTAGGTAGCAACCGTTCTCGAACATGTTGCCAGAGTCCGGGTGCAAAGTCCAAAACGAACCCTTACCTGGCTTGTCGGGCGTCCGAGGCACTTTAACAAAACAGTCGTTGAACGACAGCGAGTGCCTGATGGAGTTCTGCCACCGCTGTTGATTTTGCCGGTAGAAAGGAAACAGGTCCATAATAAACTGATAAATTTCCGAAAGGGTGAGCATTTTTACCGGCGAGTTTTGTATGGCCATGGTAATGAGCGAAATGTACGAGTACGGGGGCTTAGCGTGCGTGTAGTTCCGGCGGTACGTCTTGTCGGCGCGAACCCGCTGTAGCGCTGCGGCGTTCGCGGCGCCGGTCGGGTCGCCTCCAGCACCAGCGGCAGCAGCTGCGGCAGCAACAGCGGCGGCCGACGCATTCAAACCGTACATAGCCGCTGCTGCCGTTGCGGCGGAATTCATACCACCGTACAGTTGCTGTTGCATGTTAGCTGCGGCCGAAGCACTGCTCCCGAATACGAGCTGCTGTTGCTGCTGCTGCTGCTGTTGCTGTTGTTGCTGTTGCTGTTGCTGTTGGTGGTGTGACTGTGGAGGTGGCGAACACAGCGATGGTGTCGACGACGGTCCGCCACCACCGCCGCCGCCGCCGGTGGTCGACGAATTCCCGCCATACATTGCTGCCGCGTTGACGGCAGCGGCAGCAGCAGCTGCGGCCGCGGCCGCTGCAGTCGCCGTATCCGAGTACAAAAGTTTTTGCGACGATAGCATTGTCATAGTTGTCAGCGTTTTTAGTTTAACCTGTTTATTGGTATAAAAATTATATCGTACCTATTCGGTGTAACTATGGTCACGGGTGCTCGCGGACGGTTTTACTTCACTATACGACGCTGACACCCGCGCTGCAAACACGTAAAATATCAGAGGCGACTACAGGACAGCAATCTTAACGGTAGGGACGACGGCGACAACGGTGACGGCGGCGCTAGAGAATGCGTCGATGACGGTAACGGCGGACAATCGTACATAATATTTGTCCACAGCGACTGTAGGGCGGCGTATACGCTATGATATGTACGGTTTTGTAGAACGTCTGTCGCGCTGTGATCGTCTTTGAGCAGACTGTGATGGTTTTCTGGGCGCGGCGGCCGGTTTGCCGACACTAAACACGGTGCGTACAATAAATGTGTACCGTTCGGTGCGTGGTCGCGTTCGCAAAAAACGGCGCGGTATAGGTACTCTATCGTTGCGCGGTTCGCAAACACTGCGCACAAATACGTACCGGCGACGGTGAATTCGCGCGGGCTTCTCCGGCTCGCGGACACACGGTAACGATCAACGGACCGTTGTATATTATTATCTGGTTCGCGGCTAATATATTATATACCTACGTCGTGACGTACCGAACACAATAATGACATGATATGTGTTTGTGTGCGTGCGTACGTTATTTGCTCGCAGGTATATAATGTATTATTACGATGTGTTCGCGTATATTATGACGTACGTTCGGGTAAGGCTGATCGCGGCAAACTGCTGCCGTCGTTAAACCGACCGAGTGAGAGTGTGGTGCCCCGCCGGCCCGGTCACGGTCCCGGTCGACGGACACACACGCACACACACGCGGACCTAACGCACACACCCACAAAACACGTATACTCGTACACGGGTCAGTGGCGGGGCGCGGAAGGAGGTGGGGCCGGCCGTCGAACAAAATAATTCGATGTGCCGGTGAGTGCGTGCGAGCGTTCGTACGGCGCACGCGCGGCGGTGTCGTCCGCTGTGGCAGTGTTGTGTGCCGGAAGCGCGGTGCGGTGGTACTACGAGGTGCGCTCGCGCATTGGACGGTGTCCGACGGCGGCGCTGTGAGCGCGCCACGCCCGCGACACTGCGTCGCGACTCCCTCGGTCCACGGTCGCCTAGACTACGACCAATCGGGGTTCGGCGCTTCGTCGCCACCGGTCGTCACCTCAATCCCACCCGACAGTGTGATGACGGGTTTTCCGCCGCCGCCGCCGCCGACGGTTTTTTTTCGTCATTCGTTTTTTTCCCACATCAGTCACGTCGCCGCCGGCACACGCACACACGGTCGGTTGTCTTGCCGCCGCCGCCACCAGCGCACCCGCAGATGTTCGGCCCGCCTGCACTTCGAACTGCACCCGCACACCGCACCCCACACCGCGTCATGTTTCATGTAGACGATTTGGGCCCATATGGTATATAGTGATGTTACAGCGTGTGGACGAGCTATACCTAAAGGCCGCCGACCGAAGACGTGGATCCGCACCAGAAGAAAATAGAGAGCGCTCGTTTCACTATATATTTTATCGATATATTCATATTTTATATACCTACATTCATATATAATACATTATATACCCACCTAAAATTATAATATAGTATGTAACATTTATGTAATACCTATTATGATATTTATATAATTTAACACATGCAATATACGTATATAATATTATTATGTGTGTATATATTGAACATAATACATATTATATATGCTATATAATACATTTGTATACCTGTACATATAGGTAATATAATGTGTGATGTGTGTTTAACGGTCTCGTATAGAATTACCCGATTCGTTTCTTAATTGCAGCGTCGGAGTAGTAACAATTTCCGTTATTTCGCACTGAACGTGTTTATACATATAAATATCATAATAAATAATTATAACGAGCTATCATTGTACCTATATTGTTTAAAAATTATATTTTACATAAAAATAGGTGGCTTCATGTAATATAATATTAATATAGTATCTATATATTGTATTATTTAACACATCATCTATATTTATTAGTATATATTACGCTGCAGCTAGTATAGGTACCCTAGCTGTTTTTATAGAATTTTGTGATGCACCTATATACCTAACCTATATATACAGGCATACAGCTAAACAAAATATTTAGAATATTATAGAACAGAATATTCAATAGGTATGTAATTATTTACGCATCACGGCAAAGGCAAAATTGGCCGAGGTATGTGCAGTGTTCATATAGACTATTGTTACCCGCGCACATGGCACATATATACCTTTCACTATATATATTCCTGATTATTATATATACCTTTATGAATTAATAATAAAAAAGTCTTATAATATATTTTTCCATACTAGGAGTTTCTATACATTTTAGTCTGCGGCAAATTTCAAATGGCGTAAATATAATATATTCTATTTGGTATAGTGTTTAATATGGCCAAGGTGTGACCATTAGGGAAAGTTAAATATAAAATATCCTGAGAATATAAATAGTTATATACTTATCTATCATAGATATATTATTCTTTGTCTATATTTATACACCCATTCATGTAAAACAGAATGCTTATTTAATATACCCATCATAATATATCACATATACCTATATTATACATATATAGGCTATATATATGTTTGCAATAAAACAAAGCTGAAAAAAGTAATAATTAATATTTTAATTATAAAGTAAAACACTCTCCCCCTTACTTTCTAATAACGTTTTTATTATTGTTAGGTACAACATGCAATATATACATCTTCCGACAAAATTAATTTATTGTAATAATTTTCAATTATTATTTCTAAGTATTTGAATGTTTATTCAGCATATAGGTATATATATATAATATAGTTAAACCAGTTTATTATTAATCTTATATCCAGTATTTAATTTTTTTCAAAATGTGTGTATTAAACACACTGTATTTTATGACATCACTAAACCTAAAAATGTAGAATGAAAATAATGTCATTGTTTTTTAGATGATAGTTATATATTATACTAAAAAATTGGTTCCATGGATTTTTGTTATAAATTACGGTATTTTACATAGGTAAAACAATGCTCCCGTAACCTTATAAAGTTATAATAAAAGTTGTTATAAGTGATTATATTATATTGATTTTATTTTCATTGAAATATAGGTTCAAGGCACTATTATACGCGTTTAACTGCAGCTAAGATAGGTATATCTATTCCACAGGTCGTTTAACATGTATTTTATAATGATTATAATTATTAATTATATACCATTATTATTATACCTGTGATTAAAATTTAAAAAAAAAAGTATTTGAAATTATTTTAGGTATTTAAAAAATGAATAGGTCGGGGCTTTTGTTTTTAAAAAAACAAATTCAATGTTTTGATAATTTCAGATTAAGTTCCATAAAACACATTTGGAATAAAAATTTAAAAATTAGCATTGATTGATCTAATATATAAGCCACACTTATTTTTTCCTTACTTATTATACCCGCTGAATTTATATTTATACCTACTGAGAGCTCAGATTTATTTACTTTTTAATATCATATAATATAAAGTTGGTGGATAATACGAAACTGTAAGGACTATTATTAGTTTCAGTAAGTTAACTATTTTTATAATTATATTACTTACACTACCTAGCTATATACCTATATATAATATTATATGCTTATACAAACAACATTGTTTGTTATATTATAATATATCAATATCATATAGGTAAGTGTATTATATATTATGTATTATTTGTAAAATATAGAATATATAGGTAGGTACTTATACCTATAAAGAGGAAACCTAGTATATTTTCCATAGTTTTTTTTTTTTAAAACACAATAATTGTTTATAAGTTTAAGATAATAGCCAGCTGAGTCTATAATATAATATAAAACCTACCTATTTAATTATGGAGCAGCGCCCCCCCCCCCCCACAAGGGGAGGGTCGGAGGGCCCATAGTACTGGAGCTCGGACTTTCGAGGGGCTCGGCGTTTATGCAAATAATTACTCTAATAATATAAATATATAATAGAAAAATGTTACAAAATTAATTGTAATTCATGAGGGGCCTGAATTTAGTTCTATACTAGGGTCAAAACTATGATGTGGGGTGCCTGATATGGAGTTTCACGTTTGTGTTGAATGATAGTGATCAGTGATCTTAATGAATTATTATAAATAATATTATTTGTGATCAATGTCCACTACGTAGAATTGAGAATGTTGAATAACTTAAATTTACGTATATATTGAACTATTGAAGTATTTCTAAATATTTAAATTATTTTATTAATAAAACAATAGTAAATTATATCCCAGTTTGCAATATACAATTTTTTTTTTGTCAAAATTAAAAAAAAAATCAATTACATAATTTAAGTGGGCCTCAGTACACAATTAAGGAGGGGGCCTCGTCGGAATTTGCCGACTAAACGACCGTTAAATCCGCCACTGGTGATCACAAAGATATGAATGTATATAAATATTTACCCATGTATAGGGCTGTATATTTATGTAATATTAAAAAATATTTGACTACACAAAAATCTATTATTTGTTTAAAAAATAAAAAACCATTTTTATGATAAAATTAACATTTGTATTGAAAAATATGACAGTTAAAATTACATTGTTTTCTTATGTACAGTCATTATAGGTATTACTGAATAATATATGTAGCAGGGCGTAATATGGTTAGGAGGAGGAGGCACTTGCAAATGTTTGCTTCAACTATATATAGGGTGACAATATATATAATATGGCTTAACTTGGCTCTATGAAAATACCCCAAATTTGTATACATATAGTTATATATAATATATTATGATATAATAAATTAATAACCAATGGGTATATAATATATTATGTTGTGAATTTTTGTATTTTATCCGCAACGCTTTTATGTTTATACTTTGAAAACTATATAGGTACATCAGTAAATCAGTTGCAAGGGAGGTGGTGTTAGACGAATAATAAATTACGGTATGACTACAAACTCTTGGTTATACTGCAGTTCCGGCGTCATTATAATATATAGGAAACTATATATGGTAATATTTAATCTCTTTACTGAATTATTTTGTAAGTTGCAGGTACCTATAAAATTGTATAATTATATTATATTTTATATACGAGTATTTTAACCATTCGTGTTGATTATCTAAACCTAAACTATGATGATCGACGAGTGCAATTTGTATTGGGTGTACCTCACAGTGCTTACACCACGCTCATTTAGATATTTATACGTATATTTTTAAAACAATTATTTTATTTTTTTATAAATATGGCTTCAAGGTTATTAGCCTGAAAAATTCTTCTCCTAAATAACTTAAAGTAAATAAAACAGAAGATTGCATCATCACAGTTCACTCTTTAAACAGCACAAAACATACGACATTAATTTTTAATAAGATTAAATATTACATGATAAATATACTAGTTTTAAGGCCACAATTGTTTAATAATATCATAATGGTACTTAAAATATAATATATAATAATATATATTATTTTTTTTGTTTGACTTTCACCGAGAGTTTTTGGTATGGTAGCCGGTAGGTGGCATAATGTTGAGCGGTGGCGGTGGCGATTACGGCAAAATGAAGCCGGACTCAATTTTACCGCCACCGCCAAGACAAAAGAATTTTACCGCCACCGCTGCAGTGTGTATATTCTATAAAAATTCTTAGTGTAGTATATTTACTCTAGCCATATGTATTTAAGTATATTGTATATAGATTACTTTAAAAATTTATTATATATAATATATATAATATATAAAACTATACCTACATAGTTTAATATATATACATAATACAACCTTATATTTAGATATATAGGTATCAGTATAAATAAAGTATTTAAAATGATAATATTGTATAATTATATTTATTTGAATAAGGACTTAGTATTTGATATGATTGTAAGTTGTATTAAAATACAATTTAAAATTATTGTATTTTACTATAACTCTTATTACAATAAATCACAATCATATAGATAAAATTCCGGGTTGAATTGACAATAATCTTGTTAGTATAGAGCCGTCAATATATTACTATCATATTGATAATATTAATGTTAATCATACACATCTTGTAATTTCAACAATGTTTATTATCAATTTTAAAGTCAGTATTGTACTATTGACAATTATAAAGTTTCCAACACAAGATTGGTGTTATAAAATTCGTCTGTTGGATAATGGTAAAGAATATTGTAAGTATTGCAAAATAAAATATTTATTAAATTATTGTATACAAGTTATACAATCTGGGATAGAGTGCCCCACCAGGAAACATGGGAATTTTCTGGGTTGGGTTTACTTAATTAATGAGTAGCGAGTAGCCAGTTGTTCAGATACAGACAATTTGTAAATTTGTATGGTGATAATTTGGGTGTTTTGTTTTGTAGTTGGTTGAAATTAAAAATAAATGTTAGTTTAAACATATTAAAAATACCTACCTACTCACAATTAGAAATAATATACTTATAGGTATTATACAGAATATTTAGATCCACTTCCCCAATGTAGCCATATATATAAAATAAATTTAAAATACTTCCTAAAGGTATGTCTAACATAATTTAGGCATCTATATTATTTTAAATAATCATTTAGATAATTTCAATAAAGCATGGTATAAGCAGAGGTTGAAGTGGGAAAAAATTCCAGAGGGGACTAATGTTTCCAAAAAGTTTTAAGCGTTCCATATATAATTTTATGTATAATGTCTAATGTATAAAATCCTAATTTGTTAAAGGGGACGCTTATTAACCGCCGTCAGAGGTAAGGGGACTGAGTCCTCCTGCGCCCCCCCCCCCCCCCACTTTAACCCCTGGGTATAAGAAAATTGATTATGTTAAATCTGCAACTGAAAGTAAAATGGTCCTAAGAGTTCAAAAAAAATCTAAAGTTAATTTTATATACCAGACTCGGAAAGTGAAATTGAAGGCAAGTATTTATTATTAAAATTAAAATTCTTTTATGTATTTATAGTATTTGCAGTGCCGCAACTACCGCCGGTGCAGGCGGTGCAAGGCACCGCCTGATGGGCCTCTAATGTATGTATGGGGGGCCTCGGATTTTACCATTTCCATAATACTATAATACTATGAAACAATTGTAAAATCACATATAAGATTTCAATCATTTTGAATTTTGTTGTTTTGTGTATATAAATACCATTTCATTGGATCAACAATAGTTCAATACATATGTAATTATCATTTATTACTATGAATAGTCATATGGCTATTGCTTACTTATTAACAGTCCGGTATAAATCTATTTTAATAACAGAACGGCACAGTTATCAATATTGTTATTGTACGATAAAGAATAATGATAGTATTATACATTGATACTTCACTCCATGGCTGACGCATCATTTATCGATATATTTAGAATTTAGCTCGCCGTTCAGTACAGTAACTGTTGTCAATATTGGATTACAGCAACAGCTTGCGCGACGTATTACTCGTATTAGTCGAATACTAGTATTAATATTATAATTATCCAGGCGCTGAGTCGTTATTACTTATTTGTAATTTTTCTTGGTTATTTTTTAAAAAAAAATGTCATCAAGAACATTTGAAAGTGGTGCATCAAAAAGGCGTCGAAAAAGAGAACAAACAAATGAAATTAAAAAATATCACGGATCATTGAATATATATTTATTTAATTCAAGTAAGTGTAGTTATAAAATATGTACCTATTCGTCCTATTCACAAAATCATATTTTTTCAAAGCTAGTTGGTTACTAGTTGGTTTTAATTTTTTTCATTCATACTAACTTTGTAAATTAACTACCTAGCTAGTTGAATTAATTATTAAATATTTAAATATCTATGTAAAATAATCTAAGATAACTCATTAAAATCTTACATAGGTACCTAGTTATTTCATTATTTGTTAGTTTTTATATTAAAGTAACTTAACTTTAACTAGGTAGGTAGTTGAAACACTTGAAACAGATGACCAACTTTATGTTTTCTATTAGTCCAAGTATTATTGTATTAAGTACCTATTTAAAAATATTCAGAATTGTTATAATTGTTGTCTGTTGTTTTCAAGAATATGTTGAGATTAAATTGGTTCAAGTATATTAAATTATTTCTAATATTATCCTGTTGAAATATGTTGAATTTCCATATCTTATTCTATAAGCTTTAATTTTACAAAATTGTATGAATTTATGATTTATGATTATAATGGCATAATTAATATAAAAATGTATTCCTAGTTTCCTAAAAAACTTACATTTAGTGGTATTAGATTTGTAGGAGCTTTTGATGTTTATAAGTTCATAAAATTAACTTACTATATTATGTATGCTTACATAGATATGGACGACGTTGCTAATCCCAAAGAAAGTGACATGCAAAAGGTTGATGTCGATGCAGTTAAAATCAATGATGATGGCAATGACATAAATAACATTGACCAAGCT
Organism: Diuraphis noxia; assembly: GCF_037042655.1. Classification (NCBI taxonomy): domain Eukaryota; kingdom Metazoa; phylum Arthropoda; class Insecta; order Hemiptera; family Aphididae; genus Diuraphis; species Diuraphis noxia. The sequence goes on from NW_028301711.1 coordinate 27,019,279, forward strand.
CATGACAAAGGTTAATAGTAAATTGTTTTAGTACATTTTTATAAAATGCAGACAACTAGTAAAATTTTCCATAGCATTTGTGGGAGCTTTAAGCTTTTGATGTTTATAAGTTTATAACCATTTATAATTATTATTATTTTATGTTTATAAATTAGTTAATATATAGCTTAACTTACTTTATGTATGCTTACATAGATATGGACGATGTTGCTAATCCCAAAGAAAGTGACATGCAAAGGGTTGACGTTGATGCAGTTAAATTCAATAGTGATGGCAATGAAAATAATTTTGTATTGAGTTATAATGATATTAGTGATGTTGAAACTAATAGCTCAGGTAGGTATTTACTATTTTAGTACCTATAATCTATAATATAGTATACATATATTACCATATAACAATACAATATTTAATATAGGCTCAATACTTCAATTTAATGGTTTATCAAATAATCCATATATTTAATATTATCTATCAAATAACAATAGTAATCTTATGATGTGTAGTAGGTAAACTAGTAATTCACAGTGTAGTCATTGATTTGACCTGATCAAAAAATTTATTATGTAGAGTTTGGTGTTTATATTAGCATATCATTTTTTTCAGACATAGACTTAGATTTAAATGCTGCATTTCCAACAGACCGTGGTAAGTTTCCAGAAACAATTTATAATGCACATTTAAAAAGAAAAATTATATTGTTTGGACCATGCAAACCGAACATAAAATTTCCAGAAAATACAGTTACTAATTTTGATGACATTAATGTCAAACAACGCACATTTTCTACGCAATATTATTTTGTTATGAGCCCAACTGGTATTAAAATACCCAGATCATGGTTGTGCTATTCAGTTGATCTGAACAGAGTTTATTGTGAAACTTGTTGGCTATTTGCAGACAGAAACTATCCTAAATTTAATTTAAATTGGATAAATGGCTTGAATGATTGGCAGCATTTGTCACAGAAAATTAAAGCACATGAAATATCTATTCAACACATTAATGCTGTCAAAGTCCGAATCCTTTGGGTAAAAAATCAGACCATTGATAAACAACTCGAAGAGCACATTTCATTAGAAGCAAAATATTGGAGAGATGTTCTTACCCGAATTATTAAGATCATATTATTTTTGACATCGGGAAATACCGCTCTTCGTGGTAACGAGGGAAAATCAGGTACTAGTAGAGAGGATGAAGGGAATTTTTTGCGTACAGTCAGATTAGTAGCTGATTTTGATCCAGTTTTAAACAAACTTTTGAGTGACGAAGAAACTCGAGTTAAGTACTTGAGTTGGAAGGTTCAAAATGAAATCATTGATTTATTAGCAACAAGCATGAGAAAAATTATATGTGACGAAATTCGATATAGTCAATGTTACACAATTATTATGGATTCCACCCAGGACATTTCAAAAACAGATCAGGTTAGTTTCATACTGCGTTATGCAGTAGTGAACTATGCTGACTGTACGTTTGAAATAAAAGAATCATTTTTAGGATTTTTTACATTGAACCACCATGGAGCAGAAGCTCATGTAAATTTAATTAAATATATACTTAATATGTTTAATTTAGAATTGAGCAAATGTCGAGGACAAGGCTATGATGGCGCAGCCGTCATGAGTGGTAGCCATTCAGGTGTACAAAAAAGAATCAGTGATATAATTCCTAGTGCATCCTATGTTCACTGCAATGCACATAACTTAAATTTAGTTTTATGTGATTTGGCTAAAAGTACACCAAAAGTGTCACAATTTTTTGATACTCTACAAGATATATTCTTATTTTATAGTAAATCAGCACCTAGATGGGCATCATTAGCTCTAGGGGATTCTGTTGCTAAAATTGTTTTAAAGAAGGTATGTACTACCAGATGGGAGGCTAAGCATAAAGCTGTGTATGCTCTGAAAACTAGATTCATAGATGTATTAAAGTCACTATCCAATTTATCTTTAACAAGTCTCAAAACTGATGAAAAATTAAAAGCAAGCTCATTGAAGAAAAAAATTGAATCTTATGAATTTGTCTTATTATTAACTATTTGGGAAAATATATTGAGAAGTTTTAATCTAGTATCTAAAAAATTACAATCCTCCGATATTCATCTTCATAATGCATGTAATTATTTGAAAGAGGCTACATCTAGTATTACAAATTTAAGAGACAAATATGAAGAATTTGTTAATTCATCAAATACTGTATGTAAAGGATGGGGCATACCAATTCAATCTACTGTCCGACGCCGTATTTATTCAAAACAATTTTTTGACGATGTTGATGGTGATAGAAGACTTGACATTACCAGTGAAAACTTCAGAGTATTAGTTTTTTTACCTATAATTGATACAGCAATTGTTCAACTTAGAGAAAGATTCAACAGTTTATATGAAGTAACCAATAGGTTTAACTTTTTGCTACCTCAAAACATTGTAATGTTTACTGAAAACGATATTATTAAAGCATCATATGATTTTCAATTATTTTACAAAGATGACATAAGTAGTGACATAACAAGACAAATATTATGCATAAAAAATATGTTTAATACTCTAAAAACAAAACATGATATTAAAGAACTATTGCAGTGTATTTTGGACAATGATATAGCTTCTACTTATTATGATATACTGTCTGCATGTATCATTTTCATAACATTACCAGTTACTGTGGCCACTGCTGAGCATTCATTTTTGAAGTTAAAAATTATTAAGAACTATTTAAGAAATTCAATATCACAGGATCGTCTTACAAATATCAGTATTTTAAATATTGAAAGAAATCGTACAAAAGAATTAGTTGTTAGTAAATTAATTGATGATTTTGCCAATAAAAAAGCAAGAAAACATAATTTCTTAATTTAATTTTATATATTATATCTGTGTTAGTACAAAGTTTTGTTAATATAATGATTATAAGTGCAAAGTACGTTTATATTTTTTCTAATTATTCAGTGGTTTTTCCTATTTGAATGTACTTCAAGGATTCATTCATTTGTATCTACCTATCTCCAATTTTACCAACTTTATCTGTCAAGGAATTAACTGACTAATTTAAATATTTAATTTCTAAGATAAAAAGTAAAAAAGATGTATGAAACTTATAAATGTAATAAATGTAGCTATAATAAGTGGATTTATTTTATTATTAGTATTTACTATTTTTTTAATCAAATATTTAAGATCTAATATTATAATTTATAATGATATATTATTTGAATGTTATAGTTATTATGCTATAGTTGTTATAGTCAAGTGTAGTGACTAGTTAGACATTTTTTTATTATACAAGTTGCAATTACCAAAGAAAAATGACAAGGGGGTAGGACACTTTTATTGGATACATGAACTCTCACAATGCCTGTATCCTGTTTGGCATTGTTTATGTCTACAGTTTAATTTCAGGGGAGGGGGGCTGACATTTTATACATCAATGTGAGCTAAGGGCTTGGTTTACACACAATTAAAATAAGTTTTTTTTTTTTTGGGGGGGGGGGGCTAATGGTATATTTAGTGGCTAAGCCCCCCCCCCCCTATTTCCGCCAATGCTACGATAAAAACTAAAAGGGCCTCCAAAATATTCTTGAACCGGGGCCTCAAAATTGTAATTGCGGCACTGAATATTTGAATTGTTAGTCTAAAAGTAAATTTCATAGATTTAATGTTTAATGTTTTTTTAATATACCCCAAATAAATTGTTATAAAGATCAAAAATTAATTTATTAATTAAAAAAAAAAAATTGTACCAATCTATCATATTATATGGTTGATTAAATAATTAATATTTTAGCATTATGGATCAGCAGTTACTACAAGTAAATCCAACAGCGAGCCACAGTTAAGCACAGATTATACTTCCTTACCATTTTTGAATGGTAAACATTATTTGCTGTTTAATATTTTCCATTTATCAGCTTAAAATTTATATTGAAAAATAATTAACATTTTTCTTTACTATAATTATTAGAAGTTACTATGTCTAGTATAATGGGAACGAATTCTTAAACTGGAAGACAGAATTTGTCAGAACATATATATCTAGATTTAAGTTTCTGTGACCATTTCCCTATGCAAAATGCTAATATGTTTTTAGAAGTTGAACAATTGATTAGAAACGATGAATTATTTAAAGATAAACTAGTATGAACATTTATATATTATATACTTCAGTTTAAGTATAGTTCAAAGTTTCTCTTACATAATGGATAATGTTAAATTATTTGTATAGGAGTATTTTATAAAGAACATTGGAGGGTGTAATTTGAAAAATTACGTTAAAAGAACATTAGGAAAACTTTTCACTGATAATTATACAACTCAATGTACATTGACTGGAAGAGGCAAAGGTGTTATAACTAAAATTGGCGATTCTGAGGTTCTCAAAACCATAAAAAGTAAAAAAATCTATTTAATTAAATGATGGTATGTAATTGATGCATTTAAAATTTTGTTTTACTAATTACTAACAGAAGTAATTAAAGAAGTCATCTGCACCATGATGATAAAAGATGTAGTATCAGATTCAGAGATTGAAACTATTGTGGCAGATTGGTTTAGATACTCAAACACAAGAGTTTTTAGGTCATCAAAATCTATAAAATATGGTTAATAACTAAATCTACCCGTAAATGTATTTTGAATTGTTTTTCATTTAATCATATTAATATTAAATTATCAGTGTTAGTACACAATTTTAAGTACACCCGTAGCATTGGGTAGTAAATGCTATCCTTTTTTTTATCCATAAAATAATATTTATTATGTATGATAATTTATATTATGCAAAATTTTGATATTTCTTAATAAAGTTAATAGTATTTTAGTTAATGCGTTTAACTTATTTTAGTCAACTACTCGAAAGAAGAAAAGTTTGGGAGATATTACATCTGGACATTTTAAGAAAATTCTCAATTTGGAAAAGAAGAAAACTCCTAAAATACAATTACAATTCAATTGTACTACAAATCTACTGAATACAATGAATACTTAAAGTAATAAAGAAATCAATCATACTGTAATAAATACTCAAGTACCAATACTTCCTAATATTGTTTTATGTGATGTGCAATATGGCTCAAATACATATTTTTCAGCCAATAGTAATTTAAATCCAAACATATCTGATGATATTCAATTACCCTACTTAAAACAAAAGCCAAACATTGATATAAAAGATAAACTGCGACACTGGGTTATAAAACATAAAATATCTCATAATGCTACTAACTCTATTCTTGGTATTTTAAAATGTGAAGGCTTAAATGTTCCAGTAGACGTGCGCACTTTAATGAAAACACCTACAACACCACAAGAAATAGTTGTAATGGGCCATGGTTCATACATTCATTGTGGTATAAAAAATATGTTAGTTCCAGTACTGAAAAAATATTTTAATATAAAAGTTAGGTATTAATGTAGATGATCTCCCAATTTCAAATAGTTCTAAAAGCCAACTTTGGCCTATTTTAATATCAGTTATTAATTGTCCATCAATAAATAAATATGTACTTCCAGTAGGGATTTTTCATGGAACAAGAAAACCAACACCCTTTCATGAATTGTTTCAACCATTTGTAGATGATTTTTGTGAAATTTTACAAAATGGTTTGTTTGTGAACAATAGATTATTTAAATTTAAAGTAAGACACATAATCTGTCATACTCCGGCCAAACATTTTTTTGTTGAATGTACGAGCACATAATGCTTATTTTGGGTGTTCGTCTTGTACTCAAGAAGGTGAATACATTCAACATAGAATGACTTTTCCTGAAATTGATGCCGCTCTCAGAACAAATGACACATTTCGCTATAAAGTTCATGAGGAATACCATAAGGGTGACAGTCCTCTTGAATTCTTACCTATAGATATTGTGAACGATGTATGCCTTAATTATATGCACCTTGTATGTATAGGAATTACAAAACGTCTAATTACTTTATGGGTTAAAGGAAAGAAAAATGTTAGACTTATTGAAGAACATATGTTAAATATATCAAAAACTATTCTAGCTCTTAGACCCTATGTACCATCAGAATTTAGTCCCAAACCATGGGTATTAGAAGACATAGATTACTGGAAAGCTACTGAGTTAAGGTTTTTCCTACTTTATTCTGGTCAAGTAGTCTTAAAAGGAAAATTAAAAAAATCTTTCTATACACATTTCATGTTATTAGTTTCTGGTGTTAAACTATTAATAAGTAATTTTACATACCAAACTCACAATGAATTGGCTGAAACATTTTTTAAAACATTTATTACTCAATATTCAACTTTATATGGAGATCACTTAATATCATATAACGTACACAGTTTATTGCATCTCCCCATGTTTGTTAAAATGCACGGTCCACTCGACAACTTCAGTTGTTTTAAGTACAAAAATTATTTACAGGAAATTAAATTCTCAATCAAATCTTCTAAATATTGTCTTCAAGAAGTTTTTAATAGGATTAGTGAAAAACAAAAATTGTTTTTGATAGATCCACTAGAATTACAGTATTCTGTATTATGTGAAAGAGAAATAGAAAATCGTACATCTTCAATATATTTCAATATAACGGTCAAGCTTTACAAAACAATTCTGTTAAATGATTTAGGCATGAAAATAAATATTAATAAAGAATGTGATACATATGTAAGCTTAATAAATAACTATATCGTCAAAGTGAAACATATAATGCAATCAGACCCTAATAAGTCCAATATCAAATTAATTGTGCAAAGATTATTAAAATGTAGTCCATTTTATACAACCTCTCTTATTGATTCTTCAGTTTTGGGTTCATTTATAATAGATTTAAAAATTTCATAATGTTTTTCAATATATCTTAATGAAATAAAAATAAATGTTTTATGATTATTGTTACTACAGATAAAGCAATTATTATAGAACTTACACATTCCTTTTTTGAAAAATAATTACAATGAAAACTAGTTTTTTTTCTAATAATGTGAGCATTTTTATTTCTATTTATTATATATCCAAATTAATATTTAAATTAGTTATTGTCTTTTATGGAAATAAAACAAGTTTATATGTTAATGCATTTGCTCATATTTAATTGAAAACGATTGTGATTTTACCTATAATATTAAAATATATTTAATTATATCTTTATATCATAAATTATTATACATAATGTTGTATTTATTCATTTACATTTCAAAGTTTTAAACTAATTAAAAAATTTAAAATTTGTATACAAATTGTTCATAGTTGTATAAATTGGTGCTAATATCAAAATATTATTATGTTTTGTGTGTATTTGTAATTAATATAAGTATTAAAATTTATATAGGTTAAAATTAAAATTTATATAGAATGTACTATGTAATTGAATAACAAATTTAATATAATTAAAACACAATATGTAATTATAAATGAGATTTTAAATGTTGCATAAATTTATTTTTATTATATTGTACTTATTATAAGTTTCCCTTATAACAAATATTGTGAAAAATTTATTTTATACGATTTATAAATATATTAATTATTACCTATATCGATTTTTATGTGTATTAATATTGTTATTGTTATTTATTAATCTCACCTATATAGTTTATGTATGTAAATAATTTATTGTTAAATATTTATGCAAATAAATAAAAAAATATGATACTTGATTTGAGCTTTTAATTTTTTAGTATTTTTTTTCAATTTGTAATTATCTTTATAAGTGCAATTGGACCGACCTTCAACTTGTGTGGGAGGGAGGTTCTTTACAATATAATAATATTTATCCTATTGGATTTATACAGGAATATTTTGTGTGGGTAAAGAAAAGTAAACATTATCTGTAATATTGCATGGCTATTGAGATGTAATATTGCATGGTTGTTGAGTATGTAATATTCAATCAACAATTCACCTTAATATCTCTATTAAATTTCAATGAAATATAAAATGAATGTATTTTTAAAATGTTACTAGGATATTTCTATGTAACAGATAAGCAATATTTTCTGAATGTCAGCAGTTATACATAATTAGCAATCGCATTCATATTACAATTACGTGATTTCAACTTAAAATGTCATGTTCCATGTCTCCATGAAACATCACTTTAATATTTATGGAATATGATTTTGCACACTGGGTAGTACAACAATTTAATGAACTTTCAATATTATATATTGAAAAAGATAAGACTAAAGCTTTAAGTAATGAAGCTATTTTAAATACAACAAAAAATGAGACCCACGGGTCTGTTTGGCATAAAATATTTGAGCCCCCTCAATATTTCAAAAGATCTCCGCGTATGAAAACGTTACATTGTCTAATGTCTAAGTTAAAAGGTAATAAACTTCAACTACCTGAAAAACATTTTGAGAAATAGTTAGGATTTTTTACGGTTTTATCCAAAATTGATTCTGTCACTAAATTACCAATACTTTCACTAACAGTTTAATATATAAATATAGATGTTATTATGAATCAATAGGGGCCCCCGCTCTTCGACAACACATTTAATAGCATTATAAATCATAAAAATAAATATTTTTACTTAATATATTTTATTTTATTTAAACATTAGACTATAATGCATTTTTTTTTAATAGACGCACTGTACGTTGGGGACCCTTGAGCCAACGATTAGCGGCCCTCAGCAGGGGCATTGCCCCGGCTGCCCCTGTGGTTGTTGCGACACTGGTTGGTGAGGAAAAAGTATCAAATTCTGGTGCGAGTGATTGCGATGTCTTGGAGTAGGTTCAAATTAGAAGCAGGAGTATTTCATTTCTTGAATGTTTTTAAAAAATGTTCTTCGGTTAGACGACGGTATTGCAGAGTTCCGATAATTTTGACAAGTTGAGAGGATTCTTTGATTTATCGAATTTTTAATGTCGATGGTGGGTATGTTAGTAAACAATTTTTGTTTTAAATAATTTTATATTTTATTAAAATGTTAACGATAGCAGCGATCCTATATATGCTCATAACTCGTACGTTATTAAATGTACTGGTAAATTATTAATTATTTTATCATATAAGTCAGAGCAGTATTATATTATAGCAGCATAGACTCGTAGCTTAAATGGATTAAGAACATAATAATAATAAATAGTAAAACAAAATTATATCTTATTGTTTTTAATAAAATGTATTTTTAGTACCTATAATGTGTAGGTGTAATATTCTAGGTATATATAATATATATACCTATCTACATAATATACATTATGTATAATTAAATAAATTAAGATTATAGTTTATCGCAGAGTGATAATTTAATTACAAATATACATAACTAGCCGACCCGTCACAGCTTCGCCCGTGATTGGTTGTTTATTTTGCCTTCGGACCATGATATGTAGAATTTTTTATTCAAATATTATTGTTTATTGTGATCGGCTAGTAAATATAAAAAACGGTTTCTAGCGTTATAAATGATAAAAATAAATACTGATAAAAAAGAAATAATTTATGGTTGATAAAGATTTATTAAAGAAAATTTATTAAAGATTTATTAAAATTTATTAAAGAAAAAAAAAAGAATTAAAATATGAATTTTATAAGACTTCTGAGTATATGATGTTTTTTGTTATATTTCCTGTTGAAATTAAAATCATAAGATGATTCGGGTCTCCAGTTCGAGAAAATGCCACGTATAATTGCCCATGTGAAAAGCACTCTGTACGAAGATCTACGCCAACGTACTTGAATGTTTGACCTTGTGCTTTGTTTATGGTAATGGCAAAAGAAACTTTAACCGGGAATTGAAGCCGTTTGAAAGAAAACGGCAAGTCAGAGGGAATCATGGGAATTCTTGGAATAAATGCAATTTCTCCTTTCGCTGGCCCTGTAAGAATTACGGCTTCTATAATATTATTTCGCAACGATTTTATTTGTAATCTTGTACCGTTACATAAGTTTGGTGGTTGAAGATTACGTAATAATGTAATTGGAGCACCAATTTTTTAATTTTAGTTTATGAGGAGGAAATCCCGAAGGAGAAAGAGAATTGAGAAATTCTTGTGGATAATGAATAGCATCATCTGTTGATGTAACTGTATCAATAGATAGATATTCACGTGAGTGTCCATCGAATTTTAGAAGGATGATATCATTAATTTCTTCTGCTGTTACATTTCTTGGAGAGATTATAGCTCTTTCACATAACCACTGATCTGATTTATTGGACAGATTAAAAATGTCTGGATAAACTGTAGAAATCAACTCTAACACGTTATTGACCACCCGTCCAATCGTGTGATTGACAGAAATGTAACCATTTTCATTTTCTAAAGTTCCATTTCCAATTTTCAACAACTGTGCTGGAAAAATATCGTCCCCTCCGCATAAATAAACTCTCATGTTTGTTCGCAAATAAAGTTTTTCAACATAGTTCCATATATGGGAAGATTTTAAGCAAGCATTAACGACATCAGCTCGAGTACCTTTAGGGATTACTGGTAAGGTTTGACGGAAATCACCAGCGAAAACGAATGTTATTCCACCCATAAACTTATTATTACACCTAAGATCTTTTAATGTTCGATCAATTGCTTCGATATGTGATCTGTGACTCATTGTACACTCGTCCCACACAACGAATGAGGTTTTTTGAAGAATTTTTCCATGAGGGCCATTTTTACGAATCGGACAAACGTATTCTGTATCAAATAATACATTTAACGGTAACTTGAAAGTCGAGTGAGCAGTTCTGCCGCCACTAAGGAGAGTTGCTGCTATACCAGATGAAGCTACTGCTAATGCAACTTTACCTGAGGATCTAATTTGAGCCAACAACAAATTAATTAGGAATGTTTTTCCTGTACCACCCGGAGCATCTAAAAAAAAAACTCTTCCTTGATGATTCATTACGCTTTCTGTAATAACATTAAAAGCATATTTTTGATCATTTACTAATTTTGGTAAATTGATTTCTACAAATTCTTGTAATCGGTTATTATCGTAAGAACGCAAAATTGAGAATTCAAAAGGATCAGATGCATTTTCATTTCGAACAGGTGAGTTCATTCCAAATTCAGTTAAATATTTTTCAGACTTAAAAACAACTTTATCTTCTATTTCAATCAAACCTTTATTAAATATTTCATCAGAAAAAGTAAATTGCAAGTCATTTAATCGAGTGCGCTCTGTAAGAAGAATATCTTCACAAAAATCATTTCTGAACTGTTCCCACAAAGATTGAGGTTCAGACGGTTGGCAGAAAACTATGATTATTGCGAATAATTTTCTTAATTTTGAAGGACTTTCTGAAAGAGTTGCCTCCGCTAGAGTATTTTTCCATTGCTCGTCATTTTCTAAAAGCCCAAGAGCAAAACAGGAAGCTTTAAAAGTCGCGTGAATGACTCCATCAAAGGCCTTCAAGCTTTCAAATGAAGTAGGACCTTGTACATAATTTAGTAACAATCTTAAATGGAAGCACTCACTTTGATTTGGGAGAATCGTGTAAATTCTACCAATGGCAGTGTCCATTTTTATTCCTGGCCAACCTGGAACATCTTTTCCCCGTCTTCTCTTTAACCAGCCTCTGCTATTATCCCAGGTGTAATAAGAAGGAACTTCATGATAGAACAGTGTTTTCGCAAAATCATCATGTGAACACAGTTCAAAAAATGCAGTTAGTGTCGTTTTTCTTGGATTTTCAATAACTTGATGAAGATTATTATCATTAAAGAAAACACGCTGTCCATTTTCTAGATGAACAGCCAAGTGCTGAACTGTCGGATCTCTATCATGGATTTCAAAATTGAAAATTCTCCAAAACGCTTCAGAAGTACATTTGTATCGACCATTCAAAAAATTTGTAATCTCATCGTTTTCACGATTAACAGAAAAAGTAGCTCTATCTGATCCTTTATTAATATATTTACATATGTATTTTATCGCTTTAACCGTATGACAGTATTCTACGTTAATATGCGCATTAAAGCACCTAGATAGCACTGGACAATACGGTACAACCCAACGGTTGTCAACCACGATTTCTGTTTTACCACGAACTTTTAATATTGCAGTATAACCTCCATCATCTGGTGATCTCCGTCGGTAAGTCGGATAACCATCATCTCCAGTTTGAGTATCCTTGACCAATTTGTGAGGGTATTTCTTACTACATTTTCCAATATTCATACATGGCGATCTAATATTTAACTCGCCGCATGGGCCATGAATCATATTCTTGCAAACTATTTCATAAAGTATAGGATCTCTGTCTTTGTTTGGTATCTCGGCAGAAATAATTTTATCAATTTCATCTGGCTGAATTTTCGTTTGTAACCACAAAAGAATGTGGCAGTGTGGCAAACCTCGTTTTTGCCATTCAACACTGTAAACATAACAATTTACATCTCCGAAAATATATTTATTTTTTAATACATGCATAAACTTTTTTAGTTTGAGATGAAAAACTCTAGAGATTATATCGTGTCTATCAAACGACTTTTGATCTTGAAATAATTCATTTTTTATTTCCGGCCATTCCGGGTTGCATGTAAAAGTAATAAATAAATCTGGACGGCCAAATTTACGAACATAAGTCATGGCATCCTGATTTTTTTCATGCATGTAACATGGGGAGCCAGTAAAAGAGGAAGGAAGAATTACTTGTTGCCCAACGTTATTAGCATTAATATTTGCATCATTGTTAACAGCATCTCGGAGGTGAACATAATCATCCGCACGTAGTTGTTTTTGATGGTTACGAATAAAGTGTAGTCTTTCAGAAATTAATTTTGCCATCATATCTACGGCGAATTGGCTGAATAATGTTTTGTAATAATGTAGATGATTTAGACTTGTTTCTCTAACCATAGACCTATAAGAATAAAATTGCATGCAGGATACAGTTTTGGTTCGATTTTGGTTATTTTCCTGTAATATATTAATGTGATAACCGTCTTCGCCTCTAGTATACATCAATGGATATTGCAGTGCATCATAAGATCTATTCAATTCGGAAACTCGACTCAATTGTCCACTCCGACCGTGCAGAACTATATCTCTGGGACCTTTATCTTCATTAACTAATAATACAGCTACTTCATCGATGGTAGGTGCATTATATTGACCTCTGTGTTCATCTTGAGGAACTCTGTCAGCATGAATAATTAACTTAAAGTTTTGCAACTCATCAAAAGACCTCGACTCCAGATTAGATCTAAAGCTCTGTATGAGGTGATTATTTTCACGCAAAACTGTTTGCCATGATTCAATGAGACCTCTTTTCATATTTGGAATCATATTTGTTCGAATAGATATTTGATCCGACTCTGACATAAAATATATTTGTAAAAATTTAGCATTATTTCCAATTTCGGGTAATAAACTACCTATTAAATGATGCACTTGACCCTGAATTTTAAAAGAGGGCATGAAGTTCCCTTCACTTATTTCGTTTGCTCCAAACGATGTCATTTGAAACAGAGTGTTATACCGTCTAGAATTATCAAAGAAATGTTTTGATAGAGGGTGAGAATTATCAATTAAACTTTTAATTAGGTCTGGAAGATCCTCAAATTGGTGTAAAACAACTTTACCGTCAGCGCAGCAAAGTCCATGGGTTTCATCTTTCCATTTTTTTGCATGGCACTTAGGACATAATATAGTCATTCGTCCAATTTGAAGCGCTTTAATATTTAAATAATCAATCTCGGATTGATAATTAAACGCTGATTTCATACTCAAAGCGTTACGTTGCTCCTGAGCACGTGTTTGAGAACGTTCTGGTGTGTTATTTTGTTGCCTTCTGTTATACATTCGAGATGCATTGGCAGTTCTTCTGCTAATGCGTGCTCTTTGCGCTCTCGGCATGATAATGAATTGGCCACTTACTCAAAATTTGGGTAAGAAAAAAAGGTAAAAAAACTAAGTACAAATTATGCCAGTGTGCTGATGCCAGTGACTGATGTTCTCTTAGATTGTTTACTATAATGTAATATTACAAAAACTTTAGCCACAGCAACGCGTGGCCGGGTCGGCTAGTAATATTATAATATACAAACATGCCCGATAAACCAATAGCAACCACTATATAATACACTACTTATTATTATTTTAATCTGCAACAATAAACTAAATTTTTTATAATTTAGTTTGTTTTTTTTCTAGACAGATGGCGCCACTGTTGTATTTTTGACATACAGATTTCCTACATTTCGGGTGGATTTTCATAAAATATTCTTTCATAATAACCTTGTCCTATCAGTAACCAATAGTAACTATATGTCATACAATAAGTTTACCATATGTTTCCATTTTATATAAGAACAACTCATCCTCTTTGGATCTGCAACCTATAGAACCGTAACAACTAAAAATATTTAGTATATTTTTTGGCCGAAAGAGGGCGCCACTACTTTGATTCTGTTTTTGATTTTGTATGAACTTTATACTTTTTTTTTATTGACAAAAGTGTTACTATAACCTTCAGCGGAGTGTCGGGTTTCAGCCAAAAAAAATTTCAACCAAATCGGTTCAGTAGTTTTCTCGGTTAGCGCGGTCTAAGAAAAACCCTTACAATTTTATATAATAGTATAGATAAATCTATGGAAGATATTATTATGGTGATAATAGTTAAATTAAGGTTAAAGATTTATTCCAATTTGATTATTATTTTATATAGGTTATTTATTGATTGGATATTATGATACTGCGACCCCCATGACATATAAAACGATCGCGCGTCAGTGGTGTACCACTTAAATTTAATTACAAAATTACGGTACATATAATATTAATAACCATAAACCTATTATTTAAAATTTAAATACAATATACAGACGCTTTTAGTTAGTGCTTGGTTATATAATTGGTTAAATTGAGTATAAAATTATATTGGTTATTATAGGTACCTATACATATGTACAGGTTTGGGGTCTAGGACATTTGGACGTGACCGTTTGGGCGTTACTTTTTGGACGTGACCATTTGGACGTAGGACTGTTTTGGCGTGAAAAAAATTATACTTATAAAAATATTTATTAAAATTATCAAAAAAATATTCTTTTGTCTAAAATTATGTTTAAAATCTAAATAAAAAAAATACATTACACTAAATAAAATTTTTTTAAATTTTAACCGAACATAGAAATATATTATTATTTACTTTAAAGATATATTTAAAGAAATACCTTTTAAATATGATAAAATATCTCGGTTATTATAATCTTGAACTATTTTTAACAGCCTATTATCCGTATCACAATATTTTTTTTATTTTTTTGGTGGACTTCTCCCAGCTTCAAGCTGGTTATTATATATATCCCGACCAGCTTGAATTTTTTTCAATATTTATAATAATAAATGACCATAACGTAGGGTGATCACATCCCATTTCAATATTCAATCTACGATTCGCTGGCTCTGCATGATTATTTGTTTTGTTCTGATAATTTAAAACACGTTGATATAAATTCCACGTTTGAGGTGCAAATCGAGGTTTTCTTCGATTTCGGTTATTACGATTCATTCTACCAATATAATTATCTTCGAACCATTCCAAAATTGAGTGTAGTTCCTCAGGTAAATAATTTGAAAGTACATCTAATGCATTATGAAGATCATTTATACAAACGAATGCTATCGAAATAATCATTTTAGTTGCTATACTAAATTCTGAATCGTTGGCATATTTTGAAAGCAAATGAAGTTCACCCATTTTTTTCTAAAATTTTTAGTCAAGTGAATAAAACAACCAAATATTTGAGCATTTTAAAAATATTTTTGTACCGAATTAATTACGGATAATTAACTAACGATATTGAAATAGGATCTAAACCAGGTTTCAATTTAAGTAACATATCAAATAATTTTTTCATACGTTTTAGATTGTTTATCTGGTAATAACGCAAAAATAATGGGATGTTCACCGACAAATTGTTCAGCAAGAATCACATAAACTTGTGTAAAAAGGAGAGGTGCCGTCCTAAATGTTCCATCACCAAACCATGTTTTTGAGTGAAATAAAACATCTAAGCTTTTTTGCCTTCCAAAAATTAAAATTCTGTCATTCCCTGGACCACTATCAGTCAATAAAAATTGTTCTTCTATATCTTTAGATGGTGAAAATATTTTATAGGATTCGGGAATCTGCAATGAAATCAGATCTTTAGGAGCATCTGGAATAGCTTGTATTATTTTTCGTTGTCTTCGGACAGTTTTCTTTAATGTCTGGCTTGATTGAATAGTTCCCTAATAATGAAATTATTGTTAATTTTAAAACACATTTGAAATATTTGAAATAATTTGAAATTTCAGTAAAAAAATGTGTTCGAATAATGGTGGGAAAATGATGGGTCTCACGGAAAAACAATATTTAGTAATAATAACTATACAATATGATAGTTATAACCAAAAAGCAGTATTTTAATAGCTATAACATACAAAAGTTTTTTTTCTATAGTATTAATAATGGTTAGGACTAGTAGATTTGTATATATTACTATTTTTAATAATTTAAAAAAAAAATGTTATTTGTAATAATTATAATTGTACATATCTTGGCTGCTTGAGATAAATCTATCACACATTCATTAATATTACAGTTGAAGTAGGTTCAATCGTTTCCACTGCTCGCTTTTTTATACGACAAACCGCGCCATTTGCTTCAATTTTAGCAGCTTCAGCATTATGAGTGTGTTCATTTATTCGTTTTATAATGTCAAAATCGTCAATTGATGTATGCACTCGAGCTTTACATTCGGTTTTATAGCGACAACGCCAAAATCGGAGAAGACCATACGAACTCAACGCGTCAAACAAATACATAAAACCATTTTCAACTAAAATATTTCGTTCACGAACCGATTTTATTTGTAAACAAGACATCGTTGCACTTCGTTGTCAACACTACAATGAAAAATAAGAAACAAACAATGTACCTGATCTTAAATATTGTACCCTATCTTAACTTATTATCGATGATAATAAATTACGGTCGTTATTTCCGGTAACACCACTACAGAACAACGCGATAAACGAAAATCAATTACGATTACGATATTAAGAAATTCCTATAGTCTAAAAAAAAGTATTTTTAACAATTATTATATAATAATTCTACGTCCAAATTTCTCACGCCAAAACGGTCGTACGTCCAAACATCTCACGCCAAAAAACGGTCACGTCCAAATGTCCCATTCCCACAGGTTTGGGACTTAAATGACTACATAGTATTTGCATGTGTTTTGGGTTGTTTGTTTAATAGGATTAAATATAAATCCTATTTGTAATATAAAAATATAAACAATTAAAAAATCTAAAACCAAAATATTATTTTTCCGATACTTTTGTATATATTTGTGATTTATCTATAGTTTTTTGATGGTTTTTATTTTATTATCATACAAAAAAGAAAATAAAATAAAATAAAACATATATTTATTATATAAAATGTAATTTAACAATTAAAATGTCAATAATATTTATCAATATTGTGTAAATTTGATGTTCCTGTTCCAACAAGAGTTTAATTTGTACTTACATAGTAACAAGTTGTTACCACTTACTAACTAACTAAAGACTGTTAGAATTAAAATTGTTTCTATATTTTATTATTTTCAAATTTAAATATATTCAAATACTTTATAAAATGTCTGTTTCATTTTTATTTACATTGTAACAAGTATAATTCCAGGTCAAACAAAACACTTATAACAGAAAAAAGCGGGTAAGTGGATGTCACTCTGCTGTACATTAGATGATGAGGTGGACCTCTGACTAGGGTAGGTTAGATTTGAATGCAATGATAGGTATCATTGTATACGAAAAACGATTCTGAACAGAGATGATATGTCAGTCTAGGATATATTATAGATAATTAAAAATTTTCAAGTCTTTGATTTAAAAAGAAAATTTTGTATAAATTTCTAACTTAAAATAATTTGCGAATTTTCGTAATTTTTACGTATTTAGTCAATATTTGAACTTCTATGCTAATAAAAAAAAATCGTGCCTATGTATTTTTGTAATTTTTTGATTACTATAAGAATAACTTATGAGAAACTTTGTATTAAATTTTCAAGTATTTTGATAGGACCAAAAAAATTTATCAACACTTCAAAAAAAATTTTTCAGAAAAATTGAAAATTTCAGTTGTCTATTAATATCTCAAAAAAAGTCAAAATATTTTTAAAATTAAATCATATAAAGAAAATGCCAAGCTAAATAACTGATAAAATTTTCACGTATCTACGATTTATATTTTTTGAATAATAACAAATGTTTAAAATCGTTTGAGGATATATCGTTATCGTTACGTTATCGTATTTCGAAAAAATTTAAAATTCAAACGCACTTAACATTTTTCCTATAACGACGCTTCGAGTTTTCTCTATAGCTATTTGAAGGAAAACTTATGGACAACTTAGTGTTATATTTTTAATCTTTAGTTATAAACAGAAAAACTTTATGATTTTTGAACTTCAAAATTACTTGCAAATTTTCGCGTTTTCGACATATTTCGTAAAAATTTGAACTATAAACGCTTATAAAAAAAATTGTGACTAACGTTTTTTAATTTTTTTTAGCTACAATAAAAACAACTTATAAGGAACCTTGTATTAAATTTTCAAGTTTGTTTGGTCGTCCAACATTTTTTTACCGACACTTCAAAAAAAATTCTCAAAAAAATCGAAATAAATGACTCAAAAAAGTCAAAACTTTTTGAAAATTAAACTGTATAATGTATATATATAACACTAACATAAACATTTGGTGAAAATTTCAAGTATTTACAGTGATTAATTTTTGAATTACAACCATATAAAAAAATCTATTTGGTCGAAAACTGGTTTTGCGTAAAAATTCTGTTTTCTCGAAATTTTTGAAAACTGTTGGAAAATGTTTATTTTTTACCTCTATAATGCACCAAGGATATTCACTCTTACATCGGAAACCACCCCCAAAGTTTGAAATCGAAGCATTATTTCGACTAGTTATGCTGTACACACACACACACAAAAAACACACACATCATTGTAAAATCAATACATTCATCACTTCGTTCAGAATCTAAAATATATATAAATTATATATAATATTGTAATATAATAAATTAATAATGAGTGACCACGTTGAATGGACAATTCGATTTTTAGAAGACTATTGAACATTTCCATGTCTATGGAAAAAGTGTTCGATAGACTATAAAAATCGTTCAAAGAGAGACGCTGCTGAACAAAAACTACTGCCGTTGTCAGGTATACAAAAACGAACTAAATAACAAATTAAAGGACGGAATAGAGGCAGAAAATATTGAAACCCGTTGGAAAAAATTAGAGAGAATAATAAAAATAACTGCGTTGGAACACCTAGGAAAAAAGAAAAAAGTACAAAAGCATAAATGGTTTAACAATAAGTGTCAAAGCGCAATTGAAGAAAGGGATAAATCGAGATCATTGATGCTTACAAACCCAAACACAGAAAACAATAAAAATTTTGCCCAGAATCTTAGAGAAACTAAACGTATAATAAGAAGGGAAAAACGATTATTGGAAAAGGAAAGAATAAAACAGATTGAAGACAACAGGATGAACCCGAAACTCTTCTTCAAACAAACAAAAGAATTAAAAAGGGAACCCCAGAACAGAGATAATGAAAAAAAATGGGGAACTTGTAACAGAAGGAAAAGAAATTGCAAAACAATTTGGGAAAGTGTTCGAGGAACTACTCAACCCACAAACGCACCAAGACCATACACAAATTGAGTACTATACAGCAGAACCTGAAGACGTAGAACCAACGGATGACGAAGTTAGAATGACCATAAACACACTTAAAAACAATAAATCGCCAGGTGAAGATGGCTTAGCTGCAGAACTCTTAAAATATGGTGGTGAGGAATTAATAAGTGAAGTAGGGAAATTAATCAGAGATGTATGGCATAAAGAAGAAATACCAAAAGAATGGCAACTAGCAATAATCTGTCCAATTTATAAAAAGGGAGACAGGTCAAGCTACCAAAATTACCGAGGAATATCGTTGCTAAATACAATGTACAAAGTATTGTCAGGTCTCATACTAAACAGAATAAAACCTTACATAAAAGATATCATTGGAGACTACCAATGTGGTTTTATGAGTGGTAAATCCACCATAGATAACATTTTCACTGTTAAACAACTAGTTGAGAAACATTATGAATTCGACAAGGATCTACATCTATTATTTATTGACTATAAACAGGCTTATGATTCAATTAATAGAGAAGTACTATAGGACACACTTATAACCTTTGGGATACCAGCTAAGATAGTGAAAATGATCAAATTATGTATGAATAAAACCAGATGTAAAGTTAGATTCAATCAACATATATCAGATGAATTTGAAGTTAAGACTGGACTTCGACAGGGAGATGCTCTATCCCCAATACTCTTTAATATAGCATTAGAAATGGTAGTTAGAAAAACTCAGAAAAAATATGGTGGGGTAAACTTGGAAGAGAACAGAAGACAATGTGGGGTATTAGCGTACGCAGATGATATTATCATATTGGGATCAAACAATCAAGAACTCAAAGCAGGAACAAAAGAACTAATAATAAACAGCAAAGACATTGGATTACAAATAAACGAAGGAAAAACCAAATATATGGTAATATCTAGGCGAGAAAATCACGAGGAAAATTTAGAAGTTGAGAATTATAAATTTGAAAGAGTGCAAAATTTTAAATACCTGGGTGTTACAGTAAATAGCAAAAATAATAATCATGATGAAATTAAAATAAGACTAACTGTAGCAAATAAAAGCTATTATGGACTAACGAGTATACTAAAATCAAAACAGGTATCACTTAAATCAAAAATTACAATATACAAGGTAATTATCAGACCAGTCCTTTTATATGTGGTGAAACATGGCCAACGACTAAAGGAGACGAAGACAAATTAGCAATACTCGAAAGAAGAATATTAAGAAGAATATTTGGGCCAAAAATAAATAATATGACACAACAATACGAGAAAAGAAATAATATGGAAATACAACAATTATATAAAGAGCCAGACATAGTAGCAGTATTAAAAAATAGGAGAATGGCATGGGCCGGTCATGTATGGAGGTCAAATGGTCTTCTGAAAGCGGTTTTAAAATGGAAACCCCAGGGAAAAAGACCACTTGGCAGGCCGAAACAAAGGTGGAGAAGAATTTAGCAGAGATTGGAATACGAGATGGAGAAATAATAGCGAAGGACAGAGATAGATGGAAGCAAGTTTGTGTTGCGGTAATGGGCCTCAATGGCCTTTGAAAACCGAAGAAGAAGAAGAAATTCTGTACTGCCAGCTTACTGCTCCTTCTCCGATGAAGTAGTTTGCCAAATTGTCCCTTTTTTGTCGAGCTTCTGCTAAATAGTTTCGATGCATACTTTGTCGTAAGTCAACGAGACCCTCAGATCTATTATTACTTCGCCAAGATCCAGGGATTATTTGACCTCTTTCATGATCCTCAACATCAGCAATTATGTTATCATTCCCCATTTTTCGTATCCAGTTATGCAAAGCACAAGCAGCTTTAACTAACTTTACGACTGTGGGTGTACTAAGTGCTATGGGAGATTTGAATACTCGAAAACGTGCTGACAATATCCCGAAAGCATTTTCTATAATACGTCTTCCACGACTATGTCTATAATTAAACACTTTTTAAGAAACTGATAATTGGTTGCGGAGAGGATATGGCTTCACTAAATAAGTTGACAATGGAAATGCCTCATCTCCAAGCATGACAGATTCATTGGGGAGGTTCAATTAATTGTCCTTTATTGCTTTACACAATGATGACTTGGCAAATATTCCACCATCTGAAGTGCTGCCATAACTACCTAGGAAAATGAAATATAATATATTATACCCTATGGCCTTTATATAAATATACTAAATACTAACTATATTTACCTATATCTATGAAAGTGAAATTATAATTATGGTCCACTAACGCCAGTAATACGATGTTAAATGTCCCTTTGTAATTATAATATTTGGAGCCAGAATTAGGAGGGCATTGTATTAAGATGTGTTTTCCATCAATCGCTCCTATGCAGTATGGAAAATTCCATGAAGTTTCAAAGCCATTTATAATTTTATTCCACCTATCATCACATGTTGGTACCTAAAAATAGAAATAAAAAACATATTGTAATAAATAAAGAATAATAAATTGATACAATTTTAATAATATTTATGTCATTGACTTATTTTAAAATTATTGTTAAGTTATTTTACATTGCAGATATTGCCAGAAAATGTATTACATCAAGAGGAAAACGAAACTATTTCAGAAGTTCAAGAATTAACAAAGTTCTCATTGACAACTCCACCGGTGGTAAATACCCCAAACCACCGAAAAAGACCGTTGAGCTTTACTCGTCAACACTCACAGGTAAAAAAGAAAGTAGAAAGTCTCTCTCGATAACGCTGTTGATGTCCTCAAACAAGTAGCAAACCGACAGACTCTCAATGAATTTGTTAGTTTAGGGCAACACATTGCTTCTCAACTTCAATGCCTTCCACTTGAAGAATCAATAACATTTCAAGAACAAATTCAAAAACTAATAACAGATGCTCGTTTCCGGGTGTTACGTACTCAGCCTAGTGTGCATACTATGAACATCCAAACTCCCTCAAGTTCTGAAATATACCAAACAAGCCCTATTCACATAACTGACATTCCATTTGAGCCACAAAACTTAAGTGAGCAATACCTAGACATGAATGAAAGGAGAGAATGTACACTAACAAAAGTTTTCAAATTATTTCACAAATTGGTCATTGGTCAATGATAATGATTTTTAATTTTTTTATAGTAAATAAATATATAAATGTAAATATAATGAGGATGTTAATTTGTTTTTTAAGGCTGACAAATTGGTCTTGGACAGTGATGATATATTTTTAATTTGTTATTGTAGTAATAGGTGACTATGTATATAAACAAAATAGTAATCATATTTGTAGAGTAGGCCAAGGAAGCAAATGTGCTGAGGCAGTTAAAATGTAAACTAGATATAAGGCAAAAAGTAGAATAAGAGGGGGCAGTCGCGGTATGTCAAGACTGCGATACTTTTGATGGTGAATTTTGTGTTTGTTTATTTAAGTGAAATAAAAGTGTTTCCGACCCGAAAATTATATGTTTTGATTGAGTAGCCACACCATTCTAAGTATACTCCTTAAATCTGATCTGTAACCGGTTAATTTTTGGTCTTTGAAGATTGAAAGTCTAAACAGTAAAGGTAGCGATATCGACTTCTAGAGGATCAAACTGTAACCGGTTAATTTATGGTCTTTTGGTAACTCTAGTGTCGATAGAGGTATATCACTGAAAGGTGCATATACGACAGTGGCGCCCAACGTGGGGCTCAAACCCACGACCCCGAGATTAAGAGTCTCGTGCTCTTATAATTTTGTTATAAGACATTATGTTATAATGATTTTATACTAAGGAGTTTATAATTTATTTTTTAAGACTGACAACTTGGTCTTGGACAGTGATGATATATTTTTAATTTGTTATGCTATAATGATTTTATACTAAGAAGTTTATAATTTGTTTTTAAGGCTTTGTTTAAGTTGTATTAAAGTTTATACAAATCAACTGTATTCTATATTATATTATTATTACTTTTATTATATATACCTCTACAAATTCTTGCAATGCTTCATATATGGCCTCAAATATACTTTTGGTAGAAATTTGCTTATTGAACACTTAGGCACTCTGTACAGATATTGCAATGATGCCAACGAATAGTCACCAGTAGCAAGATATCGACAAGCAATTTGTAGTTTTAATTTTACAGGCAATGATTCTCGCATTAAAGTATTGCGTTTCTGTAGTTTATCATTAACCTAGAAAAACGTTAAAATGTAAAGGGTCCCAAATTCTTTTCTTTTTTTAATTTTTCGTTTTAATTTTGATAATTTCAGCAACGACAACAGCTACCACTGCAGTTAATTCTATGTCAGCCATTATAAAACTTCACACAAAATTTTACTTGATGATTCACAATGACAAAATAGAAAAATGAATTATTTGTTACTATCACTATACTATACTATCACTCAATCCGCAAAAAAAATATCACAGTGTAGACTCCACACTATAACAACAGTACTATCGAGGTCATTATCATGATAGTACTATCGCAAGAGGGGTCTGTCTATACCACAGACTTCTATAATAACTAGATAAGTAACTCCGCGCATTAGTTGAAGCCGGGTTCCATCATTTTCTCGGTTGGCAAATAGTATGCAATATTATATATGTATTTATGGTAAATATTAATTGATGTTGTATTGTATTTTATTATATCTAGACTTGCTATTTGTAACAAAAAATAATTATTTTATATAGATCATTTTGTCATTATTGTTATATATCACCTTTAAAAAAATTTATAATTTAATTTATTCCTTATACATTTTGTATATGCCAACCGAAAAGATGGCGGTCATCCCCGTGCGAGCTTCACTGATAACAATGTAAATATTATAAGAGTTACTTATCTAGTAAGTATAGAAGTCTGTGGTCCATACCACGGCTGTAGATAGGATGGTTGCACATCGACATGTTAAATGGTATCCTATCTACAGCCGTGGTTAGTTCTTATCAAATATGTTGAAAACCTACAGCTGCTTGTTGGCGCTATCTAGTATTATTTTTTATTGCACACAAATTACATACAAATCAAAATATGGTGTAGGTGTTCATAATAAATGATAAATATAATTTTGAATTGTTTTAATAAAATTTATTTTATTGGTATTATTACAAAATATTATAAAGCTATTATAGAATTTGATATTCATAATAAAATTAAAATTGTATTATTTAATTAATTATATTTACATATCCTTCTACTTAAACATAACATTTAATTTTTGAATCCTAAAACAATTTCATAAGGAAAATTTACAAACTAAAAATTAATTAATATTAGGAGTATATTTACTCACTTATAATATGTTTAAGAAGTCACTAATTTCGATAATTTCTTCTTGGTCCTATTTAATTTTTTACTTTCTTTATTTTTTGTGTAACTATACTGTCGCATTCGCATAGTAATGAACATTACAAAGATTTTAGTAAATATATATGTTTTATGCAAAGAACATTCCCATTTGAGATTCCTACTATGGTTGTTGAAAAATTCTTCTTGGGTTTCTTCAAAAACATTTATATTATCAGCATATTTCTCAAAACATGATTCTAAGGATTTAATTAAAAGGTAAATTTGATGATTTGGTTGAATCAAATAACCTCTTGTCTTCAAATTAGTTAGATCAGCAGCTGGATGTGACGAATGACCATAAACAATTTGCATTGCATTCAAACATTTTTCACATGATGTTTGAGATTTTAGTCTTTTGACTATGTATTTATTAACATAAATACATAAAAACATATATATAAAACAATATTCACTTTATTAATCTACTTAATATATACTAAATTTTATTGTTGATGCATATTAAGTAAATGTGTAAATTATAGTGAAGATTCCATTGTAAAATGTAGGTATGAACCAAACAGTTTTTATAATATAATACTTACCCTGCTAAAAAATAAACCACACATTCAAAAACAGTTGAACCTGTAGTTTTACAATAATTGTGGTCTTGGAACACATAATCCAAATCTCATTGGCCATCTTCAACAATGCCATCAATTTTTTTTTAATATGTTCGGGCCAAAGAGCTTATTTAGGCGGGCTTTGGTTTAAGGTTAAGTGGACTGTAATTGTGAAATAAATTAAGGGCTGTTGTTTTTGTTATATGAATTAGATGGTATTTAATTTTCTCTCTCTTAATATAAATAAACAATAACAAATTTTTCTTGATAGCACAAATAAATTATTTTTCTGACTTGACAGCACAGATAATAATTAACAATATAACTTAATGTAAATATGATATGTCTGGCCTGTTGGCACAGATGAAGACAATACAACGATTCTGGCCTGACAGCACAGATAATAATTAACAATATAAATAAATGCAATACATAAATAATTTATAGGAGTTAAAATGTTTTTTGTGGTGCACCACCTACATATAGTGAGGTTATGGTATAATGTGGTGCCAGGATCCGTATATATATATATGAATTAATACAATAAAAATGACAGGTGTGATCCTGCACACATACCGTAATACCGCTAACCCACTCATAGAAAAAATCACATTACACCAATTCACCATAGACATGCTGAGCGTTGACACTACCATCACAGTACAGCAACGTGGGTTATTGAAACGACAGTCATATAAATTGTATGAATCATCCTAAACTAGAAGAGAACAATGATGATTGTGTTACCGACTATGCTACAGAACGATAATTACCAAAGCTGACCGCATACGGTGCCAACACAGAACGTGTTCGGTAATTGTTCTTTTTGAAGACAAACATGAAAACTAAGAAAATATGACTGATTGTCAGCCACTGTACACACTTGATCGTCTTGCTCAAGCAACCAAAAATAAATGAGTGAAAAATACGTTAAAACTGATGCATCATGTCTGACTTGAATTATATAACAAACAATGTTAGGAACGGATACGAGCAGTTACATGAATACGACTAATATTGTGATATAGCAACTATATAAGCTGCTACCAGTCACACATACCAAAGCCTAATATCCCAAAGGACCTATATACATTTAATCCGTGTGTTCCTAAATTCATCAGATTGGTCAGCCGCTGGATTTGACTGTTCCTAATTTCAGCAGATGGCCAATCCGTTGGAGGGGAGGTAATCAAGCTGATTGACTTATCAGCAATCTGCTATTTTACGGATGGACTGAAATGAAACCCGATGGATTTGATAAGAATTGACGCGCCAAATTTGTAATACTGATAACTCTGATTTCAAATTATTTTTTCCATTGTTTATTTACATGTTACAATTCTACTGTAGTACTGTCTTCAGTTGTTCACTCACGTTTTGTAGGCAGCGGTTGAGTAGTTTTCTCTTAAAATGTATATGGATGATATAGAAATTCGTTTCAAATACGATGAATGTATTTATGTTAAATATTTAAACATAGATACAGTTTGTACATCATTCGACATGCGTAAGTTTACTATTAGTCTTAGAAAGTTGGAATTATATTCATATTTAATTATCATTATTATTAGATTTGGGTGATGATTTGTTAACTGCAAATATTGCATCTCTATTAATGGATGATCATGTAGAACTAAAGGAAAATTAAGTCATTGGTATTGAGATCCCTGAATGGTAAAAACTTATAATGCAATTATTACAATAAAAAAACCTGTATCAGTGTATGACATGACAGAGTAATTTCCTGTTTTAGGAAAATGGAAAATTGGAATTTAAAAAAATATTCAAACCCATTAAAAAAAAAATCCATCATATCAAGTACGTATCAATTTTATTTATTCTATAACTCTATTCTATATTTTGTTTTACACTAACTGTA
Source organism: Diuraphis noxia (assembly GCF_037042655.1). Taxonomy (NCBI): domain Eukaryota; kingdom Metazoa; phylum Arthropoda; class Insecta; order Hemiptera; family Aphididae; genus Diuraphis; species Diuraphis noxia. Next base: position 27,046,693 of record NW_028301711.1, read on the forward strand.
TCCACTATAATTGTATACGTCTTATAGGCAGTGGTGGATCAAACATTTTGAGTCTTTGAAGTAAATTGTATATTTAAATATTTTTACCACCATCCCCTTCATATTACACCAAAGTGATATTAGATTATATATTTGTGTATTTTCGAGGTCTTACCAATATCAGGTCCCACCCATATCAGACATGAAGCATTTGCTTCACATAGTACTATACATGGCTTATTTTAAAACGCAGTTGGGCTTATCTTGCGTATTTGGAAAAGCTAAATGCGTACTTGATAATCGAACCAAATAACCAAATAATAGTTGTTTCTAAATAGGTATTAATGTGTTATGAGTTATTGAAATAAAAAAACCTACCTACTTAGTACATTTATACTAATAGTTAAAAAATATAAACTATATTTGTTATTAGAAACCGTAGGCAAAATTCTACTCTATAGAGTGGGTTTTCTAAGACTATGTAATAACAAATTTTTCTTAAAATTTTTTTTTAGTCTATTTAAATATATTACCAGGTAGGTACTCATAGATAAAAAGAATTTTATAAACAATATGAAGATAAATATAACTGAGTTTAAATTAATCTAGAAATATAAATTTAGAAATTTTCAATTAGTTTTTAAAATAATCAGGCAAAATATTTCATTTATTTAACTAATATTCAGTGTAAAGCCTGACATTTTTGATTTTTTACCAATTGTATGTTTAAATTGCTCAATTGGGCATAAGTTAATTATAATACATAAATAAATATGGATTTAAAGTTAACTATATGATACTTTGGCCTACTCAGTTCATATATATATTATATATATAGGTTAGGTTAGGTTATATATATATAAATAAATTCTGGATATATTTTGATGAATATAAAATTAAATTATTTACAGTAAAACCATAATCAAATTATGATATATCACTAGATTTAAATCAGTCCTCTAAAGATATAGTTAAGAACGTACAAGACACTAAAGTTTGGACAGCAAGAGCTATAAAATTACTTATAGAAAACAGAGGGGATGCAGAGCAAGACTTTAATAGCAACAAAAAAAACCATAAAATTTGGGATAAAATATCAAGCAAATGAAATAAAAGTGGAATTGCTGTTTCAGGATCGAAATGCAACATTAAATTTCGAAACCTTATGTCAACATGTCAACATTTAGGGACAATGTCCGCAGAGCTAACAAATCCGGAGAAGGTTGTATAAACTGGGAGTACTACAGCTTGATGAACAAATATTTTGGTAAAAAAGACTCGGTTAAACCCAAGCAAAGTACTCTTAATGAAAGTTCCCTACCAAACACTAAAAATTCAAAATATGATACTCCTCCTGGATTTGTCACATCTAGGTCTCTTCAAAATTCAAAATCGACAACACGTATTGAAGACAGTTCAGATGATGAACTTAAAGTAGTGATGCCTAAGATCAAGAAAAAACAAACTTTACAGGAAACGCTTTTAGAAGAAATGAAAGAGGACCGAAAGTCTCGAAATGATTTCCAAAAAAAATTAGAAGATTTCATGGATATGTTAATTAAAATAGAAACAGCAAAACTCGATAAAATGAATAAATAAAGTTTTTATTGTTTTAAGTATACTGAATACTTGTTTAATAGTTATTCTAATTTATAAAACAAATTAAAGTATTTATATTTTGTTATGGAGTTTCATACTATCTGTTATTAAGAATTTTTTCAGTTATTTGTTTTTGTTTTTGTTTTATATTTACACAGTAATAAACAATTTATTTTAAATGTTTACATAATACGTACATAATACATAATTCAATTGTTTTTGTTGTAAATAAAATATAATAATAATATAATAAAATACATTATAATCTAAATTATTTATAATTATTATTAGATTTAGGACAATAATTGGTTTCCATAATAGCCAGGTTATAAATTTAGATTTAAAATTAGGTATTATATGTCTCAATCTTCAAAATACCTACAAAAAAAGAGTAGAAATATTTGTGTTAGAAAAAAGTATACAAATAAATTAAACAGTCCACTTTTTTAATAAATTACCTAAGAGACAATTCATTTCTTTTGTCTATACCATTTCTTTGTGTGACTGCTATTGGAACATCTAGATTTTGATGAAATTCATCAGTTTGAATGTCAAAGTCTTGGTCATTATCTTCAATCTCAAATAAGTCATTGTTCTTAAGAGCCAAATTTTATAAAATACAAGCACCAGTCACAATAAGACTCATTAATTCAACTGACTTTGATTCTAGTGACCTGAAAATTGAGTAATGTTTTTAGTTTTCTTCTGGTACCTTTATTATATTTAATATCATTATAAACTAAATAAACTACATAATAAACTATATTAAATTAAAAATCATTACTTGAGTCTTCGAAAACGCCCTAGTAACAATCCAAAAGCTTGTTCAATAACCACTCTAGTTGAACTTAATCTTTTATTGAATAATTTTTCTCTATCTGACAATATGTGGGTAGCCTTTTATATGGTACTAAAAGGTTCTCGAGTAATGGAAACGCAGAATCACCAAGAATATGAAGATTTTTAGAAATCATTTCTTGAGGATTGTTTATTAAATTTTCTCCTAATAAAGAATTTTTAAAAACTATAGCATCATGCGAACTCCCGGGCCACCCAGAAAATATGTAGATAAATTCTAAATGAGCATTACAAACAGCCTAAGAATTTAAAAATAAATAATTAGGTTTTTTCTTAAATATAATTTATAATTTATAATTTATACCAGTAGAACAATTGACTGGAACATTTTGCGGTTGGTGTAGTCACTCCTTTTAGCTTTTGCTGAATGCATGCGTATATGGCAGCCGTCAATACATCCAATAGTATTTGGTACATAATTAATTCGTAAGTTTTTAAAATCTTGTACAGTTTCTTAAAAAAAAAAAATTGTTGAATTAAATTATGTTAATGATTACAAAAAATCATGATCTACTTGTTTCTGAACTTCCTCTAGGCCATATTATGAATTCATCAAGAAGGTTTGACAGTGCACGTATATATTTATGTATAGTACGACACGCATTCCCTCTATTTAACCAGAAACGATCACCAACTTGACTGTAAAATGGTCAACAAAAATAAATATTATTTAATAATACCTACCAAAATAAATCAGTTTTGTTAATTACCGAAATGTCTCATTGTTACTTAAGTACCAAATAGTCATTAGAGTAGCTTTCTGAAAATCAATCCCAGGTCTTCCTGCTTTTATATTGTGAGACTTATACAAAGGTTGCATTTTACACATTAAAACCTATATTACAAATTATATAAAAAATAATAATAAATAGTAAACATGAAGTATTTTCTAGTAATAATATTATAAATATTATATAGGTAAATGTAATTTAGTTACCTCAACTGAATTTCTCGTGAGTCTGAAATGACTTTTAAAATCAATGTCATCATATAAACTTTTTACTAACATGAAATTTGTGATACGAGTTTTCGCATTTTTCGAGAGCAGTTGAATTAATAACTTTTTCTTTTTATCTAAAGATTTATTTATATTTTGTAGGTGATTTAAACTAAATAATAACACTAAATTAATATTCATTCTGAATTCTGATTTAATTAAATTAATTCAATTAAATGCTTAATTAGTATAATTACAGTAAAAATATTTTGATATAAAATATCAATGAACTACACAATTGATAAGACAATGATAATAATTCTGGTTACTGCAGTTAAAAGAATTAACCAACATGTTTCAGCGTTTTAACAAAAAGCATATAAGAAATTATTAGTTCACAACGAAATAAGTGGATCACAATATGGCAACTGTATTTCTATACTTGATACAACACAAATGTCGGTAGTGAAAGTAGGACCAGATAGTATTATAAGCAATGATAGTGAACAAAACATAAATATAACTGGCCACGATTATTTTAGAGCAATACATAGGATAACTCCCTTTTTAGATGAAGTGACAAGTTATATATCTGGTTTTGTTGTTAGAAAAATTTTTAAAAAAATCAACTGCAATATATGTCATAAATATTTAATTGATGATTCGGAACATATATTTAAATTAATAAGCGAAAAGGATAGAAATAACGCCTTAATTAAACCAAGTCAAGATATTGTTGAAATTTGTCAACAAGCAGAAACAGTTTTTCGAGCTCACAATGTTTTTTTACCTAATATTAGATCAAAAATTTTCTTTGCAATAAAAAACAATATTTATCAAAAACCTTATATTTTTAAACAGCTTGATAATCATTGTCTGGATCAGCAATTATTTAATACTCATAGAGATCAAATAATAAGTCTCACTATATTAACATATTTAAATTTAAGATTTCACCATGCAGTTTTAACAAAATAAAAAAAAAATAGTAATTCGATTAGAAAAAAATGTACAAAACTTATTTTATTTAGAAATGAATAATATACGTATCTAGCTTAGGTATAATTGTTTTTTTTTTTAAACTTAACTTTTTGTATATATTATTAATACATTTTTAGGGACTGAATTATACTATTATTTAATTCTGAATTATTTTAACTGCACTGCTTATAATTATATTTTTTTTTAACTTAACTTTTTGTAGATATTATTGATCAGTTTTTTGTGACTGAATTGTGACTGTTGACTTTTGAATACAAATTTTTCAATTCAACAATATTATAGAATATAATGTACCTATTAATTATACAAATATATTTTTTCCCCTTTTACTGTCGAATGACGATCCTATTTATGTTTATATTCATTATATCATGATTTATACAATAATATTATAACATATAATATCAATAGCATAATATCCAGCTTCTTCTCTAAGTGCTTCTTCTTTTTCAAGTTCTTCAACTTTCTATATTTATTATTATAAAATGTTCAGTTAGATAATATTAAATATACTATATAATATAGTTTGTCGTCCAAGAGCTGCTTTCTTCACCATTTTTATAAAAAGCATATATTAAACTTATTTTATACTAGGTACTACTTACAGATTACAATAGAACTATTATAGTAATAATAGTAATATGGTCTAGCTGATTATAATCTATAAGTCTATTTGGCTTTGGTCTATGCAGTATACAATAATGAAGTTGTAATTATAAAATGGTATGTGTTAATAACAATGTTTTTGGTCGCAAGGAATGGCATCACTGCTGGCACGCTAGGAAAGACCGCACCACCCACCCGCATCCCGCCTGGATGTTCCGTCTATGAGTATATTAAGGTCTATGTCAAAAACAAAGTTGTTATCATATCATATCCAGTGGCGTAACTAGACACTTTTTTCTGGTTAGGCCCGATATTTTGATGTAAGGATTACCAATGAATAGTTTTATAAAATAAAAAAGTATCAGAACACCGTATACATTTATTATAGGCATATTACATGGATTTATCTTATGTATTAAAACTAATAGTATAAAATTAAATTAATAAAAAAGATATAGCTTTATTAAAATATTTTTAGATTGAAAATTCCAATTTTCTTTTTTTCATCGATGCAAACTCGTCAATTACAGCAGATGCATTTTCTATGAATTTTCCACTTATTTCTCTCTCAATAGACAGCAAAGTTAAATTATTTAGTCTGCTACTTTGTCATCGTTGACCTTAGATATGTTTTTACTTTTTTCATCGTCGAGAAACTCCTTTCTGTTGAGGCACTAGATACTGGAACTACCAATGGTTGACTTGGAAATAAAGTAGTAGAGGTACTCTAGCTACTTTTAAAATGTAGCGTCCCTAGCATTTTAATAAAACTTACATAATCATGGCGGGGGGGGGGGGGGGGTTAAAAGCTTACATAACAAGCCGCCCAAACGTTCCCCTTTAAAAAAGAAGTAGGGATACGCTAGCGTATCCAAAAAATTAGTTGAGGTACTCAGTCCCCCCGCCCCCCCCCCCAAGTCAACCACTGGGAACTACCAAAACATTTTCAATAATTTTTGTTAATTATTCAAATCCAACTTTGTATTTTTTTACTTCTTGATATAATTCGAAAAGATTAGATACAGATAAAAATAAGGTTTTTCCCAGTTGACATTGGCATTTTAATTTGGTAATAAATTCATTTGATCGATTTGCCGTGTTCTATTTGATGACAAATTATCAAAATTTATAATTATAATATATTAATTAAAAGACGTGTCATTAACTGATTTGCAGAACCAATTAAAAACCATCAGGATTTAATTTTGTTAATTAAAACCGTATTTACAATATATTACTTCTATTATTTTAAATACATATTATAGTCATATACACTACATATTTAATAGAATAAACATTTTTTTTTTTTTTTTGGAAAAAAGTGGGTAGGCCCGGGCCTACCAGGCCTACCCGCTGGCTACGCCACTGATCATAGCATTCATTATAATAAATACCTACATTACATAATTTCATAGATTATAATAATATAACATAATAACATATTATCCAAAACCTAATTCTAACAAACGTTTAGTAAACACATTCAAATCACTAGTTTCTCCTTGAATAGAAATATTATTCACTATGCTTCAGCTGTCTAGAAAATTTTTCAGACCGTTAAAATATGTAGTGTTTTCCATTTTCATAAAAATAATAATTTAAAAAACCGCACCAAAGATAATTCAAAACAAAAAAAATTAATTGAAAAAAATGATTTAATCAAAACACTAAAAGAGTTTCATAAAATATATATGTATGTCATATAGGTACAAATAGTATTAAAGTGGAATAACCCACTCATATCAAGTTATCTTCGATATATATATATTTTTTTTTGGTACACAGATCACACAATGATTATTGAATTAACTCAGTTAATCAAAAATAGTTTTAATAGTGTTACAAGTTTTTAAAAAGTGCTTAAACTAAAGAGTTAACTAGTACAATAATAACTTTACTTTGATCATGATATTTAAAAAATTATATTACGCTTACCCTATCGAGCCACTACCGAATTCCACATAATCGAGAAAAATTGAGATTATTATTTGACTATTGAAGTATTGAGGTAAGATAAACATTTAATTTGCAATTAGTAGTATAATTATTAATTAATAATTTTTACTACCATAATAGTAGGACTTTACACTCTGATTACTGTATTGTTTAGGCACCTCTATTAAATTTTTTTAAATACTATATTTATATTAATGTTCCATTTCAGTTTATTAAGAACATATTAAATAGTTAATACTAAATATTAACTATTTTAAATAGTTCCACTTCTATGGCCAGAAGTCCCGTCTTTTAGGTACTTTAAGGTTTCGCATTTTAAAATATATTATAATATAGATTACATAATATGTTAAGAAAATTGCAATTGCTGTATATGCAAAATATGTATCAAATTCTACTAGCAGTTAAGTATTTAATAGGTGCCTATATTATAAAATAAAAGATTTATTATACAATTTATATAATAATATGTTATATTATAATCTATGAAATAATGTAATGTAGGTATTTATCACGGTCTTAGAAGATATTCTATCTTCTAATCAAGGTGGATTTATAAATTATAAATAATAATAATAATAATAATAAATAATTATTATTTATAAATCTACCTTGCTTCTAATATTTAATGAATGATAAGATATGATAACAATTTTGTTTTTGATAATAACAAAATGATAACGACGGTGGGGGTCTGATAAAATGATAATAATAAAAAATAATAAAATTATAACGACTGCGTATAGACAGACCCTCGCAAGAGACGAATGGCTCTTAGCAGGAAAAATTTTTTGTAGAATCCATGACGTCAAATCTCATGAAACTGTGATAAGACGGACTATGATAACAATGATAACGAGAATATCAATGTTTTGTTTTTCAAACTTCAACTGAAAGTCAGAAACTTGATGACCTTGCCAGATGATACAATCTTGGTGGGAAAATACGATAATTTAAAGTTTGGTCCGATCCCCCACCAAACCATTCAAAATAATAATACTACCTATTAAAATAAATGTTTATTAATAGCAAAATAGTAAATTGTAATATAATATTATATAATACTATTTTTATTTTATAAAATGGTATATTAAAGTATTTTACTATACTATTACCTCTCTGCAAATAAGTAAATAGGGAGTAACGACTATTTTAATAGCAATTATCATTTATAATTAGCAAGAGCAGTACTATTTTATTGATCTTAATCAGTCAGTTCTCAGTTCTTCCATCGTTTGCCTATTGTTAAATCATATTTTATGTTGTATTAAATTATTAATTCTTTTAAAATGAACAGTGAAACTAAAGATAATCCTGATAATCCAAAAAGGGTGAGAACTCCGGAACATTTTAAACGATGAAGAGGAGATAGGTAAACTAATTTATTACTACATTGTTGGTGTTGTATGCAGGTGGTCTACTTATTGTCGTTAGTTAGAGATAAAAGTTTTGAAAGGATAATTAAAATTGCAAAACCAAAAAAAAACTTCTAAAATTATTCAAATTATTACAGCTCAGAAAAAATCTTCCGAGGTAACACCAAATATGATATCCAAAATTGATGGTTACTGGTTGGTAAATTTTATATCAAGCTACAGTGTTCTTTATAAAGTTAAGAAAATTATATTATGTCAGAGTTGTAAATTATAATTGTAACCAAAATGTATAACTGACCAATAGATATTCTCCCCATATTTATATCAAAATAACTTACCTCTTAAGTTTTAGTGGTTATAAAAATGGGTATTAACAAGTTTAAATATTGAATGATTTTAATTAATTGCAGTTACAAAAATCATTAATTTGCCCAGCCTTGGTAAATAGTACATACAGATTCAAAATATGATAAAGTAAAAAAAATTAACTTATTAGGTACCCAGAATATTTATCTACCTACTTTAATTTAACGCTCACATAATGAATACTTTATAAAAATAAAACTGATCCAGTCATCGACAGTTTCACAATAAAACACAAAAAACACAACATTTCTCCAGGTACTTATATCGTTATCCTAGGCAGAATTAAACAATATTAGACACAAATAACAAAATTACCAAGTACGATATTTACCAGCAATAATGGTATTCACTGAGTCAGAGCACATACATACAACACCAACAATGTAGTAATAAATTAGTTTACCTTCTATATTTTCAAAATGTAGCAATTTCGTCTCAATATTTACATTATGTATACTCTGTAAATGAACAATCAATCCAGACATTGATGAAAAGGATTTCAGACATAACGAACATAATGATTGACGCTGTACATTTTTCATCAAATGGCTTTTGACATGCTGAATCAAAACCTTTTTTAAGTCAAAAGTTTCGTTACAATCATTGCATGTGTATAAGTTACGTTTAATTTTAATTTAAATAATTTAAATTTAGTTTTTTTAAGTCTTTATGTTTAATCCTCATATGCTTGTTAAAACCTGAAATTGATTGAAACTTTGCTTCGCAAACTTCACAGGAATACATAATGTTGTTCGTAAAAGTTTAAACTTATAGAACTTGATTTAAGTGAAGTAAAAGCAAATTCAAATTTCAGACTTTCAGTTGAAGTTTGAAAAACAACATTGATATTCTCGTTATCATTGTTATCATAGTCCGTCTTATCACAGTTTCATGAGATATGACGTCATGGATTCTACAAAAAATTTTTCCTGCTAAGAGCCATTCGTCGCAAGAGTACTCTCATCGTGTAAACGGGTAAACGGGCCTAAAGTCGTGTTTGATTTGATAATATCTCACATTGATACCTGAGCAGGCACCACGATTATAAAGAACAGGTTAGTCGTCGGTGATATGATTTGTACACATGCCCGGTCACAACTCGTTACAGTTCACGTAGTTGTAATAATATCCGATAGGTCGGCGCTGCTAGTTAAACGGGCTATCTGATAATTCTATGAGTAATGAGTTACTGTCCGCATGGCGCATAATGCATTATTTTATAAAATCTATCAATTTTGCGTGTTCTATTTATCATTGTGTGTCGTGTGATTTCATTGTTTTTATGTTTTTTATTTATTTTCGTCATGCCGTCTATGTGTTGTGTGGTATATTGTAAATCCGGGTACAGGTCGAATCCGGATAAAGTTTTCTGTTTTTTATTTCCAAAAGATGAGGAACTAAAATCTAAATGGATAAAAGCTATACCTCGCTCCAACCTTAAAGTCAGTTCTAAAACTGTTATTTGTGAAAAGCATTTCACGGCAGGCCAAATTATCAAAACTTGGGAGTCAGCTACTGGTGCTAATAAAATTGTGGTATGTATAAATAATGTTTTTAGTTGTTGCAAGTATCAATAACAATATGCAATAGTTTGTAGATACTTAATTTTATTTTATTTTAGATAAACTTGAAACGTCCAATGTTGACTAGTGAAGCAATACCCTCCATATTCCCAGGACCTAAATACCTGTCAAAGCTTACAAAGAATAGAAAACCCCCTACAAAAAGAGTGCTTTACAGTTCAATAAATCAGGTAATTACAATTCTACTTTTGTATCTTATGATATTTTAGATTTTACTAATATAAAAAAGGCTGCTCCCATATTGTCTTGTTATTATGACTATATTATCTATTATCTATGTTGCAGGCCAATGAAGTTAATAACGAAAACAGTTGTATTCAATCACATTTGGTCCCCACTGAGACTGCCATTTCCTCTCTACAGCCAGAATATCAACCAGGTGTAATATTTTCACAAATATTTAAAAATCCAGCTGTAGTTTTATGTCCAAGTGGTTGGCAGTATAAAATAATTAATGAAAAAACCCATTTATAACTTATTATTTTGCAATATCATGCATTGATATTGATGGGACATTTGGATTGTTACTTGAACAACAGATTAGCTTTGGTAAAGATATGGTGTTCGGGTGTCTGAGCACGATTTGCATCCTAGGCGCAGTCATATAATGAATTTTTTCATAAAGTATTTAAAATAGTATTCGAATAAAAAAATAGTATTTGAATACATATTACATTTATTCGAATACTTCACATTTTTACAAAACATTGCAAGTGTAAAAACGTTCTTTTCCATTGGGATTATTAGAGAATAATGAAAATGTAGCACGTCTGACTAGCAGCGCTCGGCGGTTTTATGAACTACGCGGTGCGTAACTAGTTCTGACCGCTGACACAGCGCGCGATGCTTAACCTGTTCTTTATAATCGTGGCAGGCACAAAGAGTGGGGTTATCAGATTGGTGGTTCTGAAAAGAACCGTTTCTTATTGGTCGCGATGGTATATCGACCGTAAGCATAGTAACAACGCTAGTAGTTCGTCAACCCGGAGACTGCCTTGTATATCGACCGTTCTCGCCGCTGCGGCGATGGTTTCGTCCGTGGTGTAATTAAGAACACACGTTGTGCTTGTCGGTTGCCGCTTCGTATAACGAGTGTCTTCGTCGCTACGACGATGGCTTCGTCAGTAGCATAAGGTGAAGATGTCGTGATCGTCGATTGCCGCCTCATACAACGAGTGTCTTTGCTGCTGCGTTGATGGTTTCATCCGTGGTGGTGAGCAGGAACGCTGTGTTCGTCGGTTGCCGCCTTGTGTAACAATTGTCTTCGCCGCTGTATCGATGACTTCGTCTGCGGTGCAGGCTGATGAATTCTTAAATTCTTGATGGGTCTTGATTCCTTCTGTAGTTCGGTGTGTGTAGGTTTGAACTGGTTGAAGGATTATTGGAGACTGCAGTGTTGATTATGTTGAATCGTCCGGTATATAAGTCGTCTGCCGTACCGACTAGTAAACTATCTGCTGCCGCCGTGTTTAGTTGTGTTTACCCGTGGTACGATACATTATGTAGTTAACTCTGTTTTGGAGTTATTGACGTGGTGAGGGTATCGTTACAATGTTATTAAACTAAATTAAAACAAACATTAAATCTGTGGCCAAATAATTGTAAGATATTGCTATATTAACATTATTTAATCCACGAATAACTTTATTCAAACGATTTTTGGAACGTTATGGTTTTTTACATAACTTTGTTCTAACTTATTTTAAATATGAATTTGCTGTGTGGGTAGTGTATTACACCAGAAGATAAAGACCGCTAGACACTCAAAGTCACAGTTTTTGGTTTGGCTTAATTTCTTTTTGAATTTCCGGTGAAACGATTTTCGCTTGACCACCACCAAGGCGCCGGAGTCGGCTTCCACAATGCCCGGAATCAGGCATGCCAACTCATTTTTTACAAACTCCTTAATGTGGGTATTAAATTTTCCCTATTTTATCCCTGATAAGTAATTGAAAAATTAGGTGGGGGGCTCTGCCCCCCACACCCCCTACTCACCAACAAAATAGATTACAATAATTATATTATTCATAATAATATATTATTTCATTTATTTCATTCAATAATTCACCAAAATAATAACAGTTACCAAATAGGTAGGTAAAATAATTTTTAAACCTTATTTTTTTTTTCAACATATATTTAATGAACAAATAAACAGACAGTTTTCTTTTTTAATAAGACAATACAAAATAAATAATTATAATTAATCTGTTTGCAAAATAATTATAGTTAACAAGTATATAATATAGCAATAATAACTATTGCTAAATGTTTTTTAACAATATTTAGTGCACTGCACAGATAAAAATAAAGTTTTGCTTTTTTCATAGGTATATAATATAATATAATAATAACTGTTGCTAAATGCTTTTTTAACAATATTTAATGAACAAATAAAAATAAGGTTTTCTTATCCTCATGGTATAAAACGATACAAAATAAATAATAATAATAATAATAGGTAGTTAACAAGTACATATAATAATAACAACTGTAAGAATGCTTTTTTAACAATATTTAGTGAATAGATAAAAAGAAAGTTTGTCTTTTTTTCATAAAACAATACAAAATAAATAATAATAGGTAGTTAACAAGTATAAAATATAATAATAACAACTGTTGCTAAATGCTTTTTTAACAATATTTAATGAACAAATAAAAATAAGGTTTGTCTTATCCTTATGGTATAAAACGATACAAAATAAATAATAACAAGTCTTTTTGTAAAATAATATTGAGGAACATGACAGATAAATAGTAGTAATAATTATAATTATTTAAAATTATACATACTTTTATTAAAGAGATCAATATAATCTTTATCATATTTCATTGAATAACAATTTGTATCTTTAATAGCTCTTTTACTATGTAGTAAACCAATTAAATTCGATGTATTTAGGCGATTACGTTCTTTAGTTTTTATCATATTTATCATGGAAAAGATTCTTTCCACACAAGCAGTTGAGTGAGGTAGTGTCATGATGTTTTTTACTAAAATAGTCAATAAGGGAAACATAACTGAGTCGTTCCCTTTTTTTAGAGACATTATTTTAGACAAATATTCATTTACATTAGAATTAATAACTTTCTCTTCTAAGTCCATGATAATTAACTTCCTCCACTCCCTGTCAACATCATCTAAATCTAAATCTTTAAACAATATTGGTAGTTGAGAAGCCATCGGTCCTAAAGTTGTAATTTTACCACCATGAATTATTTTAGGGTCAATCATTTTGAAATGTTGTAATACTTGCATTGATCGAAAAGGAAATCTTAAATTAATTTGCTTTGCAGCTTCAACATAAAAATTTAAGCATCGTGTCTTCAATTCGATTACATCAGTTGATTTAATTTTATTTTCGGCTAACAGTGTTGATAAAATTGCTGACACTTTACCACCAATATATATATCATCATTTGATAAATACAACTGAGGATTTCTATAATTGATTTCATGGCAACATTTATTTTGAATATGTATCCTTTTTATAAAACAACTTAATATCTCTTTATAAATGGAAGAAATTCTGTCATACACCACATGAATTTTGATATCTTCAGATTGCATTTCCAAATTCAAATCAATAAAAAAAGGCAAAACAAAAGATAGAAATTGTAAATAAACAAAGGTCATTGGAGCTGTAATGGTATTCAATATTGTTTCTGCGTTTGCAATTTTGTCTTCCAGAGCAGCCTGAGTAAAATATAATTTTAAGGCAGGAAATTGTAGTATTAGCCTTTCAACAACTGACAACAGAGATAACCATCTGGTTTGTGACGGATGAAGCATTTTATGTGGTTTTAATTCCAAATATATTTGAAACTCTTTAAAAATGCTCAACCTTTTTGGACTGTTGTTGATGTAATTGTGTACATCCCTAGCAAAGTCTTCAACATATCTGGGTAACATCAAACATGCATAAGATGCACAAAGATGGAACGAATGGCATATACACGTCATCACAAATAGATTGGGAACATCATTGGTTAATTTAGTCTTCAAAGAGTTGTTAACACCTACCATATTGTTTGCTCCATCACTAGCATAACCGATCATATTATCTTTGTACGGGATATTGTTTTCTACAAAAAAATATATAACATGCTGGTACAACGATTCTGCAGTAGCACTTTGTATTTCGATTAAAGTGACAAATTCATCTTTAACCGAAAAATGATTCCCAGTATTTTTTACTAAACGAACAATAACTGCTAAATGCTTAAGTGTTGATCGATCTGTACTTTCATCAAGCAATATTGAGAATTTGTTTACTCTGAGATCATCAATTATTCGAGACTTACTTAGGGCACCAATAACATTCGTAACTAAAGATGTCGCCTTGGTTCTCCCACATTTAAGTTCCTTGGCTATTTTTGAATCTGGACATGCTGCTTGTACCAATTTTGGTAGATGTTCCATTATTGTGAACGGGATGTTGTGTTCCGCAACAAACCCAGCCATTAAAAGTTCACAATGTTTTACCTATAATAAAGTACACTGTACTTAGTATAATATAAATGATAGTTATTTATTATTATAACAACATAAATGAAATAAAAAATTTACCGATTCGTTCAATTTTTTACTGGTTGCAAGTGAAGGTAAAGTTAGTAGGGTTTGTTGTTTATTACATGTTGCCATTGAACGCTCATGTTTCTTGGTTACAGCATGCTTTTGTATCTCTGGTTTTCCTGCGACACCATCAATATTGCACGGAGTGCAGTGAAAACTATATATACCTTTAGATTAAATTGAAAATATAATATTAATATAAGGTTTACTAGTTAAATAATTTATTACATACCTACTGTTTTTAGACTTAGTGAGCCATCCTTTGAATTTTTGTTCTGATTCCCATTCAGGGCAATATTTTTGACGATAGTAAGGAGTTTTTAATTTTTTTTTTTGGAGGAGTCCTATGTACATCTTCGTCGTCCGACATTTTAGAACAATAAAATAAAATAAATAAACAAAATAAATTATAATATGGCAATTAACAATTTTTTTTTATAGGTTAGTACAAAGTACTTGAAAGTACAATATATTTTATATTATCACAGAAGAATTATAAATTATAATATAGTATATACAATTATAATTTCAAATACTTGATAACCATATTAACCGTAAACCATAAACGTAATCATTGGAGGTAAAATAAATCTTATCAATAACGATACTATCAACCAATAATGGTCCCCTTCCATCCAATCGCAGAAGCCCTCTGTATACTATTTTAGAGTTCCAAAATTTTAAAATTAGAGTCAGTCCACCTAATAATTGCTGTAGAGTTAAATCTGGTGATATATTAATGGTTGAAAATATTTGTTTTGATAATAAATCAAGGATAGTTATAGTTGGGAGGAAATTTTGTATTAAAAGTGATTTTTATACTATTCCATGTAAAAGTTCATTAATTGGAATTTATGAAGTACAAAAGTTATTGAGTTTTCTTGAAATTTGGTCTATAGATGAAATTGATATGAAATATGTTTATTTTCCATATAAGCATAAGTTTATAACATTTCCTTTATTACATTTATCATAATTAATTTTCATGTATATTATAAAATAAAAATGTATTATTTTTGTACATATACCTATACTAATGATTCTACTAATTCTGTATATATTATTGTATTGTAACAATTATAATATGCTACATGATACCTAAATATATATATATGTACTACACGTCTACACACTTAACATTATGTACGATGAACTGCTGACCAATACAATGATATTAACACACACTCATAACTGTAAGACCTATGGTCAATACACACCATGTATGAAGTAAGGGAGTTCACTGTGTACCTTAGACCTCAACACTCAACAAACATCGAACTCCGTATAACTACGATACAGTCAGATAGTTGGATAGAATACCTATAATTTATATATAGCTTGTGAGTATTATTATTTGTAAGTGTTTAATCTATAATAAAACTTAATGATAACTGAAACGGAATCCTAGTTATTTAAATATATTTAAGATCCTGTTATATATATATATCTACCCCTGGCTACGGTAATTATACCTATAGAGTCCTACGACTCTCACTGGATATCTTATATTTAACTGGTCGTTCCCCCGACCACGTTACATATTGGTGGAGGCGCCGAAGCCTGTTATAATTACAGTTGTATTTAAATACAGGGAGTCTGTTTCAGTTTTAATTAATTTATAATTTTAAGTAATTTTTTTTTTACGAGTAAAAATATAATAATAAGTGAGATACAGCTTTGAAAAGAGAATTTTCATGGAATGAATACTGAATATACGTTTTAAGAGAAAATTTTGGTTTTAAGAGAGATAAAAAAAAAAAAGAGTGAAAGAAAAATTTTAATTAATAAGTGAGATAAAGTTTGAATAACGGATTTTTTAGTGATTAATACGGACTATAGGTTTTAAGAGAGATAAAATAAAAAGTGAAAGAAAATTTTTTTTTTAATAAGTGAGATTAAGTTTGAATAACGGATTTTGTGGTGATGAATACGGATTATAAGTTTTAAGAGAAATTTTAAGTTTTAAGAAAGATAAACGGAGTTGAAAGGAAAATTTTAGTTATAAGTAGAATAAAATTTTAAATAACGGACTTTTAAGTAATTATACTAAACATAAATGTTAAGCTTTAAGGTAAAAATTTAGATATAAGGGAGAATATATAGCAAACGGTGTAAAATATAAATAAATAAATAAATACAAAATTAAGAACTAGATAATCTATTTAGATATAGCATGTTTATAATTAGTAATGGTAGATAAATAAGGGAATGTGGTATTTAAAAAATAACGATAATAATCTAACTATAAATTTAAATACAGAAAATATTAAATTGGTTTCTCAGAGCTTTAATTTATTGAAAGCTGATAGGGAAGAATTAATAGAATTCCTCAATAATTTGACATTAGAACAAGTACAGATTTTATTTAATGCTAGTAACGCAATTCGAGTAGAACATTTTAGAGGTAACATAAAAAATTTAAACAACAAAAAATTAAATATTTTTGAATCTACCTTATCACAAGACGAATTTGACATATTTTTTAACGGTAAATTAGGACAACTACCTTACATAAAGAAAGATAGACTGCAAACGATTTTACATGAACAATTTGGCATAGTAACAGACGTCCACACTCAGGAACAATTAAGAGATTTAGCACGTAATATCATATGGGAAAATATTAAAGTTAATAACGAATCATTACAGATACTAACCAATAAACTAGATGAAAACTTAGGAAATCTAGAGAACAAAGACGATCAAGACAATTTAATTTCCGATGATAAAACATCTATTCTAGACAAAACAATAGATAGTAAAAACTTCAATATAAATCAAACAAATTGCATAGAACCGACTAAATTAAATAATAATTATAACAATAAAACCGAACCGGAATCAAAAATGGAATTTAAACCAATTATCCAACAACCAGAAACTTTTTCAGGGAAAATGGGAGAAGACGTTGATTCTTTAATAGAAAATTTTGATTTAGCCGCAATAATAAATAGCTGGGGTGAAACAGAAAAAATTACGTTATTACCATTATATTTGAAAGATTCGGCATCAAAATTTTTTAAATTAATAAAAACCAAAACACCAAATATAAACTGGGACCAGATAAAAAAACAAATCAAAGAAAAATTTACTAATATTGGGAATGATAAACTACTTAGAATACAATTAAAGCAAAGAAAGTTAATGGAGAATGAAACTTTAAATGAATTTATAATAAATATGATGGAACTTTGCTATAAAATTAATCCAAATATGATAGAGGAAGAAATTTGCGAGAAAATATTGCGGACTTACCAGATGAAATATACAATAAAATAGAAATATTAGATAACACTAACATAACTAAAATATCAGAAAATTTAAAAAGATACGAATTAGCAAAAATGGTTAGAAAAACTGATGTAAAACTGATGTAAAACAAAATTCAAGTATAGATAGATTAAATGAAGAGATACACATTTAAAAAAAACACATTCAACAATTAACCACAGATAAAAGGGGAAAACCAGTACAAAATTATACACCAAATTATACAAATAGAACTAATTACAATGGCGAATTTTATAATCAACAATTTCCAAGTCAATATTTTCCACCGTATTTTAATCCGAACCATCAAAACCCTAGATTCACATACAATCAAACTAGCCAAAGTATACTAAATACATTTACACAGCAACAAAATCGGTATCAAAACTATCAACACGGGAATACTCCAAGGCAGATACCGACGTGTTATGGATGTGGAAAAGTTGGACATATTAAAAGAAACTGTCATGACCAAAAAAACTAAAACTCCTGCAGGCACCTGGGTCTGTAAAGGATATACCTCAAAATACCAGGAATAACAATAGTATTATAACCAATAAAATAAACCAAGTATTATATAGTTGCTATAAAATAAATGAACAAATAAAATATAAAATTGAAATATTAGGAAAAATTAACGATAAACCGACATTGCTACTGTTAGATACAGGAGCTAGCGTGACAGTTATAGATAAAAAAACTACATTAATTGACAATATTAAACCAATTAACGATATATACTTGGAAGCAGCCAATAATTCAAAATTAAACATTTTAGGCTCTACGATAATTAAAATACAAATTGCATCAGTCATAGTACACCATCAGGCAGTGGTAGTAGATAATTTATGCGCCCCAATCTTATTAGGTTTAGATTTTATGGTTAAAACACAAATAGTAATGAATTTAAAAGACAATATAATACTACTCAGATATGAAAATCAAGAAGTTAAATTACCAATAAAAACTCAGGAAGTAAAAAAGGATATACAGGAAACCAAACCACAAGACGTTTCCCACGAAATACAAAACGAGTATCAACAATTTTTATTGCTTAACAATAATGAACAAAACTTTAACCATAAATTTCAGGAAATAACTGGCGATTTGTTCAGTGATCAGTCAAGTGACGCCATCGCTCATTGCGTCAGCGAATGCCTAACAATGAATCGCGGTATCGCTTTACAGTTTCGTAAAAAATTTAATAACATCGACAATTTAATTTTACAAAAAAAAGGTGTAAGGGAAATCGCATTCATTAAAACAGAAAAACGATGGCTATTATACTTAATTACAAAAAAATACTATTACGAAAAACCAACGTACGATAACATATTTGCGACATTACAAAACCTGAGGACATTTTGCTTAGAACAACAAATTAAAAGAATAGCATTACCAAAAATATGCGCGGGACAAGACGGAAAAGAATGGCCCATTATTTCCGGTATGCTGAGGTTCATATTTCGCAATACATGCATAACAATATCTATTCATGACATCAAAAAGCCAATATTAAATTATAACGAAACCACCAACACAAATAAGTCAATATTAAATAACACTGAGTCTACCAAAAAAATTAATAATAATGGAATGGAACTTGTTTTTACCGACATTATTGATCACACACTGATGGAGAGTATTTTATTTGATGCGTCACACTTAAACAAAATCGAAGAAGTACCTTCCGACGGTGATTGTGGTGCACATGCAATACGTGTATGTTTGAGGGAAGAAGGGCTAGAGCAGGGGTCGGCAAGTAATTTCTATTGGAGTCCTAAAGATTAAAATAATAAATCAATGAGGTCCAGTGAAAAAAATCTTTTTCAAATTTTTATGTATTAAAAATAGCAGTATAAAAATAAAAATAATTATTCAGTTATTACAATTAATTTATATTAAAAATTACAATATTAAAAGTATGAAAAAAAAATATATTTATTACAGTAAATTATTTAATGCGAAAAATTGCATTTCATTTCCTTAGCCAGCTTTTTGAAATCGGGAACTCGTGGAGAACAGCTTATGCGCAATGTGTTCTCAAGGTGAGAGTCTGTTTATTTTGTCCGATATTTGTTTTTAAAAAAATTAATTTTTGAAAACGATGCCTCACAAATGTATGTCGAACCAAACATCGTAGCCAAGTTGATTGCCAGTTGCTTACAGTTTGAATACTTGTCAATGGCATCTTTAGCCCAGAATTCTTCAGTTGACGCACTTCTGTACTGCTTCAAGGAAACATCTTCCTGTAAGTCAATTATTTCCATTTGGAGTTTTGACTTTGAAAGATTAAATAATTTTTCAGCTACATCAGTCCATTCTCCGTCTGGGAGAACATCGTAAGGGGTTTTTAAGAATTTTGATAGTTTTCGTATTTCAGAAAAGTCTTTGAATCTAGTGTGTGTTGACAGGGTCCATAGTTTTGCCTTCCGCGGTCCGGATCCGAACCGCGGCCCGCCAGTTGCCGATCCCTGGGCTAGAGGTATCCACAATAGAAATACTGAGAAAAATTAATATACCAAATACGAAATCGGGATATTATATGACAGAAGATGACTTGGCATATTTAGCAGACCAATTTAATAAAAATTTAACAATAATCTCTAAACACAAAAACACAGATAATAACGTATTAAACACCGCTATGATATACTGGAAAAAAAAAACCGACCGACGATAGGAGTAATTCATGAAAATAATCATTGGACTCCAGCATTAATAAATCAAGAGTCATCACCACTCACTTTACATAACACATGCATGTATACAGTTATACCCGCTGTAAATATTATTACAAAACATACAAATCGGTACTTAGACGAATGCTACAATCGATTAAATTTATCTAATCTTAATGAAAAAAAATACTCATTAGACAATATTAACATAAACAATCCCGTAGAAATAAAAAATAACGATGTAAACAAAACACCTATTATGTGGTACACTCAGTTTTGCCAGGATTGTGAACATCTGTCAACATCTGAATCAGCATTAAAATCTCATGAATATACGAACCATCCTTACTGGACCGAGGGGGGAGAGGTAATGTTTTGCGAGGTGTGCGGAAGCTATATTAGAGAATATCGTAATATACCAATGAATGAAAAATAATAAAAATTACTAGATAGACACAAAAAAACAAGATTTCATCATATAATTAGACGTAAAAAAATTTTTGAGACAATATTCAATGATTACAGAGTTTAATAATTGGTCGGAAAAAGATAAAATAAGTTTTTTACCAATGTTTGTGAAAAGTACAGCTAGTAATTTTTTGGACAATTTATATAATACTAAAAATAACTGGACATGGAAGGAAATAGAAGAGGCGTTCATAGAGCAATATCTCCCTATAGGGCATATTACGTTTTTAAGAACGACTCTAGAGAATAAGAGACAGGGAGAGTCCGAAACAGCAACAAATTTTATGACTGAAATCGAAAGCTTGTGTAGACAGATAGATAATAAAATGAAGGAATAAGATATATGCATTTACGTGTTAAAAGGACTTAAAGAAAATATATTACAAACAATTTCTATGCAGGATAATACAACTTTAAAAAAATTAAAAGAGAATCTAAATAAATTTGAATTGATGCAACACAGAATAAGCAACAGAGGAGCAATCACAAGTGAATATACGGATATGTTAAATTTACAAGTGATAAAATTACAAAAGTATCATGATGAAAAAGAAAGGGAGGAGAAAAAGAAACTTCAGGACGAGAATGAAGAGTATAAAAGAAAAATAGACCAAATAAGTGAAGAGGTAAGGCGCTTAAACATTTTAGGTAAACAGTCTAATAAAACGGTTGAATTTGAAGGTAGATACGATGAAGAACGATATAGATCGTATAACCCGGATAGAG
Source organism: Diuraphis noxia (assembly GCF_037042655.1). NCBI lineage: Eukaryota > Metazoa > Arthropoda > Insecta > Hemiptera > Aphididae > Diuraphis > Diuraphis noxia. The sequence goes on from NW_028301711.1 coordinate 27,068,676, forward strand.
ATACAAGAGGGCGAAATTATGACAGAAATAGAGATTATGTTAGAAGGGAAGAATATAGGTACAAAAGTCCGTACCCAGGAAGGTCACATGAACAAAGTCAAGATTCAAGGGATTACAATAGAGATAGATCTTATTCAAGAGAGAGGGCATATCAACAAAACAATTATTATAATAGAAATAAAAGTACAAACACTTATAAGAGACAAGATATAGTAGAGACAGATGCAGTAGTAGAGACAGACACAGTAGTAGAGACAGAAAAACGAGGTCAAGAACACCGGAGAGATATAGGAATGAGGAGTGAGGACAGGCAAGGAGAAATGAAAGGAAATATGGAATCAGTAATATGTTACAAATGCGACCAAAGGGGACACTATGCTACTCAATGTTACAATATAAAAAACTAAGAACGACCGAGGTGGAAAAAAAATTCGGACAGCTAACTCGAGAAGATAATAAAACAAAAATAAAAACGGGGTTGAATAACAATGAAAATGAAGAATACCTACATTTTGTAAGAAAATGGTACGAAAATAAATCAATAAAATACAAATTAAACGAACAAGATGAAATAATTAGGAAAAATAGAGTTTTATCAATAAAAATGCAATTTGAAAATAAAACAGAACATGCAATACTAGATACAGGTTCAAATATTTCATGTATAGAATATTCCTTGATTAAAAACAAAGAAGAGATTGCCCCAGAGAAGCAAACACTTATCACTGGTGCTGAAAATTCTGTGTTAGAAAATATGGGAACAATACAATTAAAAATGAATATCCAAGGAATCGAATATGAAATAAAGGCATACGTGCTTAAAGGATTAATATGCGGTTTCTTATTAGGTAATAATTTTTGTTTGAAATATAATATAGTAATTGATTTTGGGAAAAAGGAAATAAAATTTAAAACAGGATATAGTATAGAGATGGATAAAATTTGGACCGAATACAATGGACCACCTACGATAATAAATAAAACAAAGGAAGTAATCAACATAGCAGATGAGCATATTATGGAAAAAATAATAGCAGCAGAAGACACCTTAGTACCACCAAAAATATTAACAAACATAAAATTTAAAACAAATATAGGAGCACTTGATGAACAATCAATTATTCGCCCAGTGGACCGTTTAAGCCAAAAACAATATTTAAAGTTGGAAACGAATATTTTAGAGAAAGATGCCACAGAAATTCCAGTATACAATTTTTCAAACTTATTTACAAAAATATACAAAGGTACCGTAATAGGGACGACGGAATGTAAAAAAAAAAACAATTTATCAACAATTAACAAAACAAATAACGATATATGTGATAATCAAGGTACAATTATTAAAATTTCTAAAGATTTAACAAATGAACAATTTGAAAAGGCAAAAACTCTAATAAATAACTTTCAACATTTATTTACTTCGGAGACACTAGATTTAAATTGTGCCAAAGTGGAAGAATGCGAAGTTAAATTAAGTTCAAAAGATCCAGTTTTTCAAGCACCCTACAGAGTCTCTCCAAAACAAAGAGAAAAGTTAAAGAAAATAATCGATGAAATAATCAAGGCAGATATTATTGAACCAAGCAAAAGTAGCTACGCAGCACCAGTTTTTCTTATACCTAAAAACAAAAAGGGGAATACCGGTTTTTAGTAGATTTTAGAAAACTTAATGAACAAACGGTTAACGATAGACACCCTATCCCACGATCGCAAGATATATTTAGAGCTCTAGAAGGAGCAAAATACTTTTCAACGGTGGACATGGCCCAAGGTTATTTTCAGATCCCAGTAAGACAAGAAGATCGAGCTAAACTAGCATTTACAACTGACTTTGGATTATTTCAATTCAAACGAATATACCGCAAGGTTGGAAAAACTCAGCCCCTATTTTTCAAAGAACTATAAATCAGATATTTAGTGAATATTTGTACAGATCAATAGTAGCCTACCTGGACGATATTTGCTGTTTCACAGACGATTTCGAAAAAGCTTTATATAATCTAGAAAAAATGTTTATCAGGTTAGATGAGACAGGGCTAAAACTAAAAACGAACAAATGTTTTTTTTTCCAATCAGAAATAGAATTATTAGGTCATAAAATTTCAAAATACGGATTAAAACCTTTAGAAAAAAATATCGAGGCAGTAAAAAAATTTCCCAAGCCAAAAAAAATTAAAGATGTCAAAGCTTTTATTGGATTATGCTCATTCTACAGAAAATACATAAAAAATTTTCCAAAAATAGCAAACCCACTAATAGAAATTACAAAAAAAGATATTGGATTTAAATGGAAAAAAAAACAAGAAATAGCTTTTGACTTTCTAAAACAGGCAATAATTTCAGCCCCAGTACTAGCACATTTTAAAGAAGGAAGGCCAATTTACATTACTACAGACGCATCATTAGAAGGACTAGGAGGTATACTAGAACAAGAGGACGAACAAGGAAAGAAACACCCAATAGGCTACACGTCTAGGAAATTAAAAGGAGGGGAAAAAAATTTTTCAACAACTGAACTAGAAATGGCAGCAGTTGTTTTTGTAATTAATTATTTTAGGGAGTATCTATTAGGAAGGGAGTTCATAGTATATAGCGACCATTCAAGCTTACAATATTTTAAAACAATGAAAAACCCTTCATCCAGAATCACGAAAAGTATTTTTAAGCTGATTGAATACGATTTTATTATTAAACATAAATCTGGGTCTTCGAACTTAGCAGCAGACAGTCTATCTAGGTTCCCAATAAACTTAACGGAGGTAGAAAACCTTAGTACAAATGAAGAAATAAGTATAGAGATTTTAAAAACAGAACAATCAAAAGATGAATTTTGTTCAAACATATTAAAAACACTTAAAGGCATAGGGGAAGAAAAGTTTAAAAGGAAATCACGAAGATACTGTGAAAAGAATAACATATTATACTATAAACAATGGAATCAAAATAAACAACTTGACCTATTAGTCATTCCAAAAACCTTAGTCAATATTGTATTAAAATCATATCATGAATCAATATTTAGTGGACATTTTGGCATAACCAAGACAATCGCAAAATTAAAACAAAAGTACCATTGGGATACGATGATCAAAGACACCACATTTTTTATTAACTCCTGTGTTTCTTGTCAATTATTAAAAACACCGATGGGTAAAGCATCAGGATTACTGCAATCAATACCAATAGAATCAGGAAAACCATTACAAAGATTGACATTCGATTATTTGGGACCATTCCCTCCTTCTCACGGAAAAAAATACTTAATTGTGGCAACATGTAACGCAACCAAGATGGCCTTTGCAAAAGCGGTAGCAAATGCAACAGGAGCGGAAACAATAAACTTTCTAATGGATTTAATAACATCATATGGAGTCCCGAAATACTTTTGCAGTGATAGGGGAACACATTTTAAAAACAAAGAAGTAGAGGAAGTGTGCAAAAACTTAGGAATTACACAAATATTTTCTAGTGCATACCACCCACAAACAAATGGAATGACAGAATTGATGAATAAGTTAATATGTAATAGTTTAACACACTATGTAAACAAAAATCAAAAAGACTGGGTACTGTACTATAAATTAGAGGTATTCGCATATAATACATGCCCGAGCTCAAGGTAAGCCCTTTCTTTCTATTACACGGTATGGAGGCCAATCAACCATTAGACAATAAAATTATACCAGACAATGACAATTTTAATCTAATAAAATCCCTAGAAATATTACAAGAAATCAGGAAGGATATACCAAACATAATACGAAAAGAACAACAGACACAAAAATTAAATTACGATAAAACTCATAAGACCGTTAATTTTCTACTGGGTCAAAAAGTATTAGTAAAATTTCAATTTCAAGAAGCAAACAAATCAAAAAAATTAGCATACAAGTATAGAGGTCCTTTTAAAATAATAAAAAAAATATCTGAAGTAAATTATGAAGTAGAATTAATATTAAAAGGGAAATCAACTACTGATATCATACACGTGCAAAGAATAAAGCCTTTCACTGATAGGAAATAAAAATGATAATAATAAATAATGGTAAACAATAAATTAGTACTAATCAATATGCATTATTTTATAGTTTGTTTTAGAAATATGTATCAATTCATGATATTGTTAATAACATGCAGCAGAATAATAGCAGAGGAGAAATTAAGCATAACAGTATCCTCAGGAGCATTTTTTAACGAAGTACCCGAAGTAATTGTATATGAGAAAAGTATACCACTAATTTACACACAAAAAATAATAACAGAGGAACAAAATTACATAGACAACTTAATGGAAATAGAAAACTATTGTGAACACAAAAAAAATAACTATTGCTACACTATACAACAATCATTAATATTACTAAAAACACTTAACACGAATATTAACGAAAATAAAAAAAATCTTGAACAAACAGAAGAAAAAGTAGAAAAAAAAAAATATATAACAAAAACAAAAGAGGAATACAGATAATAGGAGATTTCTATAATTTTTGCTGTGATATAGCAACAGAAAAACAAATAAAAATTTTTTACACAAACGAGGAAAAATTAAAACAACAAACAGACAGATTAAGGGATGTATTTGTATCAGATCATAAAGACCTAAACCAAATAACATCCCAATTAAACAATTATACAACTGCGACAAGTAACAAACTCGAAATTTTAAAAAACAGTTTTAATAGATTCCTGAACGAAGACAAAATGAATGAGTTATTAGAAAATACCAAAACTGACAATGAAATAAAAGGGATACAGGAAATTATTTTATCACTAACATCAATGATCATAAAAATTATGAATTATGAAAGAGAGACAAGCACGCAGTTACATTGCAAAATTGGGAAAATACCTTCAAGACTAATAACTATAGACACCCTACACTCAGACTTACAAAAACTTTCCGAAATACTAAAAAAAGATGGATTTGAATTAGCAATAAAGTTAGATAACCTTTCCCTATATTACAATATCCCAATAACAGAATGCCAATTTTCAAAAACACAAGTCCTAATAAAATTAAAAATCCCTATTCGTCAATATAAGTCAAATTGGAAACTATTTCAATATATACCAGCACATTTCAAGTATAACAACTCAACATGCACAATATACTCTGAAAAAACATACATGGCAGTGAATACAATAAACAACGAACACAGAATAATCTCGGGAATAGGTCTTCAACATTGCGATCCCCCGGTAACAGATTTATGTTACACACCAAGGTTCTCCTCAGACATCACGCTAACACCAAGGTGTGTAGAGGCTATTTTTAAAAACTTACCAATAGAAGAAATAAACAAATATTGTTACTTTCAATGTGTAACACAGACTAACAACGAGGAAACAATTATAAAGCAAATTGGAGTCAATACATATGCAATAACTAATCCACAACCAACGCTATTCATAAAAAAAGAAATAGGAAACACAATAACAACACAGCAAATTTACATAAATTATGAACACCCGGGACTTATTAAAATAAAATTACCCTGTAACCATGAGCTAATTAGAAACGAACAAATAATTATCCCTAAAATGTATCCTTGCGAATTAAGCAACAACCACAAATTAACTATACAAAGGGTAGTACCCATATCATGGACTAACATAAAATCACTCAAAATAATACATGAAGAACAGAAAGACAAAATTTACTTCACAAACTTAACAGAAATCATGAATAAGGACTGGACAAAAGATGTTCCAAACTTCCACATTAATAAAAAAATAGAAAATTACGACCAATACTTTAAAGACATTATTTTAGATGAAATGCCAAACAGACTAATAAATGACTTTCTGGGGGACATCATATACATAACAGGGCTTATCTTACTAACCATAAGCATTGCCTTAATCTGCTATAAGATATACCCGGTGGTCATAACAGTACAACTACTTATGACAGCACACGCATTACCCCCACCTATACCCCCAAGGCAATAAATAAAATACTTAAATTAAATAACAAATAACAAAATAAAACTAAATTAAATAATTTTCGCTGCACAAGAGAAGATCCACATGACATCCATAAGTAAGTAGACTGAAAGAAATGACACTGCAATTCAATTCCACCAATTTTGGCCTAATAATAAAAAAAAAAAAAACAGAATATATTTTATTTTTACAAACCCTACCTCATACCTTTCATATTTTTTTTTGCTTTGTATTTAGTAAAGACCAAAAAAAAAAAAAAAAATGTACTACAAATGATACTTATATGTGTATAAAAGTATAAAACCTTGTTTAAATTTTAAGGCTATAATATAAGTAAAACTGTATTGTAAATTAAATTGTAATATTTTTATCAAGAAAAGGCTAAACTTTAGAAATAAAGTACTTCAAATAATATTTATATGTAAAAGTATAAAACTTGGTTTAAATTTTAAGGCTATAATAGAAGTGACACTGTAATTTTTTTTTATCAACATTGTATATGCATGAATTTTTTTTTTAACAAAACCAAAGCATAATCATCAATTAATTACACATATTATATACTGACCAAAATTCATAATCAATGCACCAAAATTACAATTCTTCCGTCGGAACAAGCATATAATTTTTTCCTCTCCAGTTATCCACGAAGACACCAAACCACATATCCACCATGGAGAAATAAATAAACAAACAAAAACACATTACCAGTCCGATTTAAAAACAAAATATATATATGAATAAAAATATATTTATTTGTTACTCGTCCAAATTGTTCGCATTCAAGGCGGCAACAACAAACACATAGTGAGGTGGATGATCGTCGACCGACCATTTGATAAACATGGTGCGACGTTTTCCAATAACGAATAAAATACACGTAAAGGAAGAAAATATAAGTAATATAAAGAAAAATTAGAAATTACAAAATAAATACAACATACCATAAAATATGTATTCCAAGGTAATGCCAGGCAATTTTTTCTATTATTTTTTATTAAATAACACGAACAACATACAACACGAATAAACGCGAAATAGATACAGATGTAGAATTCACAAAAAAAAAAAAAAAAATAATAAAAAAAAAAAACAACAACTATAGAAACATCGGCAACAAAAAATCAGACAACGCATAATCGACGCCAACATATTTCCGACGACAATACAAATTTCTCCGTTTCATGGGAAGAAATATATATCTATCAAAACTCCTACGACAGCCAGGTGTAAAATATGAAGTCATATTTTTGTAATTTCGGAGACTGTTGTAATAAGCTTTTCATTGTTAGTACTTAAGAAATTAGGTTAAGTAAACAATTATTGGTAATAAGAAAAATTATAATAAATAATATAAAACAACAGCAAAAAGCACACAAGTAGGTTAAGATAACAAAATACAAATTATGCATAGTAAGTTAAAAGGATGTAGTAATAAGAAATGTTAGTATGTAAAAACTATGTTAAGAAAACATTTAATTTTTAAACAATATATTTATTTTGACACTAGTCAACTATAATTAAAATTTAAGATTAGTATATAAGAGAGTTGTTAAAACAGGAAAGGGGTCAGAGGTGGTAATCGTGTGACTCGGTTATCACTGGACGCCGTTATTGAATAAAAACGTATTACAATATTTTTGTAGTTCGTTTATTGTATACTTTCGAGTGATCGACGTATACGACAATGTATAAATTTAAAAAAAATTAACGCAGTACTATTAGACAAAATTAATGAGGAAAGAGATGTCTTACAACAATATTTAAATATCGATAAAAAATATAATGTAAACCCTAAGGACTATAGAACAAAACGAAGCTCATTTTTCGGGGGGATTGGAAAATTACAACGAGCCCTATTTGGAGTTTTGACTGAGGAAGAGGGTGAAGAATACCAAAATAAAATTAGAATTTTGGAAGAAAAACAATTAAAAACACTTTTAATACAGAAAGATCAAATTAAAATTTTTGAAAGTACTCTTGATTCAGTGACAACAATTTCATCAGATTTTACTAAAATCAAAAATAATTTGAATGGCTATATAAATAAAATAAATTTCGAAGTAAATAGTCAAAAGGAAGAATTAAAGATAGTAAATATAAAGGAATATATTATGTTATATAACTCAATATACAATAAGCTTATCAATCAATTTTCAAAAGAAACTTCAATTTTATTAAACACAGTAATAACAACCCACAGAGGGCAGATAAATCCACAGATATTAAAACCAACTGAGTTATTAGATCAATTTAAAGACATAAAAATAAATTTACCTTCAAATTTAAACATGCCAATTGAAATAAACATTAAAAATTACTTTGATTTGTGACTGCTCGATTATATTTGTCATGTTTTCGAGAGTCATGTGGCCGCCTCGAGAACGTTCACGGTCGCCAACCACGGACCGAGACCCGAAGGCCGGAGTGCCGTGGATTTTTCTTTTTTTAATATATATAAGAACGGGAATAGGTACATTTGAACCAGTAATAGGAAAGGTGACCGACGGTGAAATAATAACACCTCAATTTGGGGAAAAATATATATATTTATATTTTCCAAATTTAGTATTTAAGTTGGTGCCGAGAAAGCCGAAGGCATAAAACTCGGTCAAAATAAAGTATAAAACTAATAATGCATTTTAAAAAATGAAATATGAACACCACTCAACACACGGCTCCGACGGAGCGGCTCACCGGCGGGAGAACAACAATAATATATCATAATACATAAGTATAATAACAACAATATAATAGCATAGCAATAAATAATAATACCCTAACAGTACCGGCCACGGTGAGAATAATAACAAAGATGTACCAAAATACGTACCAGTAACCAGTGTGTGTCCTGTACCGCCCTTCGGCGCACCAGCAAAACGCGTGCTACTCGCTCATGGTACCGGGAGCTGAGACGGGAGAAAAGGTAGTGGTGGCTTTTGCTGGTGTCGGTCAGTACTTTGCGATCTTAGGTGGCACGGAAAAACGACAGGTGAGGGAGAGGGTCACATATACGTTACTGCTAACATGAGTGGCCGGTACTCTGAGCCGTGGGTACTAGGAGGGGAGCGTGTGTGCGACTGCCGGTAAAGTGGTGAAGTATTGGATCGGCGGAGACTGAGGCGCGCGGGATAGTATGCCTTATCTATTTCGCGGTCGCATGCCGCGCGCATACGGTACCTGCTAGTACAATTATGAATTATAATAATGTTAGTTTGCGTTGGACGTCACAGAAACCCCCCCATGAAAATTCGCTACATCGGAGAGAGCTTTCATGGATGACGATGTTTGAACGCAAACTTAAATAATAGGTAATCGTTAATAATAATTGACGGAAATTTCATACGAGAAATGTGTTGCTATGATCCCTGAGTGCTACCTATGACTTCAGCCTGTTGCAATGGTGAATTGATCGGTTCGTGGAACGGACGGAGGTGAACAACATTGTAAGTCCCAATAGTTCTATTGGTGTTTGGATCTGCCAGAGTGTATGCGTTGTCTTGACGACGGCTGGTGATCACGTAGGGCCCTTCGTATAGCAAGAAGAATTTCTGTATACATTTGTCGACGGAGGAACTTAGGCGATGCGTTTTCACCAATACGCGGGTACCGATGACAAATGATACGGGCACGCCCTGCTTGTCATGGCGGTGTTTTCTTCTTTCGGAGTGGGTGAGCTGGATCTCTCGGGCCATGGTCAGTTTAGTTCTCTGTGCTAGAGGAAGACGAAGAGGGAACGAAACGACATTTCCGAATGGGTTGTATTGTTCGACGGAAAGAAAAAGCTCTTGTGGGGTGTGGCCTGTCGACTCATGGACTGTGTTGTTTAACACCCATTCAATGTACGATACGTACCGTGGCCACTCGGTATGGTTTTCGTGACAGTACGCCCGGAACATGCGTCCGAGTTCTCTCATTACTCTCTCCGCTGGATTGGACTGGGGATGATACACAGACGTCATTGTAGGCGGTACACCGAGGGCTAATAACCGATTCTGCCACACGTTGCTCCGGAATTGTACACCGTGATCGGATACGATGCATCGGGGTTTACCGTATGTGGATATATAGTCATCAATCATGCGGTTGGTTACCGCGACAGCGGTGGCTTTCTTCACTGGGTATAGACGGACGAATCGGGAGAAGTTATCTAGTACGACAAAAATATATCGGACTTGGTTCCAACCCGGAGGGAGAGGACCATATAGGTCGACTAATACTCGCCCGAGTGGGACATCGGCGAGAACAGATCGCATTTCCCCTTCTATACGGACCGTGGACGCTTTAGTCTTCTGACACAACACACAACTTCGGACTACTTCTCGGATACGGGACTGAAAGCTTTTGAAAAAACAGAAATCACGTATGGCGAGTATGCACTTCTTTGGTCCGACATGGCCAAAATGACGGTGCACCTGAGTGATCAGTTCGTCTATCCTGTTGATGGGGATGTAGACGAGCCATTGATCAGTCGACTTGTGTCGTCGATAAAACAGTACCCCCTCTACTAAGCTATAGTGTTCGAGATACGGGGTCTGCTGACTCTGGGGGTCTTTCAGCAGCTGTTGAAGTCTATCGAGGTTAGGGTCCTCCCTCTGGGACATGCAAATTGATTTGAAAGACGATATCTGACGCTCAAACTCGGCTTGAACCTTTTTTGACGTAATTGTTAAAACACATGGAAAACTTGACATCACCTTCTCCGCCTCTTCGCGTCCGGCAGGACTTCTGGATAGAGCATCAATAACATTATCTGAGCCGGGGATGTGTTTTACTTGTAGATTGAACTCTTGAAGGTGTAACGTCCATCGAGTTAATCGAGCATTTCGCAGGCGACATTGGAATAAAAAGGTTAAGGCTTGATGATCAGTCAGGACAGTGACTGGGTATCCTAGGATGAATACCCGAAACTTCTCACAAGCAAAGACTATAGATAACAATTCCAGTTCTGTTATGGAGTAATTGCGCTCAGCGGTGTTTAAAGTGCGGCTAGCAAACGATATTGTACGCCGGTCTCCGCTTGGAGAGATTTGAAACAGCTCAGCACCGAGTCCAACTTTACTCGCATCAGTCTGAAGGTAAAACCTCTGGTCGAAATGTGGATGTGACAGATATTGTTCTGTGAATGATTCACGGACCGCATTAAATAGCTTCAGCTCTTCATACCCAAAACGCCAAGTACAATCTTTTTTGATGAGTTCAATCAGCGGGCTTATAATTGAGGCATGGTGACACGAAAACTTTCGATAGAAATTACAAAAACCGATAAATGATTGTAGCTCTTTTTTGTTCCGAGGCTGGGGAAACTCACGAATGGCTTGAAGCTTTGACGGATCCATAGACATCCCAAGTGGAGTCACAATGTGTCCGAGGAACTTGATCTTTTGTCGGAGAAACTCACACTTGGACAATTTCAATGTCATTCCTGACATGGATATTCTCTTAAACAAAGCGGCGTGGCGTACGAGATGATCGTCAAACGAGGTGGATGAGATTAAAACATCGTCGACATATATGTGCAGATCGTCTAGGTTGTTGTCTGTCCCATTGATTTTAATATTTAGCACAGCCTCTAATGCTTTGCCGAATGCTGTATTCGAAATGTTTAGACCGAAAGGTACGACGCAGAACTGATAAGTCCGCCCTTCAAAAACAAACGCTGTGAATTTACGTACTATTGGATGTAACGGCACTTGCCAATATCCAGCACTAAAATCCAGACTGGATCTCACCGGACGTCACAGATTATATGAAAATTATAGAGTTAAATATATTTTATCAGAATAATTTAATTATTTATTCAATAAATGTACCACTAATAGAAAATCTAAATTTTAATTTATATCGTATCATTAGCTTACCGGTAAACATCGGAATAGGTTTATTTTTATACAATCCCCTGAAGAATATTTAGTCGTAGAAAATAATAAACAATACTATACATTTTTTTCTCAAGATCAGGTGGACAAGTGTAAATATATTAGAATGAATACGATTTGCAGTGTAAGCATCCCGTTATCTAACGCAATTAAGCCGAATTGTGAATTCCAAATGTTTAAAAAGGGTAACATTATACCATCCAACTGTGAGGTTAAGACGATCAACATGGTCCACGATATTTGGTACCACTTAAAAAACAATAACCAATGGTTATATGCCACTCCCGAACCGATGGAAATAGTTATTAGTTGTGGAGAAGAAACGGAAAACACGATTATTAATCAAACAGGCCTATTGTCCCTAAAAACTAATTGCAAAGCATTTACAAAAAACCAGGGATGGAAAACGTTTTTGAAAACGTTTTTAAAAAACGTTATTAAACGGAAAAAAATGAAAAACGAAAACAATTAATAAAACGAAAACGAAAAAACACAAAAAACGAATACAAAAACGTAAAACGGAAATAAATTATAGTATTAATAGTATTATACATTATTTAATTATTTATATCACAAAAAAAAAAATCTGTTATCGAAAACGGAAAAACCCGAAAAACTGATAATTCTGATAATATTGTTGACATTAAAATATATAAATAGCATAGAAGTATAGAACGATTATTATTGTAGGCCACACACACACACGCACTGCGTAGCGGTAAAATTCTATTATCTTATTTATCTGTCATCAAGATGGTCATGGTTCATAGAGTAATCTATAACAGGGTTTCAATAATTATTATATTCAGTACGTGTCTAACAGCCGACCGTGTAGCACGTGTTTTCTTTACGCGAGTGCGCATTTATAAGCTCCCGATAGCACATCACCGCTGGATACACATATACGGGTAATATAATCATATTATGTAACGTCCCTCCTTATCGCATAATGAGCAACGTTAATAAGACGGGCAGACCGTCATTATCGTCGGTCATTAAACCGATATCGAATAGACCTAGTATTAAAACCAATGCAACACAAATAACTAAATCTACAAATGCACACACTCCACAAACCACTCTACCTAGTCGTTCAAAGATACCCAAAACCCCTACTTCCACCACCTCACCTCACACTCCTATTTCGACCGCACCAGCATTTCTGCCATCAACGTCCACAGCGTCCAGCGATATCAACAAACAAGCAATAACTACCAACATCACAACACATAACACAAATCGTAATTATGCGTCCGCGACATCTAATGAAAACTCTCCTAGTAGAGAACAAGCACTCGTGTTTAATTCTATAGACGGCATACCTCAAAGAGAATACATTGTCGCCATAGGTAAAATAATCTCGCCAAAGAACATAGTTTTTGTTTCCCGCATATCGAATAACCGTTTTTGCATTTTTCTCTCAAGCAAGCAAATACTCGACTCACTCTTAGAAGCCACTCAAACTATTACAATAAATGAACAGATAATACAAATACGCAGACTCATAAACCCAGCCAAGAGGATTGTCATTTCTAATGTCTGCCCCTCTATTCCCAACCACGTCATACTCGATGCGCTAAAAAATATCAATGTTATCCCCGTATCCGAAATTGCATACCTCAAAGCAGGTATCAACATTGAGGGATATGAACACATATTAAGCTTCCGCCGCCAAATCTTTATCAAACACGAAGACTCTCCAAACCTCCCCGGATCTCTACCATTACTCCATAATCAAACCGAATATAGAGTATTCTTTACTGACGATAGAATCACTTGCTTTTTATGCAAATCCACTGGACACACCTCCAATAATTGCAAGAAAATTAATGCCAATCCCCAAACCGCAACTTCACCCATACAACCTGAACCTGTGGAAGAACCTTCCTTGGAAGAATCTAGATTATATCCTCATACAAGCACAAGCACTCCAGAAATGAATTTATCCTCCCCACCCCCCCAAAAAAATCCTATTACTCCACACATGCCCCTTCAAAAAATGGAAGGAATCTCAGAAGACCATCAAACCAACAAAACCCACCAATCCTCCTCCCACAACCAGTCCGAAATAACCGAGATAAATTTCAATGCAATTTGCGAACCACATAAAAGACCGTTGTCCGATAATTCATCTCTAACAATACCTGACTCTCCGCCTAAGGTAAACTTAAGCACCGACAGAAGCAGGAATAGTTCAAAAAAAGCTAAAGTAGATAGATCCCGTTCCAATTCCTCATCTAAAACAGCCGACAAAATATCCTATGGGCTTAAACCAGCAGAGGACATCTTCTCCAATGATTCACTCATTTCGCTTCAACAATTCAAATACGTACTGGAGAATTATACCAACAAAAATCTTAATATTCACAATATCTGTAAAGACATAAACTCGGATATTACTTCGCTTATGCTCCTGATCGATGCAATACGACCTAAAATCACTGAACGTACCACCAAAGCTCAACTCACCAGACTGGCGAACTTTTTATTTCAAGCGCTACCTCCACCTCAAGACAATTAACCTCCTTCACAACCCCAATCAGCTCACTCTTAGTATACTTATCACCACTCCTCACATAGTTTACTGGACACCACCTATCAAAACAAGAGCAAAATCTTATCTTTAAAAATAATTAACATGTCAGCTAACATTATACAATGGAACATAAATGGGTTCTACAGCAAATTAGAAGAACTCCAACTAATAATCAAAGACCATACCCCCACAATTATATGTCTACAAGAAACTAATTTTAATACCAAAAGCAATCCTGCACTTCTCCACTTCAACATTTTCAAAAAAAACAGAAATGTATGCAATAGATCGAGCGGAGGAGTCGTTATTCTGGTCAACCACAATTTTCCCTCCGAAGAAATTACACTCCACACTGACTTAGAAGCCATAGCACTCTCAATCACACTTCCTCACATGACCTTAACTTTGTGTAACATTTACATACCCAACCAAAAAGATTTTACACTCTACGATATAGAGCATATCATCCAACAACTACCCAACACGTTTATAATTGTGGGCGACTTCAACAGCCACAGCGAAACCTGGGGTTCGTACAAAACCGACTACAGAGGTAGAATAATCGAAGAGCTACTCTCAAACGACAGTCTTATTATACTAAATAATGGCCAACCCACCAGAATAAATCCTTCAAATGGACATCCGTCAGCCATAGATCTATCCATCACAAACGCGTCCCTATCTCACAAACTAGAATGGAACACCCTCCCCGATATATATAGCAGCGATCATATCCCTATAGAAATATTGATCACGCTTCCGCTTGATAATTCACGCCTTAATTACCCCCCTATGTGGAAAATTAAAAACGCCAACTGGAATCTATTCTCATCTACCTTGGAGGTAAATACTCCCTCTTTACCTACTCCTTCCAGAACAAGCATCACCACTGATGTAGCAAACTTTACCACCCTTATTCAAGACACTGCTAAAATCTCCATAGGCGAATCTTTAAATAAGACTACACATAGACCCAGAGTACCATGGTGGAACGATGACATCAAAAAATCCATCCAAATCAAAAACAAAGCACTAAAAACATTTCAAACTTCCAAGACCCAAGAAGACTTTATCGCCCTCAAAAGATGCAAAGCACGTACCAGATTCCTCGTTAAAAACAGCAAGGCTTCAAGTTGGAAAAACTTCGTGTCCAGCATACATAACCAAACGGACTCTTCCATTGTTTGGAAAAAAATTAAATCCATAAAAGGGACCAATAGATCTAACGTCATAAATCTACTTATTGACTCTAAACTCTCCACATCACCTTATGACGTAGCCAATTCTCTGGGACGTATATTCCATGAAAATTCTTGCAATGCTAACTATGACCAAGATTTCTTATACTACTCGCAATGTTATGCCAACCCAGTCAACACAGTAGATCCTCTCGACCCCCAGCAATCCCTACTAAACTCTCCACTGAAGATCGAGGAACTTGAAGACGCTCTCCACAACTGTAAAAGTAAATCCCCTGGCCCTGATGGGATTCCCTACTCCTTCATCAAAAACTTCCCAAAAAACACCTTAAATCACCTCTTAACCATCTATAACTTAATTTGGGATAGTAACGTCTTCCCTGAATCTTGGAAACATGGTTATGTCATCCCCATACTCAAGCCTAACAAAAATAAATTCTTAGCAGAAAGCTACCGCCCCATTTGTCTACTCAACACCTTATGTAAGTTACTCGAAAAAATAGTCAATCGTCGACTTATATGGTTTATTGAAAACCTCAACTTTCTCACCTCCGAACAAAATGGATTCCGATGTAATAGAAGTACAATGAACAACCTTCTAACCATTAAAAATGAACTTCACTCTTCCTTAAACAACAAACAAAACCTGGGAATGATAAGCTTTGATATAGTCAAAGCATATGACACGGCGTGGAGACCCAGAATATTAAATAAACTCAATAAAATTATTGCCAAAGGATACATGCTAGATTTCATCTCGAATTTCCTCAACCACCGCACCTTTCAAGTAAAAACCTCCAACACGCTTTCAGACACCTTTCTCCAAGAAAGTGGGGTTCCACAGGGGTCCACTATCTCCGTAACTCTTTTTCTGATCGCCATCAACGACATATCAGAAGGAATATCACGCCCAAACATACCTCTATTATTCGCAGACGACTTCACTATTCTTTGCCACAGTACAAACGTTAATTCTATTCAATCGTTACTTCAAGATTCCACGAACAAACTCACATCCTGGTCGAAAACTTCCGGCTTCCGATTTTCCCCGGAAAAAACCAACCTTATAGTTTTCAGCCATAACAGAAATAAGAAGAAAATACACATTAACATCGGAAACCAAGTCGTAGAAAACCAACCCAATGTTAAAATACTGGGCATCATTTTTGATCATAAAGCTTCATGGACCCCCCATATTCTTAATCTCAAGAACATTACCACGCCAAGATTGAACATCATAAAAACTCTAGCTCATACCTCATGGGGAGCCAAATCTCAAACCCTCCTTAAAATACACAAAGCATTCATACTATCGAAACTTGATTACGGCGCTCCAATCTTCTCATCAGCGAAACACACCAAACTTAAAATACTGGAGACTATCCACAACTCGGGAATCCGACTCTCCATTGGAGCCTTCCGTTCTAGCCCCATCAAAAGCATCTTAAACATTGCTGGAATTCCATCCCTAGAAGTACGGTGGAGAGAACAAACCCACAAATTAGCAGCAAGAATATCAAGATCCCCCCAAAATCAAATTCACCACCCTAAACATACATTCAATCACACTTATATAAAATACGACCTCGAAAATATAATCCCATATGAAAAATCCCTATGCCCCCCATGGCAGTTCAACATGAATATTAACATTGACCTACATCAATTCCCTAAAAACTCAACCTGTCCCCACATTTTCAAGAATGCTTTCAGAGACTTCTGCTCACGCGCCCACCCACAAACTCATATATATACAGATGCCTCCATCATCGAAGGACGAGTCGGGATGGCTATCATATGCGATGAAACTACATTACAATGGAAACTCTCAGACAAATGCTCTATTTATACAGCAGAAGCCCTGGCGATTCTTAAAGCTATCGAGTTCACCATATCTGAAATAAACGACAACAATATTACAATATTTAGTGACTCCCTCTCAGCTCTTACCAGCCTCCAAAATCTGTATTCCCCTTCTGATATCGTTAGAAAAATTCAAAACACCCACTACATAGCAAAACAACAGGACAAAAACATCACATACTCTTGGATTCCTGGCCACTGTAACATAGACGGCAACGAACTTGCAGACACAGCCGCCAAACTCGCTCACACTTCCCCAAATTCTATCAACCTACCCATTTTCTCTCTCAACGACATAAAGAGGGTCATCGAAAATGATACATTACTTCAGCGTCAAAAGGAATGGAATGAAATGTCAACCAAACTGAACGAAATCAAGAGATCCGCCTTACCGTATCCTTCTCCAGATAACATCTCAAGAAAACACGAGACCTCTATAAACCGTCTCAGAATTGGCCACACACACCTTACACACTCCCACTTAATGAAGAAGGAAGACCCCCCAGTTTGCACATGTTGCGGAACACTACTTACTGTGAAACATATCTTAACCGAATGCAGAATATACGACGAAGAAAGAAGGCTATATCAAATATCCAACCACCTTGCTGAAGCACTCAACCCAGACCCCAACAATATACACAAGATCATACTATTTCTCAGACAAACGAATCTTATAAACAAACTGTAAATTGTAAATAATACTATTCACGTAACTCCTAATTATTACTACTTTGTCTTGTTTTAAATACTAAATCACTTTGTATATCTTTTTAAATATTAATGTAATATGTAAATATACTAATATATAATGTACTGTTACATCCAATGGCCATAGACGCCGCGGATAGTTGTTTAATAAAAAAAAAAAAAAAATTATTATATTATACTATTATCTTTTGGAGGTTGATTAATCATGCTTTTGTCTAATTAAACCTAACCTAACTTATAAGTTTAAGATCATAGAGAATTTGAGTATAAGTAATAAGGTCTATGCTTATAAGCAAATACTATCGTATATATTATATTTTGTTGATTGTTATAACTTAATAATTAATATATTAGGTGTTGTTATTGTTAAATAGTTTAATATGCATTGTGATTACTGATTTGTGATAAATTAAAAAAAATTACCAAAAACGTTATTTAGAAACAATAAGAAAATAACGTTTTTAAAAACGTTAATCAAAAACGCTATGGAAAAATAACGTTTTTAAAAACGTTAATCAAAAACGATATTGAAAAATAACGTTTTTTTAAAAACGTTAATCAAAAACGTAATAACCAAAAACGTTTAAAAACGTTAAACAAAAACGATATTTTTTAAATCAATAAACAAAAACGAAAACGAAAAAATTAAAAACGTTTTCCATCCCTGCAAAAAACACTCTTATAATTTCAAAATATAAAAACCAAAGTCATTTTTCAAAAGACTACTTACCTCCTTTCCATCTACCTAACTTTACCAAAAACTTAAATAAGATAATCATGAAACAAAATGTACCACACGATAACGTAGATACGATTGAAATACCCAGAAAATTCAATGACTTAAAACTTCATGCTAAATCACTTTCAGTTTTAAATAGAGAAATAGAAAATCTTTTAAGAGATAATGCTAAAGAAAAAAACAACAAATATTCACTCTACCGGAATTACAGCATTAATAATAATAACAATAGTGGTAATAATATATAAAATAATTAGATATGTAAAAAATAGGGGTAAAAAAACTAATAGCAAAACCAAGGATAAAGTCAATGTAGTATATCACGTGGATAAGAATAAAATACAAAAAGATAACAATATAACAGTTGAAGAAATTGTCGAAACTTAAATATATTACGTGATAATTGATAAACAAAAAATTATAGTAAAAATCAGTGCAACTTGGTACCGGTTTATAATTAACTAAATTATGTAATAGGTACTTATACATTTATATATATATATATATTAATTTTTTTTTCTCTTTATAATGTTAACATAAAAGTCGAGTTTCAGATATAGCAGATGTCAAACACCAATTTAGCTGGGATAATCAACCTAAAAGAACCAACAATATTCAAATTATTTATGGATTAAGGTTATTGTATTAAATTATAATTTTTTTTTTTTAATGTTCATTTTTGAGTACTATATAGATAGTACTATAGAGATTAGAAATTACAAAACTAATTAAATTTGATAATGTATACATATGTAGATTAGGTTTATATGTATAAAAATGTAAAAAAAAAAAACATGGAAAATCACGAAAAACTTCACCATGTTCAGTCATTTTTTTTTTAAATTTTTTTTAAGGGAGGGAGTAATGTAACAATTATAATATGTTACATGATACCTAAATATATATATATGTACTACACGTCTACACACTTAACATTATGTACGATGAACTGCTGACCCAGGGTCGGATTAAAGGGGGGGCAGAGGGGGCATCTGCCCCCGGGCGCAAGATTTTAAAGGCGCAAAGTTTTGAAATATTGTAGATTTAGAGTGAAAAAACTATTAGCGATTACGACAGTGTACACGGCGCGCAAACTCACATAAGCGTTTCCACAAATTTACCGATATCTGAATTACAAGTAATAACTAGTTCCAGTGTCCAGGTAATAATAATAATTATTTAACGTCTATATAATCCTCAAAAAATCTACTTCGGAGAACAGAACGGCGTGAATTACAGATAATCAACAAAAGTTCTAGTCAGACAGTTAAACTCGTAAACAACTAAACAAGTCAACAACTCCGATTTATGGGTAATTCATTATTATTGTAAGCCGTTCTGTGCTAATATTTTTTTTCAATGTTTGTACAGTTGAACATCTTGACATTTTTTTGAATAAGATATTTTTTCAAGTTGAGGCACATAATTTGGGTATTGATTTCACTTCTTTAATAAGCTCCAAATTCTATTTTTTCAACCGTGGCCCTTTTTGGCACAGAACTATGAGATTGATTTCACATCTTTATTAACACCAAAGTTTTATCTTTTCTCCCAATCTCTTCAACTTACGCACAGAAAGCCTTTTTTAATGTCCATTTTGAGTACTATATTTTTATATCATCAGAAATACTTATATTGTCGATTATTGCTATTAAATAGGAATATTATTAAATTATAAAAAAAATAATAATAATAAAACATAATCATATTTATAATACGTAAAACCAACACTATTTGTATAAATAAAAAGTATAATTTGCCTCTGGCGGGGTAGAAATACTCGCAAGCAAATACTTATAATACACAAATAGTCTACACATGGTTAAAAAGAAATATGGTTCTAGAAAGTTTTGAAAAGCATCCAATTAAAATAAATTGTTAATGGTCATAATTGACAATATAAGAAAGTTAATTAAAGTTATAGAGATTAGAAATTACAAAACCAATTAAATTTGGTAATGTATACATATGTAGATTAGGTTTATATGTATATAAAAGTAAAAAAAAACATGGAAAATCACGAAAAACTTCACCATGTTCAGTAATTTTTTTTTTTTTTTTTTTAAGGGAGGGAGTAATGTAACAATTATAATATGTTACATGATACCTAAATATATATATATGTACTACACGTCTACACACTTAACATTATGTACGATGAACTGCTGACCAATACAATAATATTAACACACACTCATAACTGTAAGACCTATGGTCAATACACACCATGGATGAAGTAAGGGAGTTCACTGTGTACCTTAGACCTCAACACTCAACAAACATCGAACTCCGTATAACTACGATATAGTCAGATAGTTGGATAGAATATAATTTATATATAGCTTGTGAGTATTATTATTTGTAAGTGTTTAATCTATAATAAAACTTAATGATAACTGAAACGGAATCCTAGTTATTTAAATATATTTAAGATCCTGTTATATATATATCTACCCCTGGCTACGGTAATTATATCTATAGAGTCCTACGACTCTCACTGGATATCTTATATTTAACTGGTCGTTCCCCCGACCACGTTACAGTATCATATAATAGAATATATTATTATACCTAGTCTGTTATATTTTATAGGTTATAGTACCTATAATCCCCGGTATAATCTTAAACTTAAACATGAAATATGAAGTTTCATAACTATATTACCATGAATTTTATTTTAATATTTTATCTTATTATATCCATAATTTTTTTCCTTAAGATTATATTAATTTAATTTTAATATAACTTATAGGTTAATTGAATTTATGTATTATAATTCCGTAGTTTGTACCTTTTAATTTGTAAATAGTATATAATATGTATAATGTATATAATTAGTTATTGTTGTAATATATAATATATTAACAACATTTTTTTTCGGAATGTGGACTTTAATAACATTATATGAACCACCAAATGACCATGAGACAACAGAGTTAATACCAAATGGATGGTTGATTAACAATAAATACTGTTGGTATCCATTATCATTTCGACTATCCACTATAAAAAGCCTTGCTAAATCTGAATCATCACCAGTTTTTGAGGAATGGGACAAATGTAAGATTGACATTCTTGAATATAATATTGGTAAGCTATTATACAATATATTCCGTAATATAGAATAATAATATACTAATTATAAATAAGATATTTAAAGAATTTAGTTTGTAATAATAAGTTGCTATTATATTTCAGATAGTTATGACTTATGAGTATGGTTTTAAGCTAATGCTCAGAGCAGCTAAAAATAAGCCATTATATTCTGAATGTGAAAAAAATAAAGGCCGAGGAAAAAGAATTAAAAAAAAGTCTAAATTTATGGAATTAGTCATGATATAATAAACTAGGTATTATTTTAACAGTCGTATTTATGTTTTTTGTTGCGCAAATATGGCACTGGTCTTCCGCCAATTTTCATTGGTTTAAATATTATCATAGTATCAAGCTTTTTTTAGCGGGATTCTGGGGTTTGGAATTTAATCATGATAAAACTATTATCATATTAAAAATATTAAATTTTTGATATTTTGATTTAATAAATGCAAAATATTAAGTACTTCTGCTGTTTAATATTTACCAGTCTAAAATCATTATTTATAATGCTGGTTTGTATTTTCGAACGCTGTATGAGCGGCAGCAAGAAAAAAAATATAGTTAAGGACCAAAATGTACACTTAGATAGGTTCCCTAAAAATATAGACTTGAGAAATAAGTGGATAAGTCAAATATCACAGGGTTCATCTATAAAAAATGTAGATTTTGAAAAAGCTTTGTATAATAGAGGACCAGGTAAGTATAAAATTTGCATCTACCAGTAAAAGTAGTCGAATGCTTAGTGAGAACACGTACTTTTATTAGATTGAATTATTTAAATAAAATTATCCTTTCAGCAACTATAACACAAAAAAACGAAAATTCAAGAAAAATAAAAAAGTTTCAATAAACAAAAGTTCTAAAATATCTATAATAATATATAATACTTACCTACTTCTTTGTTTTCTTCTCTATATGATTAAATATTGTTCTGTTATTAAAAATAGGTACACACCTAGGTACATAAGTAATTATTCGTAAGTATGAGCACTTAAATTTTTGATTATTAACTTATATTATAGCTATAGATTCCACAACGAATTTTAATATTTGAAAGTAAGTAAAATGTAAGTAGTAAAGTAAGTACTAAAGTAAACGGTTACGATTTTACGAAAATTAAATATATCAGTGAATCAGTTATCACTTATCACAATAATCTAAACAACCAATGAGAAATAGCGAAAGTCCAGCGCCATGTTTCCGTTAGCAATAATATTAGTTGGTAGAAGAGGGGGTATGCCGTATGCGTATGCGTATCCAGCGCTACGGTAGTGGCGCGAAGCTAAGTAAAAAAAAAGCGAAGCGGTCACTACCGTAGTATATTACACGAGCCAGAGTTTGCCCATTGAATGTGTGTAAATTTGCCCGTTTTCTTTAGCCAGGGCTACAGACCTAACGAATGAACGGATTGGTCTGTTTGTGGTATCAATAGATCGGGCATGATTTGTAGATTATACCTTTGTCATTTTCGAAAAAATTGGTTGAATAATAACGAATATATTAGCAAAAAAATCAAGTATTTTTGAAGCAAAAAGATATTGTGCTTGACCGTTTTTAGTTATTACGTTTCACGCAGCAGCGCACGAGACCGTATTACCCCCTCTATTCCGTATACATTTTCGTCGCGGTCGTACACTGGGCAGCGGTTGCGACTTGCGGACTTGCGGTTCCCGCCGTTGCCCGCGTCTTTGCTTATCGTATTCGTAATTTCTGTTATCGACATTCATCATGAAAAAATAAAAAAAATTTTAATTAAAATTATTTTGTCATGACATTCATATTTTTGGCGACGTTCGATGTAGATGCGTATAGCCGCCGCCGCGCCGGTAGAAAAACTACGTTTTATTTGTCATCTTATTTTATTTGTTGTAATTGTAGTAGGCCATACTACCAGCTATACTAATATATTATCTATTTATATTATAATTTGTGATTCTTTATTTATAAAATGGTTTCTAAAACATATAAACAGAAGTTACGAAAAAGGAGAAATTATTGAGAAAAAAAAAACGACAAATACAATGTGTATGGATGAATGTTTAATAAAGATAATAGATAAATGGCTACGATGTAATTACACTGCAATACATTTTGAACCATGGCCTCAAGGGGGTAAAAATGTACATTAACTTAGCATTTATTTATGATATCACATATTTATAATGCTGAAGTCTTATAGATGACTAGTGTTTTTTTACTTAGCAATTTTTTACACGGAGTCGACGAAGTGTTTTTGTTGGGATCATATAATCTGTGATCATACCTAGTTTATTATATCATGGAATTAGTTAAAGAGATTAGTCCTTTGAGCTCTGATGATGATGACAACGATGATTGTGATCAAGAATTAAATAAACGGAAGAAGATAGATCAGAATCAGATATTGTCTGATGAGTATCCTACTTTCCCAACAAATAAGCAAACTGCAACAAGTAATAATATTAGAAAATAATTAAATTCATTTATATGTTATATTAAAAAAATTATTTAATAAAGGTATGTACAATGATAATGAACAAGTTCCACAATATTGAGAATTGCAAACAAGAAACCTACTAGATTACAAAGGTAAATTAGTAGTTTTATGGATGAATAATTACACATGTAAATATGTTTATGTAATGTAAAAACATATAACCATTATTGTTACAATAAACTTATTAATTGATTTTATAATATTTGTTATAGATCAAATTCAACAAAATCTGCAAAAGATTCCAACATAAATGACAGCTGTAATCAATATTTATGAAGTTTTATATTTTATACTTTTAATTTTTAATAATAATTAATTTTTATTATACAATTATATGATAACCATGTAGGTATTCAATTTGATTTTTTTTTTTTTTTAATTCTTTTTTATTTATTATAATACTTATTATAAGGTTTATTATTATTATATCTAATATCTTTTGCATTATAATCTAAAGTTTAGATGAGTTTTTATATAAGTAAAATTAATTATATTTATATTTATATTCTTTTATTAAGTATATACTTTTTATAATTATATAAAGTAATTTTTTAATTTTATATTATTAATATATAGGTATATGTATATTTATTTTGTAATTGGGCTATTAAAGCTATAAATAATTAATATAATATTCATTTGGTGATATTAATTAATACATAATTATAATAATATATCAATTAAACGATAAAATAATAAATAAAGTATTATTATTATTATTATAAATTGTATAGATTTTTTTACAAGTATTCTATAAAAGTAATCAGATAAAAATATGGACAAAATATAAACATTTTAAACCATTTTTAAAAATAATCTTATAAATCATGCTGAAACATTTAAAAAATATTATTTTGGTATAAAAAAAAAACCCAAAATACATTTTTAAAATATTTAAAAATCATGTTTAAAATGTTTTCCTAATATTTTTAAAACATTATTTTGTAATCCGAAAAAAATATTTTTAAAACATTTAATATGAAATCTAAAGCTGGCCATTAAAACATTTTAAAAATGAATTTTTAATGTTGGAAAAATATATTTGAAATATTATTTACAACATATAAAAAATATTTTTATGCTGCCTGGGTATTAATAATATTATATTGTAGTATGAAGCGTATACACACGTTACTTGCGTTTCACCTTGCAGGTTATATAATATAAATATAATATACACACACACACGCGCGCGCGCGCGCTCGTGCATTATAACTTCCGCCGCAATTAATTTTTCATTACCCTGCAGCGGCGGCGCGTGCGGCCGCTGTTGTCGGTTGACGCGTGTCGTCCTCGTTTAATAATATCGTATCTCCATCGCGGTATGTATAAAATATATAAATACTTAATGACGTAAATATATATATATATATATACGCGTTTATATTATAAAATGTACATATAAATTATTCCGTTAGCCGACGCCGCATTTGGCGATACGTCGCGTGCGGCGTGCCGTCCGCCACCACTGTCGATGGATGCTTTTGGTCGTCGTCATCAAAAGTCTGATTGCTGGGTAGTTTACCACTACCAACATAGCACACGCACGCCGACACTCTCACGCGAAACGTCACCGAGAATTCCCACAAGAATGCGTACGCCAACGGTCTCGTCCACCCATTGTACCTACACGTTTGTCCGACATTGCGATGACGTCCAACTTCCGTACGCTTGAGAGTCTCAAACGCCCCTCCGCCATCTGCTCGGTGGTCCGAATAAACAGCTCAGAGATTAGGGTCGGAAGACCAATTTTATATAGTTAAAAGTAGCATCAGCATGCATTTCTATTCCTCCGTTCAAAACTACTTCATTAATGATCTCTGGTCAAGTAAATATTATATGGCATTTACCATGATCGTCAACTATGCTCTCTTGGAAAAATGGATGATCGTTGCATTTAAATAAATTCTGATTTTCATCCAACATTTTTCCAAGTGCATTTAACGTTACTGGTAATGCTGGAACATTATTGCGTCTTGCACAACGCATTGATGGTTTGGCTGTTGGCCAAGGATAAAGAATGGCGGCATTTGGATTTCAAGATATATATTATATATTTTATTAAAATATATATTTTTTGTAAATGGGGATAATAATATTCAGGTACCAGTACCAAAATAAACATTATATATAAATATTAAATATTGTAAATACCATAGGTCTAAAAAAGACTAAGTAATCCAATTTTAATTCAATATTTATTAAAAACACATGTATTCATTATAAATATAATTTAATACATTGTTATAAATGTACATATTATAATGCCATTCTGAATTTATGAGAATAAAATTAAAGATATCTATGCATTTTGAATTAATATAATTAAGTGGAATCCGCCCTTTTTGGCCATTCCTAATATAACAATGATTATATTAAATTATATATTTGTAAATGCATTTATAAATATATATAATTATGCTTATTAAGATTATTACATTAATTTAACACCCATTAATTGTCCATTATAATTGATAATTATTTTATAATATGATTTTATTATTGTATTTTTTTTTTTTGTTTTATTTACCTATCTTAATTTATATTATCTAAAGGAAGTAACCATTTTTATTTTCATATCTTTAGCTCAATAAGCGAAGAACATTAAACATATTTACTTCCAGTAGCTTCATTTAAATTTTAAAAACTAATTTTTGTTTGTATTTCTCTTTCTTAATTTTCTCGGAAGTGGATTATTCTATTATTCATTTTGTTACTATCTACATTACTATAGCATACAATTATTAGTCATGTTCTTACCCATTCCTACTAATACATAAGACAGTGTAAAAAAATAGTATAAAACTATTAAAAATATATTCAACGTTTATTAAGTTTTTGTTAATTTTATAATAAATAACTATTATTATTTTTTTGTTAACACATGGTACAACGTGTTTTTTTACTAATGTAACAAGGTATGTTATTAAGTTTTTGTTAATTTTATAATAAATAACTATTATTATTTTTTTGTTAACACATGGTACAACGTGTTTTTTTTTACTAATGTCACAAGGTATGTTATTACATATATTATTTTAAAATGTTATTGTTAAGTGCGTTTCATTTTGAATTTGATAAAATTTACCAATATGAACCCTCTATTAGTTCAGTGACATTAGCCGGAAATCTTATTGTAGAAGAAATTGCTACAATTTGTGACAATGATGATACCAAAGTCATGCCTAAAGAAAAAAAAAAGAAAGACAGACTACATAAATAATATGAATTTGTTTATTGTTATTGATGTGTAATATTTTATCCATAATTGCCAAAGCTGAAATAACAAATAAAAACAAATAAATAAATATATTAAGTTAAAGAAACCATAATTTTATCTCTTTTCATACAGCCGGACTGGGTATTTTCTATGTAAGAAGTTAATTGCTCAGCAGTAATATTATCATCACCAATATTAGGTTGTTGTTAGGAAATCAAATTGTTCATCCATTGGTTATCATCAAACTACAAACAAATATTATGCAGGACACAACAAGCAATTATAGTTTGTGGAATCAGTTCTATTTTTTTCATATCTAAATACTTCAAGCGTCTAAAACGGCCTATATAATTGAAAATGTAAGTGTTTATTATAATGTTATTTTTAATTTGTAATTTATAATGAATAAAAAAAAAGTGAAATACCTTTTAACAGTGCAAAGCATCTTTCAATGGACTGCCTAGTGTTGTGAACCCCTGCACGCGCCGCACGGTTATGCTCACTCAGCATATTGGGTGTGAGCGGACGTATGGGTTCACACGACCGTCAGTCTGTATTACGTAGAGCTACGAGATTGTCTATAATTTGATTTGTTTATTATAACGTGTACAATAAAAAACCAGTAGTTAGAACTAACAGTTGAGTGTGAGTTATTTAAGGGTAACCCAACCAACGTTGTATAAACGTCTCAGTTCGAAAGTACTAGTTGGCTAAACCCTGACAAACGGCAAACCACGAACTCTGTAAGCACGGATTCAACCGGGCTTACAACAAAATTGGTGTCAGGTGTGGGGTGTGTCACTCGTCAAGGAGCCAATCAACTAGAACAACTCCGGACTACACGATAGCCAAGCGGTCAACTCTTCCGAGCGATCAATCAATTCAAGCGACCAAGCAGCCAAGCAGTCGATTGACCAAGCAGCCAAGCAGTCACGTGATTTGGTCTACTCAACAAGGGGTACTTCAGTATGCAGACTCGGTGCCCATCGCCCAAGATGAAGATAACGTTACTGTGAGTCGTTGTAACTAAAATTATACGCAAACGTGGTGGTAATAACTTAAGGAACAAAAATTTTAATAATTTAAATATTATAATATTAATATCAATTTTATTTTATATAACACCACACGTTCTTTATTTTTGCAAAAAAAATGTTATATATATACGTCTGTTATATTCACGAGTAAATTAATTCGTGGAATAACACAGGACATATACATAGATATTCTTAACATTTGTTTTTTTTTTCTATATATATATATTTTATATATATAATTGCGGATGTAAGCATTATAACCGGTGTCGTGATATAAATGTAAAAAAATATATATATATATATGCTCATACGTGGGAGCGTGCGAATTTAGACATATACATTATAACATATATACGCATACCGTGTATAGTATAGTGGGCTGGTCGTTCCATACGGCAATAATACCTAACGGCTTAAATAATCAGGAGAGGTGAATGTCGGCGGAGGACTCCAACGACGAATACCTTCCGGGCGCTGCTTATGATAGTGACGACAGTAGAGTAGGGGCAGATTCTAGACCTAGGCCTTTTGTTACGAACCGTCCTCGCACTAGAGCATTCGTCAGCAAAAATACCGACGTACCATCAGCGGTGCAAAGCGTAGGAACCAACACCGCGCGCCCCCCATCAGTGGCCACTAACGACACATTCGACGACGTCGTAGCAGCCGCCGCCGCCGCGGTATCCGGCACTACTGACCTACATATCAACCCACGCGCCGACGAGTTTACGTTAACACACACACACGCGCGCAACGACGCGCAGACGTCCGATACTATAGTCCGGCCGCCGAGAGAACGCTACTCGCTCGCGCATCCAAATGATCGAGCTCCGCGGTATCGTACCCAAATTTCTCCCACTCTACCACCTAGTCGCCGCCGTAAATTCCCCCACTCAGTACGCAGCGACCGGTGGCTAATTTCACAGCCGCCGCCGCTTAGCAGTAAACGGTGGTTGTATACACCGGCTCAAGTTATAGAGCGCCATAAAAACCAAACTACGCGGGAACGCTTATGCGATCACGCAGTACCGGGACGTTGAGCGATGGGAATCGCTTAAAACCTTACTAGAGGAAGAATTCTGCGCTCAACGGACCGCTACGCATGTGCAACTTGAATTGAACGCAACGCGACAGCGAGAGGGAGATACGGTCAGCAGCTACTCGACTCGGATACAAACATTGTTCCATGAACTATGTAATGCAAGTGTGGTAGGAAAAACGGCCGCTGAAGCCGTAATTATCCGCGAACACATAAAGGGGCAAACGTTAGCCATATTCATTGAGGGACTAAGGCAACCCATGAAAACGATAATTAAAGCAGGTAAACCGGCATCGTTGGAAATGGCAATAAAGGAGAGTATGGAGGAAGAACGATTGTATAAATCCGACAAGGAGTCGCAACGATTTTTCTCCAACTCTAAACCAGGAGGAAAGACCCGATACTGTAACCGATGTAAAACTAACACTCACCATACAGAAAATTGTCGTTTTATTAAAGGCACACAGACGGGAAAATCCAACCATTCGACCCATACACAAGCGAAGTCTGAAACGGTATCCCCCACGGGAGGGGGAGAAAGAAAAAAAAAATCCTATTGCAATTTTTGCAAGATTCCGGGTCATGACATAATAGAATGTCGCAAAAAGAAGAGGCAAGAGGGACAAAGTACACCAACGGGCACGTCGGGAAACGACGGGCGCTCGTCTGTGAAGTGCGAACAGACGGTGCGCAACCTCAAGCTCACGGCAGTGTCAAAGGAATCTACGTCATCTCAATCGGACTCGTAGACAACCATGCCAAAATGGACATTCCCCAATGCCACCAAGGGTCAGCAAACTTACTATTAGACACGGGGGCTGACCTAAACTTAATAAAACTGGACACCTTGTCTGACAATGTAAAGGTGAATACTGACCGGACCTATAGCCTCCAAGGTATTCATAAAACACCGGTCGCCACGATGGGATCCGTCCTGCTGGACATCCACATCGGAAATTCTACACAGCCTACCGAATTCCAGGTGATACCAATGGCTTTCCCGATACCACAGGACGGGATCATGGGACGACCACTTCTGGAACAACTAAAGGCTGTAATCGACTGCAATCAGGGAACATTGACGTGGGATATTTCCAACAACGAGATAACGGTACCACCGCGCAGCCAGGTAGTAATACCAGTCTGTACCACGAACGTCGTCGGAGACAACCGAGACGTTCTGATTCATTCACAACAGCTCGCAGAGGACCTATTCTGTGGGAATGTGTTGGATACTGTACAAAACGGACAGGTACGGATATGCATAGCTAACTCGAGAGAGGTGCCAATACAAATGGAACCACCTCACTTGAACGAGCTATCACACCAGCTGCTCGACGAGGCGCAAGCTAAGACTATATTCAGCATACAAAGGGCCGATAACCGACAGAACAGAATCAACCTGTTACAAAAAACACTACGATTAGACCACGCCAACAAAGAAGAAAGGAAGTCGGTAGAAAACATCTGTAACGAATATGCGGACATTTTTCATCTCGAAGGTGACACCATCTCGTGCACGGATGCCGTGCAACATGAGATTAAAATACCACAGGGCGCACAGCCGGTTCACCAAAGACCTTACCGTCTTCCCTACTCGCAGCAATCAGAAATAAACAAACAAGTAAACGAGCTCTTACAAGATGGAGTAATCACCACGAGTGACAGTCCCTGGAATGCACCTCTCTTGATCGTACCAAAAAAGGTCAACGCTACGGGAGAACAAAAATACCGAGTGGTCGTGGACTATAGAAAGCTCAACAGCATCACCATCAGCGACGCGTTCCCAATGCCCAACATCAACGAAATATTAGATCAACTAGGTAGAGCAAAGTATTTCAGCTGCCTAGATATGGCTAGTGGTTATCACCAGGTACCACTACACCCTAAGGACCAAGAGAAGACTGCCTTTAGTACCAACCAAGGACATTTTCAGTTTCAAAGAATGTCTTTTGGACTAAAGGGGGCACCCTCGACGTTCCAACGTCTTGTCAACAGAGTACTAATGGGTATAAATGGTTTCCGGGCCTTCGTATATCTGGATGACGTGATAGTGATAGCTTCATCCATCCAAGAACACGAAGAGCGTCTTAGGGAGGTATTTGACCATCTGAGGCAATATAATCTCAAGTTGCAGCCGAGCAAGTGCGAATTTATGCGACGGGAAGTAAATTACCTAGGGCACATTATATCTGAGGAGGGCATAAAACCAGACCCTAAAAAGACGTCGTGTTTGACTAACTTTCCAGTGCCACGCAACCCGAGGGAGGTTAAATCCTTCCTGAGACTCGCGGGTTACTATCGAAAGTTTGTCAAAGATTTCAGTCAAATATCCAAACCACTCACCACGCTTCTCAAGAAAGAAGCGAGGTTTGAGCGGACGGACATGTGCCAACACTCCTTTGAGACGCTTAAGGGGGCCCTTACCACGGAACCAATACTACAACACCCGGATTTCTCTCAGCCATTCCTGATTACCACCGATGCGTCAAATTCGGCTATTGGGGCCGTTTTGTCGCAAGGACGAGTGGGATCGGATTTGCCAATATCGTATATATCAAGAACACTTAACAAAGCGGAGGTAAACTATAACACTACAGAAAAGGAATTGCTGGCCATTGTGTGAGCCGTAAAATAATTCAGACATTACGTGTTCGGGCACAAGTTCTATATCATCACTGACCACCGACCGTTAACCTGGTTATTTTCAGTGGCCGACCCAGGCGCGAGACTCATACGCTGGAGACTCAAGCTAGAGGAACATGACTACGAAATAATTTATAAACCGGGAGTTCTCAATACCAACGCCGATGCCTTGAGTAGGATACCACACATAAAATATTTTAATTACCTGGAAAGTGCTTACGATAACTTCGAACGTAACGACTCTCCGGTTATTAACCACCGAGTTATCGAGGTAGAAGGGGGTCTATTCGAAGCGACTCAAGACTAT
Organism: Diuraphis noxia; assembly: GCF_037042655.1. Lineage (NCBI taxonomy): Eukaryota > Metazoa > Arthropoda > Insecta > Hemiptera > Aphididae > Diuraphis > Diuraphis noxia. The sequence continues at coordinate 27,101,373 of NW_028301711.1, forward strand.
GCACTAGCACATTGTGTATCCGAAGATTTAGACATGTCCCGCGGAATAGCCCTGGAGTTTAATCGACGTTTTGGACATACCGACGTACTCAAGGGACAACAAAAAAGAGTAACAGAAATAGCACAATTGGAACACGAAGGCCAAAAACTGTTATATCTAATCACAAAAGAGAAAAGTTTCCAAAAGCCAACGTACGAAAATATGTACAAAACTCTCCAAAACCTGAGAAGCAAGGCGGAACAAGAACTGATCTCTCACATCGCAATACCACGTATCGGAGGTGGGCTGGACCAACTCAATTGGGACAAAGTCAAGGCCATGATAAAATATGTATTTAAAGGATCACGAATAAAAATAGTAATTTACAGTCACCAGAGTTACAGCCCCGAAGAAAAACTTAAAATTCTCGAAGAATTTCATAACGGAGTGCTAGGAGGTCACCAAGGGATCTCCAGGACAATAAAGAGGATCAAGATGCAACATTCCTGGAAGGGACTTAAGGCAGACGTAATAGACTTTATCAAGAAATGCCAATCTTGTCAGGTGAACAAAGCCAGTAATCACACAGTGAAACAACTCATGGTCATCACGACTACAGCCAGAGCTCCATTCGAAAAGATATTCATGGACATTGTTGGACCAATCACCACGTCCTATAAAAACAACTCCTACATCCTCACAATACAAGACGACCTAACCAAATATTCACTTGCCATACCGATACCTAAGCACGACGCCAATACAATAGCTAAAGAGTTCGTCGAAAAATTCGTATGTTTCCACGGAGCGCCGAAATCCATCGTAAGCGACCAAGGCTCTGACTTCTTGAGCAAAGTGTTCACTTCATGTTGTAAGCTACTAAAGATAGAAAAGTTTCACACCTCAGCGTATCATCCACAAGCGGATGGGGCGCTGGAACGCAGTCATAGGACGCTGGCAGAATACTTACGTCACTATGTGGACAAGAACCTTCAGGACTGGGACGAGTACATTCCTTTTGCGATGTTTGTCTACAACACTACGCCACATTCAACAACGGAACGTCAACCATACGAACTTCTTTACGGCAAGCCGGCCGAAGTTCCGAATTCTCATTCGCGCACAGAAGAAGTACGGTACAACTACGACGATTACTGCTACGAACTGAAACAACGTCTGCAACGCGCACACGACACGGCACGTGACACTATCGTGAAGAAGAAGGTAAAATCTAAGGCACTTTACGACCGGAATGCAAAACCAATTACGGTGCATGTTGGGGACAAGGTGTTAACAAAATGGCATGCGAAGAAGGGCAAACTCAGCGCCAACTGGCAAGGCCAATTCGAGGTAGTCGGACGTACGAATACCGAAAACATAATAATAAAGAAGGGACGTCGGGAAGTGAAGACGCACATTAATGATGTCAAACTTTTCCACGAATAAAAAAAAAAAACAAAAAAAAAATAGCGATACTAATCTTAATTCTTCATTTTATAAAATCTTTATACTAACCAGTAAAATAAATTGGATGGTGAACAATTCATAGTATTAACACTTTCTTTAACTATTCGTAAAAATAATAAAATTCTACATGAACTTCAAACTCTAAATTTTGCAGGATAACAATCGTCAACGGACTGATCGCCTTATCGAGCTGCTCCGACCAATACAACATAACGCAGTTCGAAAGCCCACCGATGTACTTCCACGCTTTGGGAAACCTATGTATCACGGACTCTTACTGGAATCTACTGACCTATGTAAATCTCAAAAATTACGACGAACAAACGCGGATGATAGACGAGGGAATAGAACATGTAACCCAGGAATGCAAAAAATTGTACGGGACGACAGCCGCCTGTGAGCAATTTGTAGTCCAGACCAGTGCTATCATGCAACAAATTGACAGCAATCGTCTACGTGTTTTATCCTCAGTTCATAAAACTGCGCACGACATAAAAAAGAGAGGCTTATTTAACGCTGCCGGTAGAGTAGCTAATGTACTTTTCGGTACATGTGACGATAATGATACTGAAAAGTTCTACATCCAAATAAATGAGTTCAACCAGTTCAAGCTGTCCGCTTCTCTCTGATGCAATCCCAGACCACAATAATCAGAAACACGGTGAATGACATCAACGAAACAATGCAGAGTGTGGCGAAACAAGCCGAAGTTGTCGACGATTTAATAACGCATGAGCGGATAACGGAGATGCAATCAAACCTTATACTCACAATCAACCTTCTATCGATAAAGGTAGAAAATTTGGTAGACATTATTAATTATGCAACGCTCGGACATATCCATTATCCACAGTAGTATAATGAGTCCGAAAACCATCACACAACAAATGAGTGATATTAAAAGCAAATTACCGCCAAATTCCGAATTTCCGTTAGAATTAACTACCAATAGTATATCAGATTTTTTCAAAATAGCTACGGTTACAGTGATAAGTGTGGATGACACATTAATTTTTCTATCGAAATTCCCGTCACAAATGGAATGAGATTTATGATCTATGAAGTCATACCACTACCTATGCAGTTGACCCAGGAACAAGTGATTATAATCGAAGCGGAATCAACGTACTTAGCAGTGGACAAAACGCTAAAGAATTTTATTTCATTCGGGGAACATCAGCTGACAAGATGTATAGTTCTGAAAAACGCTTTTGTTTGTCCAAACGAACACCCCATCGATGTCAATGACCAATTGCAAAATTGTGAACAAAATCTTTTTAATAGTCCACCTAGTATACCCAGTAATTGCAATAAAAAAATTCTCCTTTCGAAACCTACAGTCTGGCACAGACTAGCAGGTGAAAATACATGGCTGTTCGTAGTTCAAAACGAAGCCATTACAATACCATGCGAAAACGAAATACAACCTATAAGAGTAACATTAAACAACATAGGGAAAATAAGTATCAACCCCAAATGTAAAATATACACAAAAAATACCATACTGATTCCCACGCGAAAATTTAAATCAAAAGTCTTCATTGATTTTTTCCCTAATATTCCTTTAGATGTAATTCCAATTCATTTTAATAATATCGGAGGCGTTGAAAGACGACATATCTCGAATAATAAGGGCATTCAGTATAATTTTAAGAATTTAGCTAGGGACGCGGAAGATTTAAAATCCTTACAGGAACAGATAAACGCCGAGCTAAATAGTAATAATAATCAACAAAGGCACACTTATACCACGACAACGGTGATTATAATTGTAATAATAATAATTCTAATTAAATTAGTTATATTATATTCATTGTATAGAAAATTAAGTACATTAAAAAATAAGTGGAAACCCGGGGGCACCGGAAGTCCTAACGCCTTATCTTCAACAGCAAGCACCAATACAGAGGCAGAGCCTATAGCTTGCACAAAAACAGGCGTAAGGGCGAAAAGCCTATTGCCCGAAATAATTTAAAAATAGGAAGCCCATAGGACAATAGGGCTTTCGTTTAGCCCCGGGGGTGTTGTGAACCCCTGCACGCGCCGCACGGTTATGCTCACTCAGCATATTGGGTGTGAGCGGACGTATGGGTTCACACGACCGTCAGTCTGTATTACGTAGAGCTACGAGATTGTCTATAATTTGATTTGTTTATTATAACGTGTACAATAAAAAACCAGTAGTTAGAACTAACAGTTGAGTGTGAGTTATTTAAGGGTAACCTAACCAACGTTGTAATAAACGTCTCAGTTCGAAAGTACTAGTTGGCTAAACCCTGACAAACGGCAAACCACGAACTCTGTAAGCACTGATTCAACCGGGCTTACAACATAGCACGTGACAATGAAACATTAAAAAACTTTTCTTGTTCAGAAAGGGTACCTCTATCAATGTATGGTGGAATGCACCATTCGAGTATTGGATATGCCTTATCTGCAGCAATGAAATATTGACCTGGACCATATCTAATTAAAATACCATTATTTATATAATATATTATGTAGGTAAAATGATGTACATTTAATTAATGAGTAAATGATTAATGTAATTAATATATTCACCTATTTTTGTTTTGCAAGATTCGTTCATAAATTACCTACAGATCCAGGATAACCAGCAAATGCATCAATAAATCTCAATTTATCATCACATACACCTTGTAATGTTATTGCATGAAAACATTTTCTAGTAAGATAGGAATTTGCTGATTTCTTAGGTGCAGGTATTGGAATATACGATCCATCAATAACACCTATTATATTATTTAAACCGGTCTTTGACATCTTAGCAAAATTAAGTTGAATTTGATTCATTTGTTCAATTTCGGGCCAATTAATAATTGTAGGGGATAATCTATGCAAAACAGTGGTTACAGGAACAAAACTATCATGCAGAGAACTTTTACCAACATCAAATCAGTCAGAAACTGATCTAAAAATTAAATACAAATTTTATTTTATTAATCACGTAAAAATATGGAGGATATTGTCATTATATCAAAAAATAAATAGATACAGGAGTAAATAATACTATGACATCTTTTAGTAGGATAAACTGTCTAATTGTATTAGGTATTTAATTCTTTACACAAACCGAAAACTATCTAATGTAGCCAATAACCAAATAACTGACAATAGTTGTAACCTCTCATCTGAACCTTAGCGTCCTTCTACACAAGTTTTCTTTAGAAGGGGAGCACAAATTTGTAAACATCTTTCAAATGAGGTTGGTGACAACCTAAAATGTTGTTGAAATTGTTTATGTGTGAAATTTGGTATTGTCTGAGAGATAAAACCTTGCACTCTAAAAGGTTTTACTCTATTGCCCCGTAAACGATTAATAAATTCATAATCGAATTCATCATCTGAACTATCAATGTCAATCTATAAACAAATTGTAAAATAAACTACTAATTAACAAAATTGTATTACAAATGCATGTAATTATAAATGTTTATCTTACAAGAACAAATTTTCTTTTAAACTCATTGTTCAATGCTTTCCCCATTGAATCTATCATCATAAACAGTTCTGTACTCTCGTGGCTCATCTTGCAATACCTAATTGAATGTTATGTATAACTGGTAGACAAACAATAGGACAGGTAGTAATTAATTAGTTTAGTTGTTTACTATAATTAATGTTTCCGACTCCAAAGGGTATATTTAAATTTAAATTGATTTTCTTATTTTTAAATATATTATAAATTGATGTGATATAGCTTATCATTTATCAGTACGTAAAGATTGATAACAATATATCGTTCGGTTATTCGGAGTAATATGGTTTAGAGTACAGCTGATAAACTCTACTCTACTCTAACTCTACTCTAACTAAACGTATTCTACTTTAACTATTCATATTCGAACGCACCCACGTGTGTGTGTGCGCGAAAACAGTCCAGCAGTGTTGCCAGATGGTACGATCTTGATGGGGAAATACGATCTTTTGAGTCTCTATACGATCCCCCACCAGAATCATTGATAGGGTGGGAAATATACGATCTTTATAGAATAATTCAAAAGTAAACAATGATTATATCAATGTACCTATTTATAGATATTTTAAATATTTTTATTCATCGAATTTATAAAGTATAGTAAGTTATCAGCGATTAGAGTGGGTAATATACGATCTTTATAGAATAATTCAAAAGTAAACAATGATAATATCAATGTACATATAGATATTTTTAAAATTTGTATTCTTCGAATTTAATATTTATAAAGTATATTTATCTGTGCTGTATTGCGTATGCGCGTGTGTAGTGTTCCAGTGTCCGATTTATATTGTCAATTTTACATTTTGTCAGTCCTCAGTACTCACTACTCAGTATAAGTATTAGATTTAGTCGAGAATTGTTTTTATTGCTTTCATTTATTCATCAAGTTGTTCACATTTGAGTTTTTAACAATGAATAGTGAAAATGTGAATACGATCCAGAGAGAGCAAGAACTCCTGAAAGCGTCAAACGTCGCAGAGGGGAAAGTAGCAAAAAGCTTGAACATAAAAAACAAAAATTTAGAAGTGAATGGTTACAAGATTCCAAATTTTGTGTCGCGCGTAGTACGACATCGTTGAAACCCACAGCAGCAACTCGAAACCACGTTTTCTTTTGTACGACGCGATTCGGTCAATTGACATCTCATCCGTCGCCGGACGCATCATAGCGTGGTTTCATATAGTTTTGTGTCGCACGCATACGACGGTACGATCAATTTTAATCATCGTCCGCAAGCGTCGGTGCGACTTGTTAATATTATACGCTGTCGTCACCTCCGTCATTTTTACGCCGATGCATTCACAGTCTTCGGATCCGCCACTCTCCACCGGTCCATAGGCCATCGTCGTACCGCCACTCTCCGTCGCCCCTACGGTCAATTGCTGCCATCGCGAACGTCGACCGCGTTTATAAATACGACGAATATGGGTCAACGGCCGCTCCGTCAGCTGTCTATTATCGCGTTCCGGCACGACATCTGGATTCAGTGATAAGTCCGATCTTCGTTATTATTTTGTAAATTATATTATTATATTTTGTGCATTTGTATGAATCTTGTTACTATTTGATTATTATTAGCAGGAGACGTCCTCACTAATATAATTTGTATTTCTTTATTATTGTTATCATTATTCGCAACGATCAATACAATATTACTGTTTAGCAACAATTCACCCACAATATTATCTACATTCCCCTTTTATTTAGTAATATTATAAGTGGTAACAACCGTTGTACGGTGCGGGTTGTCGGGCCAACTGTTCACAAGAGCTCGACAGCGTAAACAGTTTTAATATTAATAAAAAGGAAATATACTAAGTATGTCTGATATTATTATGTGCTGCATTTTTTTTTATTATTCTGAATAGTATTATACTATTTATACACAAGAAATAAGTCGTATCTCAAAAAAAAAAAATCGTAATACATCGTATCTCACAGAAAATATACTAAGTACAAATTAATATGAAAGTGCCGTAATATTATAATCAAAGATTATTATTATTATGATAAGAAAAAAAATAGACATTTATCAGCTAACCTTGATTTTATAAACACGTTTTTGTCTCTCCTTAACATTTTACTTTTTTGAGATACGACTTGTTACTCGCCCAACGACTTACTTGAAGATTTTCCATCTGATATACATAATTCTTAGATGTATATTTTTTAGAATTAAAAATAAAATAGTAATCATATGCATAAGATTTTAAATATTTGTTATTATATTAAATGCATATACATATTTTAATAAATTTGTATTATTTAAAACCCAAACCTAATATCACAATTTAAAAAAATTATCTTGCAAAAATAGTTTTTTGATTTGTATAGAGTGTATGTAAAAAAAATGTGCTAAATGACCAATGATACATTTTATTACCAGGACCAAAATGTTAAGCTGACCAACGGTACTTCTATAAGTACAGAGCCGGATTAATAAAATTAGTGGTCCTGGGCTAACATATTCTTAGGGGCCCTAATTTTAAAAATACATTTTTATACTCATATACTTATTAATATTTAGTAATTCAACAACAACAAAAAAACATTTTCCCTTAAAAAGTAAATCTATATTAAATTATTTATTCATTAAAAATATAATTTAATTAAAATGTTAATATATAAAAAGGTAATAATACAAAAATTACAAATAACTATACAATTAGAAGATTATGTAAAATTCATTTTTCTGGATTTGCTAGTTGCGAAGGTGTCCAAAACATCATCAAAGGAAAGGTTTTTGCATATGTCATTTTCAATTGACATTATGGTTAGGTTACTGAGTAGGTATATACAATTACGGTATATTGGTATAATATGTATAATAGAAAATTAAAAGATAATAAAATTAATCATAAAATATATGATATAATTATTAGATATAATCTTTAAATGATACGATTATGATTAACGATAAATGATTGTAATTCCAGGTTTATTTTTATGCGAAAAACCCTCATATCTGGTGCTATAAAATAATACATATGAAATAATGAAGTATATTGTGTATAATGTAATTCGAATATTACTATTGCAGGCAATTTTAAATTATTTATATGAATGTATCTAACAATATAAATTGTTATAATTTCTTTTTAAAATTGTACAAAAATAACAATTTTATAATTTTTTTGGGGGCCCTCTTTTTTTTAGGGGCCCTGGGCTATAGCCCTCTTAGCCCCCCCTTAATCCGGCTCTGTATAAGTACCAAGTACGTAACTCAAATTTGGACTAAACAATTTTTTTTTAAAAGGTGCACAGTGCATCGTGTACCTACACAATAAGTAGGTAAGTGCACCGTGCACCGTGCACTTACTTATTTATCAATAGTTCAATTATTATGTTTTTATGAAAAAAAAATTTAATTCTAAGTAGTTAACAAAGAGTTAATTCTATGTTTATTCATATACCTACGTCCTTAGGCCGGGGCTATACACAGCGTATTCCGCCGCGTTTCGAACATTATAGGAATCATTATAGGAAAAATTTTAAGTGCGTTTGAATTTTAAATTTTTAGGAAATAGCGTAACGATAACGATTTATCCTCAAACGATTTTAAATATTTGTAATTATTCAAAAAGTATAAGTCGTAGATACTTGAAAATTTTACCAGTTATTTAGATTGGCGTTTTATTTACATGATTTAATTTTCAAAATATTTTGACTTTTTTGAGATATTTATAGACAACTGAAATTTTCAATATTTCTTGAAAAATTTTTTGAAGTGTCGATAAAATTTTTTTTGCCCAATAAAAATAATTGAAAATTTAATACAAAGTTCCCCATAATTTATTCATATAAAGATTAAAAAATGATTAAAAAATTAATAATAATATATAATAAATTTGTCATTATATATATATTAATGATTTAAATGTATATGTTGCAAATATTAAATGCTCTATGGATACGTATATAATGCACATGATAATGTGTGTGTGTGTGTGTGTGTGTGTGAGTGTGTGTGTGTGTGTGTGTGTGTGTGTGTGTGTGTGTGTGTAACAATATAGGTATAAAGGTATTATAAGTCTGATGAGTATGCGTATATAGATGTACATTACTAGAAAATATAACAGTTAGTATCGAATCCCGGACGATCGAAATAAATTTTTGCATTATTTCCATATATCACACGTCACGTCCGACGGCGGAACCTATGGCTGGGCAGGGAGCGGTGGGATGTGGTGGTGGAGGGATGTGGTGGCGGGGCGGGGAGCGGTGTACCGACGGCGGCACCTATGGGTGGGCGGGAAGCGGTGGGATGTGGTGGCGGTGGTGGCGGTGGCTGTGGTTCCAGTAGTGGCATCTATGGCCGGTATACTAGTATATATAATAAGTAGTAAATATAATGTCTTATAATGCACATGATAATGTGTGTGTGTGTGTGTGTGTGTGTGTGTGTGTGTATGTGTGTGTGCGCGCGCGCGCGTGTGCGTGTAACAATATAGGTATAAAGGTATTATAAGTCTGATGAGTATGCGTATATAGATGTACATTACTAGAAAATATAACAGTTAGTACCCAAAGATCGGACTTGTAACCGCTGTGTTATATTCATGTAATATTAAATTACAGATAGTACCTACTCGTAAACTGTATAATATTAAGTTCACGGTATTTTGTTCACAGTAATGTGTTAAGTGATATCTGTTTAGGGTATAGAACTGCTCGCAGGAATGTGATAGCGTACCTATAATTAAATATACTTCACTTAAATGGCTAATAATATGCACATAATTGGTCTGGTGGACCAGTGGTATTATAGCAGTCGTCTGTGAGGCAAGAGATTCGAGGTCGAGTCCTGGACAATCGAAATAAATTTTTGCATTATTTCCACTGATAATAATAATATATAGGTTACCGTTATAACAGGATTACTATATACTCAGGATTACCATTACAACAGGATTACCATATACTATTTCTGGGAATCGAATTGGACTTATAGTGGTGGCTAAACGTATTATTTTACCGTAGTAATCCTGCACCAATTTACCGTTTTCTGGACAACTCAAACTCACCTCCACTGTATGCTAATGTTATGCTCCAAAATATTGTACTACAACATAGAAAATCATATCACTGGATTTATTAGGGTCTCTGCTATGCTGGGGATGCATTTTGGAACATTACATTAGCATACAGTGGAGGTGAGTTCGAGTTGTCCAGAAAAGGTAAATTGGTAGGAATTATTTTCCATAATGGATATTTTAAAGTAATTTTCTTGAACATTTAAAAAAAATTACTTAAGCTTCGCGGAACCCTGAAGTGATCTACTCGGAACCTTGGGGTTCACGCCCTTTGGGAACACAGTTTAAGAAACGCTGACTTAAACTATCAGAAAAAGTGTCAAGTGGTCCTGGCGATCTATATGATTTATCAGAATCCATCTCGAACAGTGATTTAGGTATGATTTAATTGTTGTTATTAGAATTTGAGAAATTTAATCAGCATATATTCTAAATATGTAAGTAGATTTATTTTTCATAATATGAAAAATGTATCCCATAAGCAAAGATGTAGGTAATTTGGATTTTTTTTATATAATAATATATAAAAATCGGGCACTATCTATTTTTTGTAATACTGTAATAGGTAAACTTGTTGATAAAACAATTTTTTTTTTTTTAATCAACTAAAGATACAACCAAAGGTAAATTATAAATGAATAAGATTCTTTATATGGCATACTCCAATACTGCCTAATGATGAATGTGGAGGAAAAGCCCCCTACAACTTACAAGTATTTCATTGGAAAAAATTATGAAAAATGATAAAAGTGACAAAAATTATTGGCCACCCTATTAGAAATATTCTGGCTACGTGCTTGACCGTGTCGTAAATAATTATTAAATCATATGCGAGTATAGATTAAGTATATACATGGCGTATAGGTAATATATACGCATATTGATGGTCGGTCACCAGCGTCATTACTCATTTCTAAACGCTTTTGCGAATGCTACCAACCGATTTTGAGTGAAACCCGCATATATAATTATATGAACAGTCTTTTAAAAGACGTTTACTACGTAATTCGGTTACAAACAGCGTGTTAAAAGACGAAATGGTTAAAGAACACGAAAAAATTGGCTAAAAAATCCGACGGCTGTCCGTCCGACAGCATTATTTGCGATCGACATTACGATAACTCATAACTATGGACAGTATGGACGGCACATGTATAAACCGTACATCCGTAGCTTCAAGAGATCGTCAGCTAGACGAATAAAATATAATAGGGGGCATAAGAGGCTAGAAAATTATCAAAGTTGGGTAAAATAGCGAAAGCTTTGAAAAATGTCCAAAATCGCCCAAATGATAAGGAAAAGTTGAGAACGCGTATTCAAACTTCGGCAGTGTGGCCAGATAAGCAGGCAATTGTTTGGATAATAAATATGGTATCACACTGTATATTTCAAATATAGTGGAGATAATAAATTATCAATGAAAAATAAGACAAATATTATTAATAGCTAATAATTATTAAAAATTGCATAATCCCAAAATCCCAAAATCCTAAAATCCCATGTTTAAGTTTATTTTATATTTTCAATTCCTACTTTTGATAGTTGACATATTTACTCTTCCGCAGAAGTTAATTCTACTTTTCTTAGGTGTTTAGTTAATGTTAAATTTTATATAAACTAAAAATGAAGCATGGCGAGTTTTTTTTATAAATCTAATGACTCAAAAAACGGTGTTCAGTAAGTTTATATTTTCATTTAAATTAATATGGTATACAATTCAAATTATTAATTATTAATAATTTAGTTATTACATCTACTCCAATCCAAATTTGCAGGCTTGCAAAGCCAAATTAAAAAGAAAAAGAGATGAAACATTTGTGTTGAGTAAGGCACATACCCATGATTTGAGAGTACTAACGCGAAAAAGATCACAAAAAACCGATTTTAGGAAGGTCCTAGTTGACAGAGCTGTTGTTGAAACTACCCAACTCAAAGTAATTTACGACGAAGATGCTATCAGGAATGACTTACAATTTAGGCCGGGGCTATACACAGCGTATTCCGCCGCGTTTCGAACGCGGCGTTTTCCGTCGAATTCAAAATGCATTGGTTTATATCGGAGTAGCTATACACGACGGATGTAATACGCCGCGTTTTCATCCGCGGCGGAAAACGCCGGTCGGCTTGCGTTTTGGCGGACGAACGCCGAAGTAATAAAAACGCAAACTCCTAATTTTACATTGTTTTATATTAGGATGGGCTATACTGGTGACGGAAAACGCTGCGTTTACACCATAATTTTATGAATACAATAATTTGACGAGGATATTCAATATTTTATCTATTTAATTTAACTACCTACTCATAAATAATAAATAGATTGTATATTTTATATATAGGTAGGTATTATATTATATTAATTTTAATATATGTAAAGAAAAATGTTAAATTATTTCATATTTGATATGTAGTATCAAAATATCTAAGTAAATATTTTAATTAGTTTAATTAGTAATTGATGTTTATAATTTGTGTTGGTTACCTAATTTTAATTTATGGAAGTATTTAGAACAGTTTTGTAAAGAACAATCGTAGAAAAGTTCAATAGGTGGTGTTGTAATTAAAGAAATTATAGAAATAATTATTGGTAGAAATTATTGGTATATCAAAGTGCATTGAAGCTTCCTCCTATTTCCCCCCTGACAATAACTTGAAAATTGAGTGATGCTAGTTGCGAGGACACTAGGAAGAGCATTTGTAACTTAAAACAACTTTGTGAATAAAATGGCCTATGTTAAAAACAAAAAAATACTAATTTACCTATGTAAACCCCAATGAAAGTATGGAACAGTACAATATTGTCCATCATATAAATTATAAGTTATAGGTACTCAAATATAAGCCATAAACATGAAACCAGCTAATAATAAGACAAAATTAAATAATTTCTGTTTTATTTTTAAACTAATATTATATTATATAATATGATGGGATATTAAAACTATTTATATAAATTATTTTAATATATTGTGCATTATTTTTCATACCACCGTGCTGGTTAGCTGTGTGACTCGAGCCGTACCTTCGAGCTGTAGGTAGTCTTGTTTTGAAAATGTATAATAAAATTAAAAGCTACCAAAGTATTTAAATAGAATTGTTATTTTAAAATAACTATTGGAAAAATATAAACGTGTGATCATATTATTTTCTTTATTTGAGTGTTCGACACTGTGACGTTGACATCTACGGACTCGTGGTCAACTAATCATTTATTATAATTAATAAGTAGGTATATCACATTTTGTGCACCAGTATTATACCTTTACTAAGGTAAGTAAAATTATTAATTTTTTAATTGTGTTTAAAATAATAAAATGTATTATAAATTATTTGTATACATTATTTAACTTAATTTTCTACATTACAGAAAAATATGTCATTTGATACTGATTTTTTCATTATATCTATTGAACAAAAAATAAGTATTTGGAACACATCATGTATGGAGTACAGAAACCGTGATTTAAAGTTAAAAGATTGGGAAGATATTGGAAAAACTATGAATCTTAATTTTAATGATTTCACTGCGAAACAAAAGGATGACTACAGTGAGTATCTACATTATAATAATAACAATAGTATTTATAACCAAAATTTATTTAATAATACGCATTTGTGTGATCATAATATAACATAATAGAAAAAAATTATTATTATAATGTTCCACCTTAATTTAATCACGTAATGCTACTTATTGTAACATGATAATAGTATTATTATTAAATATTAATGTACCTAATACATAAAAATATATTTATTATTTAGTAAGAAATTATTAAATTTTAAAATACTGCCACTCCAACAAGCCTTCTGGGCTATTAAAATATTTAGCATAATATTCTCTGACGTCTTTAGCGTTTGTACCTGATGATCCTCGAAATACAGTGTCTATTGAATCCAATTCACAACAAAGTGTTTCTTCATAATTAATACCATCACGTCTTCTCACAAAATTATGCAAAACACAAGCACCTTTAACTATTATTTCTGCAAAATCAGGTTCAACTAGTAAAGGGGTATGAAACACCCTCCATTTATTGGATAGTATCCCAAATGCGCATTCCACAAAACGCCTAGCTCTTGACAGTCGCAAATTAAAAACTTTTTTCTGGACATCCAAGTTTTTTTTAGGATACGGCCTCAATAGATTTTGGTGTAGACCAAACGCTTCATCACCAACAATTACGAAGGGTTGTTCTTGACCGTGGTCGTCGTTTGGTAGCTTCTTAACTCCGGGTACATTTAATTTATTGTCGTATAATTGTTGTCCTAGGGGAGATCTTTTAAATATATTACTATCTCCTTCTCGACCATATGCACCTACATCCACTGTTAGAAAACAATAATTAGAATCAACCAACGCCATAAGTACGATAGAAAAGAACTTTTTATAGTTAAAAAAGTCTGTTCCACTATGTTGTGGACTTATTATACGAATATGCTTTCCGTCCACTGCTCCTAAGCAGTTTGGAAAGTTCGCATTCTTATAAAAACCTTCCGCAGTATTCAACCATATTTCATTTGTTGGTACAGGCATCTCTAAGGGTTGTAACTTTGTCCACAGTACCAATAAAGTTTCCTTTATTATCACACGAATAGTGCTTTTTCCAACAAAGAAATCCAAATGTAATTGATTGAAAGTAGCTCCAGTTGATAAGTACCTGGTAAAAATAATAAGATTTACTTAACTTAAAATTTAAAAAAAAAAAGGTGGGCAAGTGGATGTCGCTCTGCTGTACAGTAGGTTACAAGTGGGTCACTGTATAATGGATGGTATTAAATTTGAATTCAATGATATAATATCATTGTATAAGAAAAACGATTCTGAGCGGAGACGGTATGTCAGTCTAGGTTTAAGACATATTAAATACTTATCTATGGTATTAAAAAAATAATTCACCTATAATAAATTCCAAATACATCAACAACAAACCGTGACACTATCACAGATATATAATAGTTTACTTTAGAAGTTTCAAGTACCCAAAAATAATATTGTACAATCACAACAAAATAACTAAAAAGAATATTCTAGGTTTTTTAATTTGTAATTCGTCCAAATTTGAACTTAAAATGACTATAAAAATAAACTGTGTTTATGTATTTTTTAGATTTTTTCTTAACATAATTATCTACTTACGTGGAACCTTGTTTTAAATTTTCAATCCTAAGCTATAAAAGTTGAACATTTTATAAATGATTAACTACAAAATAATTATTAAATTTTAAATTTGATAAATGTTGTCCAAATTTGAACTTTAAATGCTTATAAAAAAAAAATTGTGCCTATGTATTTTTAATATTTTTCAACTGCTATTGTAACAATATAGCAGGAGCCTTGCATTAATTTTTCACGCTTTTTTAACCAACAAATAAAATTTTATTGATATTTATAGAAAAAAAAACTAAAAAAATTGAAAACTGACAATGTCCGTAAACAGTTCAAAAAGGGTCGAATTATTTTCAAAATTGTATCGTGTATAGAAACTGCAAATATAAACAACCAGTTAAAATTTCATGCATCTACGATCATTTGTTTCAGAGTTACACCAAAAACCAAAATCGATTTTGATAAAAATCAATTTTGCGTAAAAATTCCCGTTTTTCCTTAATTTTTCTTTTGTTTTTCACGTCGCTTTTGAAAACTACTGAGAAATTTTTACTTTTGACCCCCCAAAGTACCAACTAGATTCACTTTCCTATCAGAAAAGTTACTGTTGAAGAAAATCGAAGCATTTTTACTGTCCTAAAAGGTGATGACAGACACAAAAAAAAATAAAAAAAAACACACATCATTGTAAAATCAATACATTCATCGCTTCGCTCAGAATCTAAAACTCATAAATGCCTAGCCTCGAGTATTAATTTATTAACAAATTTAGGATTCTGAGTGGAGCGATGAATGTATTGATATTACAATAATGTGTTTTTTTATTTTTTTTGTGCCTGTCATTACATTTTAGGACAGTAAAAATGCTTAGATTTTTTTCACCAGTATCTTTTCTGATAGGAAAGTGAATCTAATTGGTACTTAGGGAGGTCAAATATTTCTCATTAGTTTTCAAAAGCGACCGGAAAAACAAAAGAAAAATTAAGGAAAAACGGGAATTTTGACGCAAAATATGTTTTCGAGAAAATCGATTTTGGTTTTTGGTGCAACTCTTGAACAAATAA
Organism: Diuraphis noxia; assembly: GCF_037042655.1. NCBI lineage: Eukaryota > Metazoa > Arthropoda > Insecta > Hemiptera > Aphididae > Diuraphis > Diuraphis noxia. Next base: position 27,117,528 of record NW_028301711.1, read on the forward strand.
TCGTAGATGCATGAAATTTTAACTGGTTGTTTATATTTGCAGTTTCTATACACGATACAATTTTGAAAATAATTCGACCCTTTTTGAACTGTTTACGGACATTGTCAGTTTTCGATTTTTTTAGTTTTTTTTTCTATAAATATCAATAAAATTTTATTTGTTGGTTAAAAAAGCTTGAAAATTTGATAGAAGGCTCCTAGTATATTGTTTCAAAGGCATATGAAAAAAATTAAGAATCGTTAGTCACAGTTTTTATTTATAAGCATTTAAAGTTCAAATATTGACAAAATACGGAAAAATCACGAAAATTAGCAAATTATTTTGTGTTGAAAATTCGTAAAAATTTTTCTTTTAAAATCTAAGATTTTAAAATGTAATACAAGATTCCTTATAAGATAACTACCTTTATCAAAAAAAAAATGTCCATAAGAAAGTCAAATTAAGTTTTTTTTTATAAGCATTTAAAGTTAAAATATTGACAAATTACGTAAAAATGTCGAATATTTTCAAATTATTTTGAGTAAGAAATGTATAAAAACTTTTATTTTCAAATCTAAGAATATGCTTGCAATTTTAATTGAAATTCATATTTTTTTAGTTAAAGAACTTCAGAAGAAATGGAAGAGTTTACGCGATGCTTTCAGAAAAGAACACACCAAGTATGATAGATCTGGTTCTCAAGCATCAAAAAAACCGAAATATTGTTATTACGATGCTTTGTCATTTTTAACACCGACATTTACAGTTCGACAGTAAGTTTAGCCTACTTTGGTTACAAAATAACAATATATACCTACATTAGCTACTTTTTATATAGAATTAATTTTTAGGCTATATACTATACATACATGATAAAATGTTCTAAATGCTTTGACTTAATTTGAACATTCTATAGACATGAGAATTTTTCGGAATTTTTTTTAAGTGGTTGAAGTCACAATTTTTACAATTTTCGTCAAAATTCCTAAAATTTGCAAATTATATTTTTTAGTAACAAATTTTTTTTTTTTTTATTTATCTAGGAGCTGAAAATTTAATAGTAGAATCTTCATATGACATGCTAAAAACTAAAAATCAAAAAAAAAAAATGTTTTTTTACAACTTTTTTTATACACATTTGAACTTTAAATTTTTGTAAAAATTAAATATATTATAATATATTTTACGTATAGGTATTTTATAATACACAATGACATTTTCAAAATGTTTAGATTAATTTTAACTTTTAAACTAATGCCCAAATACCATGAATCTATACACACTGTTCTAGAGCAAGGTAGTATATTGACTCAAAAGTGAATAACAATAGTATAATAGGATAAACATATTATTATATGTTTACAGATCGTTATTACTTATTACGCTCAGAATCGTATTTTGTTTACAATGATAATATACCATTGAATTCAAAATTGACACTCAGTGACCGATCACTATCGATACCACCCAACCTAACCCACTTCCTCAGTCCTCACTTTTTTTATTTCAGAACATCAGGTAATATTTCACTATTTTCACTCGAAAATACTATGAATATGGAAGATGAAAATCCAACAGAAGATTCACCAGACATTGACGCTGATCCTTCTTGTGATTTAACTGCACAAATCGATACACCCACCATGAACACGCCTTTGCCAACATCCATCTCGGGAACAAAAAAAAACACGAATAGAAAAAATAGTGATTCGCCTTCTTTATTCCAACAGAAACTTTTAAAAGTTTTGGATAAATCTCAGAACGAAGATGATGATGACGACAAACATTTTCTTCTGTCATTATTACCCAGAATGAAGGCAATTGATAACGCCAGTAAAATGGATGCTAGGATTGAATTGATGCAGGTCATACAGAAATATGCCAGGAAACGTCCCGCTGAATCAACTTCACCATATTGTCTACCCATACAACCAATTCAATATCCACCATCTATGCCAACTTTGAATACATCTCACGAATATGGCCTGCAGGTTCCTGAGAATGTAATTCCTGGCTCAAGTAATAATTGGCCACCCCACTATTAGATCAAAATTTATTTTCATTTTTGCTATTCGATTGCGATTAATATATTTATTATTTATATTATATATATTAAATGTCTGTAAAAACATTTGATGAATAAATTTTGATCTAATAGTGGGGTGGCCAATTATTACTTGAGTCAAAGCATTTAGAACATTTTATCATGTATGTATAGTATATAGCCTAAAAATTAATTCTATATAAAAAGTAGCTAATGTAGGTATATATTGTTATTTTGTAACCAAAGTAGGCTAAACTTACTGTCGAACTGTAAATGTCGGTGTTAAAAATGACAAAGCATCGTAATAACAATATTTCGGTTTTTTTGATGCTTGAGAACCAGATCTATCATACTTGGTGTGTTCTTTTCTGAAAGCATCGCGTAAACTCTTCCATTTCTTCTGAAGTTCTTTAACTAAAAAAATATGAATTTCAATTAAAATTGCAAGCATATTCTTAGATTTGAAAATAAAAGTTTTTATACATTTCTTACTCAAAATAATTTGAAAATATTCGACATTTTTACGTAATTTGTCAATATTTTAACTTTAAATGCTTATAAAAAAAAACTTAATTTGACTTTCTTATGGACATTTTTTTTTTGATAAAGGTAGTTATCTTATAAGGAATCTTGTATTACATTTTAAAATCTTAGATTTTAAAAGAAAAATTTTTACGAATTTTCAACACAAAATAATTTGCTAATTTTCGTGATTTTTCCGTATTTTGTCAATATTTGAACTTTAAATGCTTATAAATAAAAACTGTGACTAACGATTTTTAATTTTTTTCATATGCCTTTGAAACAATATACTAGGAGCCTTCTATCAAATTTTCAAGCTTTTTTAACCAACAAATAAAATTTTATTGATATTTATAGAAAAAAAAACTAAAAAAATCGAAAACTGACAATGTCCGTAAACAGTTCAAAAAGGGTCGAATTATTTTCAAAATTGTATCGTGTATAGAAACTGCAAATATAAACAACCAGTTAAAATTTCATGCATCTACGATTATTTGTTCAAGAGTTGCACCAAAAACCAAAATCGATTTTCTCGAAAACATATTTTGCGTCAAAATTCCCGTTTTTCCTTAATTTTTCTTTTGTTTTTCCGGTCGCTTTTGAAAACTAATGAGAAATATTTGACCTCCCTAAGTACCAATTAGATTCACTTTCCTATCAGAAAAGATACTGGTGAAAAAAATCTAAGCATTTTTACTGTCCTAAAATGTAATGACAGGCACAAAAAAAATAAAAAAACACATTATTGTAATATCAATACATTCATCGCTCCACTCAGAATCCTAAATTTGTTAATAAATTAATACTCGAGGCTAGGCATTTATGAGTTTTAGATTCTGAGCGAAGCGATGAATGTATTGATTTTACAATGATGTGTGTTTTTTTTTATTTTTTTTTGTGTCTGTCATCACCTTTTAGGACAGTAAAAATGCTTCGATTTTCTTCAACAGTAACTTTTCTGATAGGAAAGTGAATCTAGTTGGTACTTTGGGGGGTCAAAAGTAAAAATTTCTCAGTAGTTTTCAAAAGCGACGTGAAAAACAAAAGAAAAATTAAGGAAAAACGGGAATTTTTACGCAAAATTGATTTTTATCAAAATCGATTTTGGTTTTTGGTGTAACTCTGAAACAAATGATCGTAGATGCATGAAATTTTAACTGGTTGTTTATATTTGCAGTTTCTATACACGATACAATTTTGAAAATAATTCGACCCTTTTTGAACTGTTTACGGACATTGTCAGTTTTCAATTTTTTTAGTTTTTTTTTCTATAAATATCAATAAAATTTTATTTGTTGGTTAAAAAAGCGTGAAAAATTAATGCAAGGCTCCTGCTATATTGTTACAATAGCAGTTGAAAAATATTAAAAATACATAGGCACAATTTTTTTTTTATAAGCATTTAAAGTTCAAATTTGGACAACATTTATCAAATTTAAAATTTAATAATTATTTTGTAGTTAATCATTTATAAAATGTTCAACTTTTATAGCTTAGGATTGAAAATTTAAAACAAGGTTCCACGTAAGTAGATAATTATGTTAAGAAAAAATCTAAAAAATACATAAACACAGTTTATTTTTATAGTCATTTTAAGTTCAAATTTGGACGAATTACAAATTAAAAAACCTAGAATATTCTTTTTAGTTATTTTGTTGTGATTGTACAATATTATTTTTGGGTACTTGAAACTTCTAAAGTAAACTATTATATATCTGTGATAGTGTCACGGTTTGTTGTTGATGTATTTGGAATTTATTATAGGTGAATTATTTTTTTAATACCATAGATAAGTATTTAATATGTCTTAAACCTAGACTGACATACCGTCTCCGCTCAGAATCGTTTTTCTTATACAATGATATTATATCATTGAATTCAAATTTAATACCATCCATTATACAGTGACCCACTTGTAACCTACTGTACAGCAGAGCGACATCCACTTGCCCACCTTTTTTTTTTTAAATTTTAAGTTAAGTAAATCTTATTATTTTTACCAGGTACTTATCAACTGGAGCTACTTTCAATCAATTACATTTGGATTTCTTTGTTGGAAAAAGCACTATTCGTGTGATAATAAAGGAAACTTTATTGGTACTGTGGACAAAGTTACAACCCTTAGAGATGCCTGTACCAACAAATGAAATATGGTTGAATACTGCGGAAGGTTTTTATAAGAATGCGAACTTTCCAAACTGCTTAGGAGCAGTGGACGGAAAGCATATTCGTATAATAAGTCCACAACATAGTGGAACAGACTTTTTTAACTATAAAAAGTTCTTTTCTATCGTACTTATGGCGTTGGTTGATTCTAATTATTGTTTTCTAACAGTGGATGTAGGTGCATATGGTCGAGAAGGAGATAGTAATATATTTAAAAGATCTCCCCTAGGACAACAATTATACGACAATAAATTAAATGTACCCGGAGTTAAGAAGCTACCAAACGACGACCACGGTCAAGAACAACCCTTCGTAATTGTTGGTGATGAAGCGTTTGGTCTACACCAAAATCTATTGAGGCCGTATCCTAAAAAAAACTTGGATGTCCAGAAAAAAGTTTTTAATTTGCGACTGTCAAGAGCTAGGCGTTTTGTGGAATGCGCATTTGGGATACTATCCAATAAATGGAGGGTGTTTCATACCCCTTTACTAGTTGAACCTGATTTTGCAGAAATAATAGTTAAAGGTGCTTGTGTTTTGCATAATTTTGTGAGAAGACGTGATGGTATTAATTATGAAGAAACACTTTGTTGTGAATTGGATTCAATAGACACTGTATTTCGAGGATCATCAGGTACAAACGCTAAAGACGTCAGAGAATATTATGCTAAATATTTTAATAGCCCAGAAGGCTTGTTGGAGTGGCAGTATTTTAAAATTTAATAATTTCTTACTAAATAATAAATATATTTTTATGTATTAGGTACATTAATATTTAATAATAATACTATTATCATGTTACAATAAGTAGCATTACGTGATTAAATTAAGGTGGAACATTATAATAATAATTTTTTTCTATTATGTTATATTATGATCACACAAATGCGTATTATTAAATAAATTTTGGTTATAAATACTATTGTTATTATTATAATGTAGATACTCACTGTAGTCATCCTTTTGTTTCGCAGTGAAATCATTAAAATTAAGATTCATAGTTTTTCCAATATCTTCCCAATCTTTTAACTTTAAATCACGGTTTCTGTACTCCATACATGATGTGTTCCAAATACTTATTTTTTGTTCAATAGATATAATGAAAAAATCAGTATCAAATGACATATTTTTCTGTAATGTAGAAAATTAAGTTAAATAATGTATACAAATAATTTATAATACATTTTATTATTTTAAACACAATTAAAAAATTAATAATTTTACTTACCTTAGTAAAGGTATAATACTGGTGCACAAAATGTGATATACCTACTTATTAATTATAATAAATGATTAGTTGACCACGAGTCCGTAGATGTCAACGTCACAGTGTCGAACACTCAAATAAAGAAAATAATATGATCACACGTTTATATTTTTCCAATAGTTATTTTAAAATAACAATTCTATTTAAATACTTTGGTAGCTTTTAATTTTATTATACATTTTCAAAACAAGACTACCTACAGCTCGAAGGTACGGCTCGAGTCACACAGCTAACCAGCACGGTGGTATGAAAAATAATGCACAATATATTAAAATAATTTATATAAATAGTTTTAATATCCCATCATATTATATAATATAATATTAGTTTAAAAATAAAACAGAAATTATTTAATTTTGTCTTATTATTAGCTGGTTTCATGTTTATGGCTTATATTTGAGTACCTATAACTTATAATTTATATGATGGACAATATTGTACTGTTCCATACTTTCATTGGGGTTTACATAGGTAAATTAGTATTTTTTTGTTTTTAACATAGGCCATTTTATTCACAAAGTTGTTTTAAGTTACAAATGCTCTTCCTAGTGTCCTCGCAACTAGCATCACTCAATTTTCAAGTTATTGTCAGGGGGGAAATAGGAGGAAGCTTCAATGCACTTTGATATACCAATAATTTCTACCAATAATTATTTCTATAATTTCTTTAATTACAACACCACCTATTGAACTTTTCTACGATTGTTCTTTACAAAACTGTTCTAAATACTTCCATAAATTAAAATTAGGTAACCAACACAAATTATAAACATCAATTACTAATTAAACTAATTAAAATATTTACTTAGATATTTTGATACTACATATCAAATATGAAATAATTTAACATTTTTCTTTACATATATTAAAATTAATATAATATAATACCTACCTATATATAAAATATACAATCTATTTATTATTTATGAGTAGGTAGTTAAATTAAATAGATAAAATATTGAATATCCTCGTCAAATTATTGTATTCATAAAATTATGGTGTAAACGCAGCGTTTTCCGTCACCAGTATAGCCCATCCTAATATAAAACAATGTAAAATTAGGAGTTTGCGTTTTTATTACTTCGGCGTTCGTCCGCCAAAACGCAAGCCGACCGGCGTTTTCCGCCGCGGATGAAAACGCGGCGTATTACATCCGTCGTGTATAGCTACTCCGATATAAACCAATGCATTTTGAATTCGACGGAAAACGCCGCGTTCGAAACGCGGCGGAATACGCTGTGTATAGCCCCGGCCTAAATTGTAAGTCATTCCTGATAGCATCTTCGTCGTAAATTACTTTGAGTTGGGTAGTTTCAACAACAGCTCTGTCAACTAGGACCTTCCTAAAATCGGTTTTTTGTGATCTTTTTCGCGTTAGTACTCTCAAATCATGGGTATGTGCCTTACTCAACACAAATGTTTCATCTCTTTTTCTTTTTAATTTGGCTTTGCAAGCCTGCAAATTTGGATTGGAGTAGATGTAATAACTAAATTATTAATAATTAATAATTTGAATTGTATACCATATTAATTTAAATGAAAATATAAACTTACTGAACACCGTTTTTTGAGTCATTAGATTTATAAAAAAAACTCGCCATGCTTCATTTTTAGTTTATATAAAATTTAACATTAACTAAACACCTAAGAAAAGTAGAATTAACTTCTGCGGAAGAGTAAATATGTCAACTATCAAAAGTAGGAATTGAAAATATAAAATAAACTTAAACATGGGATTTTAGGATTTTGGGATTTTGGGATTATGCAATTTTTAATAATTATTAGCTATTAATAATATTTGTCTTATTTTTCATTGATAATTTATTATCTCCACTATATTTGAAATATACAGTGTGATACCATATTTATTATCCAAACAATTGCCTGCTTATCTGGCCACACTGCCGAAGTTTGAATACGCGTTCTCAACTTTTCCTTATCATTTGGGCGATTTTGGACATTTTTCAAAGCTTTCGCTATTTTACCCAACTTTGATAATTTTCTATCCTCTTATGCCCCCTATTATATTTTATTCGTCTAGCTGACGATCTCTTGAAGCTACGGATGTACGGTTTATACATGTGCCGTCCATACTGTCCATAGTTATGAGTTATCGTAATGTCGATCGCAAATAATGCTGTCGGACGGACAGCCGTCGGATTTTTTAGCCAATTTTTTCGTGTTCTTTAACCATTTCGTCTTTTAACACGCTGTTTGTAACCGAATTACGTAGTAAACGTCTTTTAAAAGACTGTTCATATAATTATATATGCGGGTTTCACTCAAAATCGGTTGGTAGCATTCGCAAAAGCGTTTAGAAATGAGTAATGACGCTGGTGACCGACCATCAATATGCGTATATATTACCTATACGCCATGTATATACTTAATCTATACTCGCATATGATTTAATAATTATTTACGACACGGTCAAGCACGTAGCCAGAATATTTCTAATAGGGTGGCCAATAATTTTTGTCACTTTTATCATTTTTCATAATTTTTTCCAATGAAATACTTGTAAGTTGTAGGGGGCTTTTCCTCCACATTCATCATTAGGCAGTATTGGAGTATGCCATATAAAGAATCTTATTCATTTATAATTTACCTTTGGTTGTATCTTTAGTTGATTAAAAAAAAAAAAATTGTTTTATCAACAAGTTTACCTATTACAGTATTACAAAAAATAGATAGTGCCCGATTTTTATATATTATTATATAAAAAAAATCCAAATTACCTACATCTTTGCTTATGGGATACATTTTTCATATTATGAAAAATAAATCTACTTACATATTTAGAATATATGCTGATTAAATTTCTCAAATTCTAATAACAACAATTAAATCATACCTAAATCACTGTTCGAGATGGATTCTGATAAATCATATAGATCGCCAGGACCACTTGACACTTTTTCTGATAGTTTAAGTCAGCGTTTCTTAAACTGTGTTCCCAAAGGGCGTGAACCCCAAGGTTCCGAGTAGATCACTTCAGGGTTCCGCGAAGCTTAAGTAATTTTTTTTAAATGTTCAAGAAAATTACTTTAAAATATCCATTATGGAAAATAATTCCTACCAATTTACCTTTTCTGGACAACTCGAACTCACCTCCACTGTATGCTAATGTAATGTTCCAAAATGCATCCCCAGCATAGCAGAGACCCTAATAAATCCAGTGATATGATTTTCTATGTTGTAGTACAATATTTTGGAGCATAACATTAGCATACAGTGGAGGTGAGTTTGAGTTGTCCAGAAAACGGTAAATTGGTGCAGGATTACTACGGTAAAATAATACGTTTAGCCACCACTATAAGTCCAATTCGATTCCCAGAAATAGTATATGGTAATCCTGTTGTAATGGTAATCCTGAGTATATAGTAATCCTGACTAGTCAGTAATCCTGTTATAACGGTAACCTATATATTATTATTATCAGTGGAAATAATGCAAAAATTTATTTCGATTGTCCAGGACTCGAGGTTATGCTCATTGCCCAGCCATAAAGATTGTTACCTAAAGTTTAAAAAGTGTATTTAACTGAATAATTATTATTTATAAATAAGCTTACAGTCCTGATAAACAAGCCATGATTTGGGGTCTGATGGGTTATAAACTGGTGTTTTTTCATTATTTGGTTTTGCATACCGCATGCTGGCTTGTGTAAGTCCACCTCGAATACCTATAAAAAACGTAATTATATTTTATGTATATAGAAATAACACAAGTCCAATATACTAACCATTATCAAACATGAGAAGCATGTCATAATCTGTTAGTAAATCCAGTTTTATCGCTGTGTATTTCAACATGGCATCAAAGGAAAATGCTGGAGCTGTATAGTAGTACGCTGGGTCTAAACAGTAAGTGTTTAAGCATAGATCTCGAAAATTTTCGAAAACGTCAGCCAGAAGCAAAACATCAATTTTTAAATATAAATCTGAATACTCGCCCAGCGTTTGACAATTGAAATGGTTCCAGACCTTTGTTGCAAACTGATATTCAGTATCTTCAACGTGTTCTTCTGACAGAACGCTATAAAAATCTTCTATTGGTGGTAAAGAGGTTTGTTCGAGCTTAGACCAATCATCAGTAAAGTCGTAAGGATAGACACCTTTACGGGTTACCAGTGGCATATCGTTATTGGAAAAATGTTTTTCGGTTTCTCGGAATTTCTTCAAGTCTGGTGTAACCAGGTTTGTGGCTAGAGTAGACAAACGCGTGGCCATGAATCTAAATGTATCAACGAACCGGATACTGAATTTATTACTGATATATTTGGAAAACGAAATAAACTTTTCTTCGCTGTTGGGGAGTTTCTAGCAATGCTGATCCGACGGACTCGAAGAACTCTGGGTAATTCTGTATGTTATTCAAATTTTTATAATAATACCATACAACTTTACGGTTGTGGGCTGATTGAATTTCTATAAATCCTAATGTGTTTACACTTTGTAGTCTTACTTTTTTTGCTTTTACGGCGGTATAAGTATTTTCAGTATGTTTACGTTTATTACCCATGTTCGTATAATAACCTGAAATTGCAAATATATCTGAATTATTTATAATACTAACATGTCGTATAATAACATAAAATTGTATACATATCTAAATTAATTATAACATGATGTTTAATAAGAGTTTAAAACTAACCTTGTGCAGTATCCCGTTCATTTTCAAATGCATCCAAGGCAGCCATACATATATGATCATCGCGTTCTAAATCATCGGTTATCGCATTAGAGCATTCATTATTTTGATTTGATGGTCCAGCGTGTTCATTAGGTACGTGAATTTGAGGAGATATTTCAATAATGTTATTCGCGGGCGCGATTTCTTTGTAAAATTGTAAATATATCTAAATTATTTATAACTCTAACATGATGTTTAATAAGAGTTTAAAACTAACCTTGTGCAGTATCCCGTTCGTTTTCAAATGCATCCAAGGCAGCCATACATATATGATCGTCGCATTCTAAATCATCGGTTATCGCATTAGAGCATTCATTATTTTGATTTGATGGTCCAGCATGTTCATTAGGTACGTGAATTTGAGAAACTACTTCAATTATATTATTTGTGGAGTTGATTCCTTTGTAAAATAATTAAATTATTGTAAAAATATTTAATTAAATATATTATATACTTACGATGAATATTTTTCATATGACGAGTACGATTTGATTTGTTGGTAAATATCGCAGTACACATAGTGCACGAAAATCGTATGCCCGCATGTTTCTTTTTATGTCTATTTAAATTATCTTTTCGCGTAAAAGACGCTGAACATGTTTCGCAATTAAACATTATGACAATATATATATATATAATATTAAACACACTCGGAAATATTAAAATAACGTGTTAAAAACAAAGATGTTTGTAGAACGTTTTCAATCGCGCTATATTCTACGCTACGTGATTAATGCGTTAAATAATATACATGAATAATATAATATGAACCAATGATATCGTTATAGAACGGCTGGAGATCTACTGTTAGAAAATCGCGAGGTGTTATTCTATTATATAATGTAATATAAGAAAATGCAATTTTGCTGAAAAATGTCATAAAGGTGGGATTTATGAGAGTCACACGCTACGACAATATAATGCATGATAATATTAATAATAATATATAATAAATTTGTCATTATATATATATTAATGATTTAAATGTATATGTTGCAAATATTAAATGCTCTATGGATACGTATATAATGCACATGATAATGTGTGTGTGTGTGTGTGTGTGTGTGTGTGTGTGTGCGTGCGTGCGTGCGTGCGTGCGTGCGTGCGTGCGTGTGTGTGTGTGTGTGTGTGTGTGTGTGTGTGTGTGTGTGTGTGTGTGTGTGTGTGTGTGTGTGTGTGTGTGTGTGTGTGTGTGTGTGTGTGTGTGTGTGTGTGTGTGTGTGTGTATGTAACAATATAGGTATAAAGGTATTATAAGTCTGATGAGTATGCGTATATAGATGTACATTACTAGAAAATATAACAGTTAGTACCCAAAGATCGGACTTGTAACCGCTGTGTTATATTCATGTAATATTAAATTACAGATAGTACCTACTCGTAAACTGTATAATATTAAGTTCACGGTATTTTGTTCACAGTAATGTTTAGATATCTGTTTAGGGTATAGAACTGCTCGCAGGAATGTGATAGCGTACCTATAATTAAATATACTTCACTTAAATGGCTAATAATATGCACATAATTGGTCTGGTGGACCAGTGGTATTATAGCAGTCGTCTGTGAGGCAAGAGATTAGGCTCCAGTACTCTAGGCTAATGACCTGTGTAGTCGAAGCCATAACCCCAATAAAAAAAATGAAAATAAAAAAAAATAATTTTCAAAAATGAAAATAATTTAAATTATTTTAAAATGCATTCCAAAAATGTATGATTTATTTTTTACATAATTCGATGGTTAAGCGCACACATGTGTTATGTACACATTTATAAGCCGTGGACATTCCAAATTTTCAAAATTGAATACTGTGGCATGTGGCATAAACTCGTTGATAATCTGTTGTTTTTGAGAGCCCTTAACGTAAATTCTATCGAATTTTAACGATTGAAATATTTTCTGTATTTCTCCATACTCTACATCACCATATTCCAACGTTAAACCGTGATATAAACGCTTCAGCCAACTGTTTACGCTTCGACTTTTTGCATCTTGTTTTAAAGATGTATGTTTAAATATCCAGTGTTGGTTGGACCATGTTTCAGTATCTACTATAGACATTTCTTTGATAAAGTACTTGTTGTTGACTCCGAGAATGCACTGGACGTCCAAGATAGCCGACGACATATTTTTAGATGAATTAGTTTTTATAATAATTTGTTGTACCGAATAGATTCACTTCTGAACTACCACTGAAACTAATTTTTAATATCATTCTTATTGATCCATGAATTGTGAGAATCGTCAAATCCCACCCACTTGACATATATCTGGTCCCCCTTCTTTCGTACAATTTTTTCAATTAAATAATAATTTGGATAATTGGTTTTAGATAATTCTTCGGTGTAAAAACAGCCGGCTATTGGACCATCATTATAATCGTGTAACTGATAAGTTGGTGGTATTGTTTTATTTATTTTTACTACTGTAAATATTTCTGTTGACCAATTGGGTTAGGTTACCCTTTTGTGAAAACTCCTTTGTGAATGCTTATTCGAACTTTATCGCCGACATGAAATTTTACTTTTCTATTAGTGATTGTACGTTGTTTCAAAGTAACTAGTGAAGGATTTTCGTCTGCCTGCAATGGTGTCATCCCAATCGTTCTGTGTTTCTCATTGTTCTAATTATTGATTAGGTCAGGTAAAATTGATATCCATTCTTGTGAACCCAGAGCAGTAAATTCTCTATACATGTTTGTTTTTAAAGTTCGATTAAACCTTTCCACAAAACAGGCTTTTGTCGTGGAATATGTGCTATACTTTTTTATATTATGCTTAGTCATTAACATGTCAAACTTTGAATTATAAAATTCTTTGCCATTATCTACCTGCAACAGTTTGGGCGACCTATCTACAAGTATTGTAGACATGGCTTTGGTCACTTCACACCCTGTTTTTGTTTTCAATGGTACGGCCCAGGCGAATTTCATAAAACAATCAATCACACAGAGAATATAATTATATCCTTTGTTTTTCTTTGAAAGTGGAATCATCTCGACCAAGTCAGCCTGCCACAAATCGTTTTTTCCATACACATTTACTCTTCGCCTCGTATAATTTTTCCTAGCCGGTCTGTGAAGTTCGATAGCTATGTTGCGTTTATACATTTGGTATTTTCCTTGTTATACCAGATTCGTACAGTTCTTCAAAAATAGATAATATTTCGTTTGAAACCCCAGTGTTTCCAGCAGATTGAGAGGCTAAAACAAGTCGCAACCTATCAACCAGCTCATTTGGGTCATTCCAATATACTAAATTATGTGTTTGTAATTTCACACCCATTCCCGATGGAAATAGCTTGCGAATAATTTGTGTATATTTTGTACCACCTTTCTTAATTTTTGCACCGTCCTGTGTCAAATGTGCTGAAGTTTGTATTAGTATTTCTTTATATGTATTTAAATCATTATCAGTATATTGCATTGGATATCTGAAACATAATAACTCAACAAGTCCAGGCGTTAGCTGATAAGACGTATCTTTGATAATTATTGCGTTGTTTTTGAATTTTACTTCTTCTTGACCTAACTTGCTTTTTCCATTAGAATATTTTTTTGGACCATATATTTTATCTTTTTCCTCTTCTTCTAATGTACGAAAAATTTCAGACTGGCTATCGGATGCTATATATGGGGTACCTTCAGCTATAATTTCATTATTACCGGCTTCGGAATTTTGTAATTTGTTCAACGGTTCGATTATTGGTTTAAATGTTTGCGTTACATAAGATTGAATATCAGCTTCACCTCTTTTCAATGCTTCAAATGTACGTTTAATGTTTTTCTTGGCAATAACTAATTCGTTCAACACTGCACTTCTGTCTTCCATGGTTGAGAATGAACTACATTGTTTTATACAACGACAAATGTGTCGAAACCGTGTCGATACCGTCCGTTGTCACGTTCACAGTCTTTACTTATCACGACGAAATTAAATCTCCCCCTACTCCAACACAAAGTACAAAACTCTTTAAATTCAGAATAGTTCATATCACCCGAACAGTGTTCCATATAAACGTGTTTTAAATTAGTCTCGTCTTGCTTGAATAATATAATCATGTTGCTATTATCTCGAATAAGTTGTTTGGGTATGCGAGCGAATGATTGTGCTAGATAGAACACGTCGATATTGTTGTGTCTACAACGCGTGTAGTAAGAACGTACGATATTTTGATTTTCACATAAAATATCGTCAAATATAAAAACAGAATCTGGTAATGCTTTTTCTGGTGGGATAACCTCGTCGTTTTCGTGAAAAGTGAATAACTGAACGCCCTCTACATCTTTTAAAATTTCACAAAGCATTTTATATTTAGGTTGATCGAGTGTTTTCGAATATATATAAACGTTGTGAAAACGTATACCATTGATGTTAGTCAATAAAGCATAAATCAAATTTGTCTTGCCGCATCCGGAAGGCCCGACAACTAAAGCACGACAAGTATTCGGTAAAAGCTTCCCATGCCTCGATTGGAGACTCGTAGGCGGGTCGACATTTTCCACTGTGAGTTTTATTTCTTGATCTACAAACTTCATTATAAATACTTGGGTAATCTCTGTAATCTAATCATTACACGATGTCACCCGTTCGAAGAAACAACAAGAATAAAGGCGGAGGTATCGTGAACACTCTTATAAACAAATTACCATTTGAACTTCATTTACCGGGTAATTATAAACCATACAACACACATAACATTCAATATAATCGACTCATAATTTTAGGTTATCAGTACTGCGGCCCAGGTACAAAATTGAAAAAACGATTAGATCGCGGCGATAAAGGTATCAACCCCCTAGACTCGTTGTGTAAAGAACACGATATCGCTTATGATCACAGCAACTCTTTGACTGATCGTCAAAAAGCAGATTATATATTAGAAAACCAGGCTTGGAATAGATTCAAGTCAAAAGACTCTAATTTAAAAGAAAAGGCAGCAGCGTGGTTGGTCACTACTGGCATGAAGGCAAAACGAAAAATGGGTGCTGGATGTGGATTCAACGCAGCAGTCAAGGCAGCTAAAAATGTATTTAAAAAAAATATGAAAGAAAAAAACATGATGAAATTAACAAAAAAATGTTTTGTGGCAGCTAAAAAAATATTTCTTAAAAACAGCAAGAAAGCTCGGGTACCTCGTGTTATACCTTTACCGAAAACTGGAGGAATGTTACCACTGATACCAATTTTTGCCGGTTTATCCGCACTCGGAGCGCTGACGGGGGGTATTGCTAACGTCGTAAAGACCGTTAGCGAATTCAATAGAAATGAACCTACACATTTGGGCAGAGGTTTATACCTCGCCCCTAATAAAGGTGGCTCGTATAAGATCGAGAAAGGTAAAGGACTATATCTCTCTTCACAAGGAGGTAGTTCGTATAAAAGAAAGGGAGTCCATAAATCTGTGAAGAAAACCGTGAAAAGGAAAAAAAACTAATTACTACGTTACCCAAAAGAGCTTTGTACGATTATGAAATTATAAAACACGCGCACATAATGAAAATACCTCATTTCATCGGAGTGTTTTCCAGAGATAGGTTACCTAAACGTCCTAAGCATAAAGAATCGGCTGTTATCAATTTGGACGTTGAAAAAAGTACCGGAACTCATTGGGTAGCGTATAAGAAAATCGGAAAACAAGTAGAATATTACGACAGTTTTGGAAATCTACCACCACCACTGGAACTACAATCGTACCTCAGTGGATGTAAAATACAATATAATTACACTAGGCATCAACGTTATAACACATATAATTGTGGTCATTTGTGTTTGAAATTTTTATCATGTACACGATAACATTAAACGCTAATTCCAGCGAAATGTCTTGTGATATTTTCCCGCCGTTAGAAGTACAAAATACCTCTCAGCTGTGTCTTTTAAGCCTGCAAACACATAATTCTATACCAAACGTAGAACCGGATTGCAATACAATAGGTTTTCACGATTCACTCGGAAAATGTGTGACTGTGACTATACCTACGGGATCGTACGAAATAATTAACTTGGAGTCGATGATTCAAAAACTATTACCGAATCATGTTACTTTGTTTCAACTCAAGGCCGATGGAAGCACATTGAAATGCTCGATGACGTGTAGTCATGATGTTGATTTCACTATTGAACATAATATATCGAAAATATTAGGGTTTGAGAATAAAGTTTATTCTGCCAAGACACTACACGAATCTGAACGGATAGTCAACATAATGAAAGTTAACTGTATAAAAATAGATTGCAATCTAATTTCTGGTTCATTCAGTAATGGTATACCGAGCCAGACTATACACGAGTTTTTCCCTTCTTCACCGCCTGGACATAAAATCATAGAAGTCCCAAAACATCTAGTTTTCTACCGGCTTAATTCTTCGTCTATAAGTAAAGTGAATATAGTACTAAGAGATCAAGATAATAATTTGATCAATTTAAGAGGGGAGCCAATCACAGTTCGTATACAAATTAAACATTAAAATGGCTATTAAGTTCAACAGCTATATAAAAAGAAATGCTATCAAGAGTCGCTACAGTTCTACTAACAAGATAAATACGTCGAGACGTACGCCGATTGTAAAGAAACTAACAAAGAACAATCTATCATTTCTACGGTCTTTAAAAGTTCTATAATCATGGATGACTTGTATTTGGACGTGGCCGGCGGATATGAAGATGAATGCAAAATAACTCAAATGCAGTACCACTCTTTCCTTCCCTATTCTTCGACAGCTTTATCCAATAACGACGAAATTAGAATATCCATTCAAAATATGGACGCTTACACTCTCCCCTGCGAGAGCTATCTCTATATTGAAGGTAAATTAAATATACCGGCAGATATTGCATCACATGCGAACGAAATTAATGCGAACGAAATTAATTTTACAAATAATGGTTTGGCGTTTTTGTTTTCTGAAATCCGGTATGAAATTAACGGTGTTGAAATACAAAAATTAAAATCTCCTGGAATATCATCGAGTCTTAAAGGGTTTTGCTCACACACACCGAATGAATTGAACAATCTAAAAAATGCTGCTTGGGACGTAGAAATGAATGTCAGTGAAAATAAAAATTTCGCGTTAAATAACAAATTTGCTGGTTGTATCCCGCTCAAACACATGTTAGGATTTTGTGAAGATTATAAAAAAATACTACTCAACTGCAACCAACAAATCATTTTAAACAGATCGTCTACGGACTCTGATGCGTTGTACGTTTCCGAGACCACTGCGAATGACAATAAAGAAAAACTCAAAAAAGTAGTGATTGAGCTGAGTAAAATTATTTGGAAGATGCCGGTTATCAGGGTGAGTGACAAAGAAAAAATAAAACTATTAAAAGTATTAGACTCTCGTAAACAACTCTCGTGTGCGTTCAGAAATTGGGACTTGTGCGAATATCCGGTTCTCCCTCAGAACACTTCTCATTCGTGGACGATTAAATCGAGCAGTTTGCTCGAAAAACCCAGATTTGCATTAATTGGCTTTCAAACAGATCGAAAAAATAATTTATTTAATCCGTCTGGACGATTCGATCACTGTTACCTGAAAAACCTTAAAATACATCTAAATTCTGAAGTGTATCCATACGAAGATTTCCGTTCAGATTTCACAAACAACGTTACGGCCATTTTATATAAAGCATATACAGATTTCCAAAAATCATACTACGATAGAGAATATAGTGAGCCTCTACTGTCAAAAACCATTTTTGAACAATACGTACCAATCATAGTCGTAGATTTATCACGACAAAACGACAACGTAAAATCGTCGACTGTTGATTTACGCATCGAGTTCGAAACAGGCAAAGCCATTCCAGCGAAGACTGCAGCTTATTGTCTCATTTTACACGATCAAATTATAACTTATAACCCTTTTAATGGCGATGTAAGGAAATTGTAAATAGTTTGTAAATAAAAATACATTTTTTAAACATCACGTTGTTTTTTATTATCATCGACCAAAGCCACAATAAAAATGTAAGTATAAAATATTACATTTTTTTTTTTTTTTTTTTATTAATGTACCAAAGTCACAATAAAATATTACATAATGAATTATTTTCCAAAACTCAATCTACGGCTTGCTATTTCCCTTTCACGTGCTACGAATGCTCTTGTCTTAGGTCTGCTGACTTCAGGCTAAAAAAAAAAATGTTTTTGTTTAGTATAAAATAATATGCAAAAATATGTTTGTATAACCTCAATTTTTGCCGAATAAGATAACCAGCCTCTTGCTAATTGTTTGAGTGCTTTGATTTTCAAATCTGCTATTAAGCAAGTACCTGCGACTGGAATACATTCTTTCAGTTTCCTAACTTCGATGCGGTTCAAATAATCTTCAACATCGGTTATGGCTGTATCTTTAGATAACGGCATTTCCTTTCCGAGA
Organism: Diuraphis noxia; assembly: GCF_037042655.1. Taxonomy (NCBI): domain Eukaryota; kingdom Metazoa; phylum Arthropoda; class Insecta; order Hemiptera; family Aphididae; genus Diuraphis; species Diuraphis noxia. Next base: position 27,136,584 of record NW_028301711.1, read on the forward strand.
AACATTGAAATCTTACATGCCTGATCCAATGCAGTGGGCCGTGTGTACATTGTTTTCATCTGAATAACTTCTTCAATGGCACCACTTAACTGTAAGATCCTTGCAACATTCCCTTTTGTCAACTGCACATTCTGGTCTTGAAGCAAACATTTGATTGACAGTATGTTGTTGCCGTTGCATTCTTCGATTGACATCAATTTAAACTCCTCTAACAGTAAATGTGATGGTAGTGAAAAATTGATGTTTTTAAGTAATACATTAAGCGATTCATATAAGTCCACACTCATTTTTACACATTGCATGTTACTTGTAATACATACAACACAATTTAACAAAAAATCCGGATCTAGACCTATATTTATAAAAATATTATCGTCCACGAAAAAAGTCGAACAGTCGATAAGTTGACTAGTCATTATGATGGATCAAACGCACAAATTGTCACTTCTTGAAGAGCGGGTTACGACTGACTTGTCCTATGCTCGTGTCACACGTTTTATGCAGTGCTGCCGTGTGGAGCGGGGATTAATCCCTACTCTATCCTTTATGGTAGGGATATGTATAACGGAATGAATAACACACATGTTATGATATAAAGAATATTTATTATCATCATTAATAAGATATTATTAAATAAAAAATTAATTTCGTATTCCTCTGAGTTGATTGAGACTTGCCGTCTGTTTAGTCAAACAAAGATGGTGGGGATGGTGAAAATCTGTTAAAGTAAGTCGGCCCATCGTTCTCGTCAACAGCCTGTAATAAAAATTTATCAATATCCGTTTATCAAGTAAATAATGTGTGTATTACCATAGGTTTGATTTTCCGAATTGGTGCCCTCGTTGGTAAACTCGAACGTGTTGAAAAGTATTCTCGAAACCCCCTGTCCTCGTCAGCACCCTAAAAATAAAATAACGGTTAACTCGAGAAAAATATTTTTTTTTTTAATTTTTAAATTACCCGTGACTGTGATAAATCGTTTTCGTCATGTATAATCGACGGTGACAAAATTGAGTATCTTGGTGGCGATATGTCAACGTTAAAAGCTTCCGTTTTATTCTGTAATAAAAATAAGTAATCATGATACGAAAATTTTAACTATCGAAATATTTAAATAAATTTTCATACATTTATAGAGTTATTCAGCTTTTCCATCCATTTGATTGCCAGCTGTTCAGTTGCGAGTAATTTTATCTGATGTATGAAACTCTGTTTGTTTTTCGGTATATGGCTTGTGATTAATTCGGCATGAATTCCTTTTGTTATTGAAACTACTTCTTCAAGTTTCGTTGATTTATCAACATTAAAATCGGTTTTAAGGTAGTCGGTTATTTGATCGATTTGATTTAAAATAATAGGTCGTGTGATGGCGATTTTCATTGTTATGGTTTCAAGAATTGTGCTCTCTAAATCTTGAATTGTCATAAGATCTCTTCGATTTATTATAGTTCTACATCCGTCTATTTTTTTAGACTCCATGACCAAAACATGCTCTCCCTTATATACCATACTCGTGAGCAATACAAATTCATCTTCCAAAAAAATAATTTTTTTATAACGTACAGTAGTATCCAGAATGTAAGATAAAACATGGCCCATCACTGAGTAAATACGCCTCAAGAAGTCTGGAGAAATATTTACATAGCGCGACGGTGTAATTATTTGCACGACGATATTGAACTCATCTTTTGAATCGAAACCAACGTTTAAAAATTTACGGTTTTCAAAATCGATTGTAAAATTAGTGCAATCGATAAGTTCAGTCGGAGATGTAGGCGCAACATATTTGTACATCCGATTCATTTCACTGATTGATCCACCCATAATAACACTGTTATAAAACTCGCGACTTGACACTGTTAAAACAAAACTAAGACTGAATGTTCATACACTGAATTATTAACTAATTGTTTCGAGTATGGTGAGGATAATAACTTATAGTGGGGAATCGGTTCTGTAGTGGGAGACTATATCAAGTATACCTAATATGAGTGTTTTATATATGTATACCGTGGCAATTCGAATCCCGGACGATCGAAATAAATTTTTGCATTATTTCCATATATCACACGTCACGTCCGACGGCGGCACCTATGGCTGGGCAGGGAGCGGTGGGATGTGGTGGCGGTGGGATGTGGAGGCGAGGCGGGGAGCGGTGTACCGACGGCGGCACCTATGGGTGGGCGGGAAGCGGTGGGATGTGGTGGCGGTGGTGGCGGTGGTGGCGGTGGCTGTGGTTCCAGTAGTGGCATCTATGGCCGGTATACTAGTATATATAATAAGTAGTAAATATAATGTCTTATAATGCACATGATAATGTGTGTGTGTGTGTGTGTGTGTGTGTGTGTGTGTGTGTGTGTGTGTGTGTGTGTGTGTGTGTGTGTGTGTGTGTGTGTGTGTGTGTGTGTGTATGTGTGTGTGCGCGCGCGCGCGTGTGCGTGTAACAATATAGGTATAAAGGTATTATAAGTCTGATGAGTATGCGTATATAGATGTACATTACTATAGTGCGGCCAGCGAAACTAGGCGGGTGATCGCCGCGCGCCTGGTGGCCAATTTTCGTCAGTGTTTCCAAGACTTCATTCCCGCGTAAAATAATTTTAAAAAAGCTCTGGAGTTGTAATAAAAACTAAACGACAAACGTTCGATATTTCTATACGTAAAACTTATTATTTATTAATTATCACATTCGCTAATAAGTAATAATATTAATATCATTATTTTTTACGCAATTATATAATATGTATGTACATTTAAAAACTAATAACTAAGTAATGAAACTTAAAACTATTATAATAATATTTACATAGAAAAATGGTTTTCCGAATTGAAATTCTAGTCCTCACAGCTGTCGTCTTCATCTTCACTTGAGCTGCTTTCGTCAGGATTAATGGTCAATATTATTGGTTCTAATATCTCATCCCTTAGTCCCGCCTTGACGTAGTCCTCTTCCTGGATCTTGACGCAATGCTCACCACATTTGGCCCAATCGTTCGAAGTAACTGCATCGATCTCTTTATGCACAAGTTTCTCGACATCTGCAATTTTGAAAGTTGAATTTTTTTCAGCCACTCTGCCTTTAACTTGCGCCCAAATAAGTTCTATTGGGTTATACTGACAGTGGTAAGGGGGAAGCCTTACCACTTCATGACCCATTTCGGAAGTTAGTTCATCCAGTTTATATTTTTTTCCGCGCGGCATCGAAAGTTTCACCTTTTCCCGTAACTCGTCAAGTGTTTCTACAGGAGAAAAATCTATATTTTTATCCCGTAACCACTGTTGAACATCTGACTTTCTACTGTTGGACTTCGGATAGTTCTCGGCCAAAGAAGAGTGATATGAAGCGTTATCCATGACAATAATACTCGGCTCTTCTAAGTTAAGTAACATTTGTGAAAACCAACTTTCAAAAATTGTGACGTTCATTTGTGAATGATAATCCTTGTCACCAGAATTACATCGAAAAATAAGTTTTGATTCTTTAATGAATCCGAAGGAAGGAGATCCGGCGTGGCATACTATGAGGCGGCTGCCTTTGTCTGTAGGTACTTTTAAGCCTTCCGTATTTTCTTCATTTTGCCAAATACGTCCACGCGTATGATTTTGATTAACCCAGGTTTCATCTAAGTAGATTACCGGCCGAGTATCACCGTTCCTACGAAACTCGTTCATTTTTCTAAGAAATTTAACGCGCGCAGCTACTATATCGGACCGTTCCATCAAGAATTTGCGACCGTCGTTACATTTTTTGTACTTAAAATGAAGTTGTTTTAAAATTATTTTTACCGACGATTTTGATCCACGGTAATTTAATTTTTCACGCAGTTCCGATAATATTTTAGCACTCGTTGGGAATTCACCTTTGTCGTAAAAGCTATGGACAACTCTTCTGACCACTTCATTGTCAAAATCATCAAGTTCAGTGACAGATTTCTCGCGACAGTATTTTTTTCGTGGCGATTGAAATTTAAGGTCATTAGAACTTCCGACACATAATAGCTCTTCTCGATTTCCAGTTACTTTACTTTCATGACATATCCGTTGTACAGTTCTCAGACTCACCGCACAAGCTTCGGCCGCCCTCTCCTGTGATTGTCGAAAATAATCTGCTAATTCCGGCTTATCTTTGCAGTTGGCTAAGGTTTTAAAAAATGTATATACGTTGTATATTGTTTTTTTCGTTTGGGAATGTATATCGGGTCTAATTGTCATTTAGAAAAAATAATTTACACAAACGATCAGTAAAAAAAACAAACACAAAAAAAAATTCAAATATTGTAAAATATTAAAACAGCCGTGTAAAAAAATCACATTAAACTTAAACGATAGCAATCAACAGATACATGGCAGAGGATCGAAGACTAACACATTATGAAGAAAAAAATGGTTCTTGTACACAATTTGGTTTCAATAAAATTACAATAGGTACAATAAAGTCAATGGAATGTGGTCTCCAGTGCCAGATGTCCAGTTTCAATAGAAAAACGGCGCGCTAGACGGTTTCTCACCCTCGGCAGTATGTAGTACCCATATTATTATATTATATATATTGTATAAACGATGTACCTCATACCATGGAACACTACATTATATAGTGTTCAATGCTTATACGCTAATAAAATATTTGTGTTGTAAGGACACCCAAAATTTTTTATAAAACAGCTGAAACACAACTGCATCAGCTATTCATTTAATAAGCAATACTTTTAGAATCCCTGGTTCACATGAAAACAGCCACCAGGCGCGCGGCGATCACCCGCCTAGTTTCGCTGGCCGCACTATAGAAAATATAACAGTTAGTACCCAAAGATCGGACTTGTAACCGCTGTGTTATATTCATGTAATATTAAATTACAGATAGTACCTACTCGTAAACTGTATAATATTAAGTTCACGGTATTTTGTTCACAGTAATGTTTAGATATCTGTTTAGGGTATAGAACTGCTCGCAGGAATGTGATAGCGTACCTATAATTAAATATACTTCACTTAAATGGCTAATAATATGCACATAATTGGTCTGGTGGACCAGTGGTATTATAGCAGTCGTCTGTGAGGCAAGAGATTAGGCTCCAGTACTCTAGGCTAATGACCTGTGTAGTCGAAGCCATAACCCCAATAAAAAAAATGAAAATAAAAAAAAATAATTTTCAAAAATGAAAATAATTTAAATTATTTTAAAATGCATTCCAAAAATGTATGATTTATTTTTTACATAATTCGATGGTTAAGCGCACACATGTGTTATGTACACATTTATGCATTTTTCATGAATGGCGTTCAAAGATTTAGAAGGATGTTAGAAGAAATAATCATAACAATTTCTAGTCAAATACATTATATTTAAAATCATTAACTTCCTGTGAATAATAATATAACAAAATAAAATCATTAATTATGTTAACAAACTTAGGATAATTCGATTCTCGATGAAATTTTTTGTGTTTATAACTAAGGATTAAAAATATAACACTAAGTTTTTTATAAGTTTTCCTTCAAGTAGCTATTGAGAAAACTCGAAGCATCATTATAGGAAAAATTTTAAGTGCGTTTGAATTTTAAATTTTTAGGAAATAGCGTAACGATAACGATTTATCCTCAAACGATTTTAAATATTTGTAATTATTCAAAAAGTATAAGTCGTAGATACTTGAAAATTTTACCAGTTATTTAGATTGGCGTTTTATTTACATGATTTAATTTTCAAAATATTTTGACTTTTTTGAGATATTTATAGACAACTGAAATTTTCAATATTTCTTGATAAAATTTTTTTTGCCCAATAAAAATAATTGAAAATTTAATACAAAGTTCCCCATAATTTATTCATATAATGATTAAAAAATTATAAGAATATAATATAATACAATTTAATACAAGACTTCTAACATATTGTAACAATGACAGTTGGCAGTTAAAAAATATTAAAAATACATGGGCACGATTTTTTTTTTTATAAGCATTTAAAGTTCAAATTTTGACTATACGTAAAAATTCATAAAAGTTTTTCTTTTTAATTCTAAGATTTGAAAATTAATTACAAGGCTCCTAATATATTTTTACAATAGCAGTTGATAAATAAAATAAATACAGTCACAATTTTTTTTATAAGCATTCAAAGTTTGAATTTTGACAGAATACGTAAAAATCACGAAAATTCGTAAATTATTTTAAGCTAGATATGCGTAAACATTTTTCTATTTAAATCTAAGATTTCAAATTTTTAATAATACGGCGATTAGCGCACATACGTTAGCGGTATTGCGACGACGCTGGAGGTAGACTGACTATTTTATAATATTAAACCGACGATACCGCGATCGCGTAATTACCATATTTTATACCTATAATAATTCACAATCGACAAAATATTCTTATAATAATTATAACAAAACAAAGATAACATAAACAACGGCTGTGCGTGCGAGTGTTTGTGTGTGTGTGTGAGTGTGCGACACTGACGGTGTGGACGGACTCTTATGACGCTACCGCCGGCGCGAACACTTAAAAGTAATTTATATAACATATTTATTATATAATCTATTTACGTGGAACATTGTTTTACATTTTCATTCCTTAGGTAAAAAATTGAACATTTTATACATTTTGAACTACAAAATAATAACTAAATTTTAAATTTGTTACTTTTTGTCAAAATTTGAACTTTAAATTCTTATAAAAAAAAATCTGACCTATGTATTTTTAATATTATTCAACTGCGATAGTAACAATATATAATGGAGCCTTGTATTAAATTGTCATGCTTTTTTACCGAACAAATAAAATTGTATTGACAATTATAGAATAAACTAAAAAAAATTATAAAAGTAAAATATTTAATTTAAACACTTATTAACATTTAAAGATCTTCAAAAAAGTGAGGTATCAATGAAATAAGTGCAAAAAAGGTAGCACACTAAAAAAAAAGTGAGAATAATGATAAATAGTGAGTGCGTAGCAACTAGTGCTGGACATTGGCTTGCCTAATCCGGATCACGGATTGAAATACAGAATCCGGATTGGCGGATTCAATCCGTTTTAACCGGATTATCGAATTCAATCCGTTTTTCGGATTAACGAATTCAATCCGTTCTCCGGATTTACGGATTGAATCGGTAAATCCGAGTAACGGGTTTAATTTATAAAGCTGAATTAATAATTTAAAAATAATGTTTATGAACAATCAACTAAGTACAAACATCATGATATTATGTATGATAATATAATATAGTATCTACTATAATTAACATATAATATATTTGTTTGTTATATTAATTATTAATTAAGTTAATTAATAATTTAATAATATTTATTGTATCAACTATCAATCTATATTCTTTTTTTTATTTATATGTAAATTGATTATTTATCACATGCTAATTCATATTAGATCATTATATTTTTCAAAAAGGTGTTTAATACTTTAATGTTGATTTATAATAAAATAAACAAATTACTACCCCATACAATTATGAAAATATAATTAGTAACTAGTAAGTAGTAAGTACTAAGTAGTAACTAAATAAAAATCACATGGTTAATTTGAAAAACTATTTTTTATTTAATTTTTGTACATAGAAAATGTTACATTATAAAAAAAAAAAATATATTATTTTAATTTTGCTGCTTTGTGTTATGAGAAAGAAAGATTAACAATTTGGCCGTTTCACCTGATAAACAATTTCTTTTTGCTGTTATAATATTTCCTGCGTTAGAGAACGCTCTTTCTGAAGGTGTTGAGGTGGACGGAATGCACACTTTTTTTTTTGCAAGTTTTGAAATGTTTGGATATCTTGAACTATTTTCTTTCCACCAAACTAATGGACAAGCATTTTTATTTATTGTTTTCTCTTTTACATATTTATCAAGTTCATTTTGTTCACTGCATCTTTCATTGTCTGGGAATAATATATCAAGAGCAGTCATTTCTAAATGTTGGGCAGTATCTCTGTCGGTTTTAATAATTCCAGCACCATCATCAAAATTTAGTTGTGTCTGTATGAAATTTCTTATTAAATCCATCATTCCATCATTGTTATTATCAGCAAACTGATTTTTGTAACGTGGATCTAAAAAAGATGCAATATTTAAAAAAAAATTTCCTCTTCATGAGCAGCATCGAAAAATCTTGTTTGAAACTCCCGAGTTAATATTCTTTTAAATGTTTGAATTTGTTGAAGATCTGTATTGTTATGTTTTAAAAAATTATCCACAATACTTTTTAAAATTGGCTGCACAGTAGAAATTGTGGGAGTTTTTGCTGATGATAATATGTTTGTAACGAGATTAAAAGGTTCAAGAACTTTGATCAAGTATTCTAACAACTCCCATTTACTTTCACTCAATTCCAATGTCAATGCAGTTGTTCTTGTAGTAACTGTACGGTCATTTAATACTGAACAAATAGCTTGTCTGGAATCGTTAAGCCTGACTAGCATAGCATAAACAGAATTCCACCTAATTTTTACTGATTGTACTAATTTGTTTGTCGACATTTTCAAATTTTTTTGAGCTGCTAAAAAAGCTTTTGAAGCTACAGTAGAGTGTTTAAAATGTGATACAATTGATGAAGCTGTACTCAGTAAATCTTTGATTGATTTATCTTCTAAGCCTTTATTAACACAACGTTGCAGCGAATGAGCGAAGCAAGTTCTACTTTTTATATCAGGAGCCATAGAACAAACTGCATTTTTTATATTAATTGCATTGTCATGAACAATACAAACTACTTTATTGTAAATATCCCAGACACGTATAATATCCAACAGTTTATCTTTTAAATTGATACTTGTATGACGTTCATCCATCAACTCGGTTGTTAAAATGTAGTTCACTATTTTCCACTCATTAGTGATTCCATGAGCCGTGATTGAGATGTATGATTCAGTAGATCTACTAGTCCAACAATCTGTTGTTAAGGCAATGAAATCTATACCATTCAAATCACTAGCAACTCGGTTTTTTCGGTCAAGTAAAGTCCAAGCATTCTTCTTTTAATAGTATTTCGGCATGGTACTTCATAGTTTGGTGATACTGTTCTCATGAATTCTAGAAATCCAATACCATCTACCGAAGAAAGTGGAAGCATGTCTTTTGCAATATATCTTACTATACTTTCAGTTATCATTTCTTGCTTCTTGACCGTCATAGAAGGAGAAAATAATAAATCTGTTATTTTTTGTTGTTTTATTGAATCTGGAGTTGAACATGAAACTGCAATGGATGTAGATACTTCAGGTTCAGACACAGTTTGAGAGTTTTCAGAATGAGATTCTTCACCATTCAGTATAATATCTTCAGCATCATCATCTCCTTCAAATGGTCTAAATGAAAGTATACAAATACCAAATTAGCTATTAAGATTTAAGATATTATTAATAATGTAATATCTGAATTTCCAAAGTATTAGTATTGAAATAAATATATTTATTCAATCATATTAATTGACAGTTGCAGCTAGCTTCAGATAAATATGTGTTTTTGAGGAGGAAAAACAATAAATATTGTTAAAATTATATTATTATATTACCTTTTCTTTATAACAGCATGCTCACCACCCAGTGTTTTGTTTAAATTGTGCTTTATCCGTAAGTGACTCCATAATGTTCCTTAGGTAGGTATATAAAAAAAACAATATTAATATTATTTAAGAAAAATAGGCATTAGCTAGTATTATTAATTATTTAAGTAAATTAATTTAAATACTTTAATAGTATCTACAAATCTAAATTAACTTGTATAGTACATTTGTAAAACTAAATTTAGTACCTACCTAGTATCTACCTAGTACCTAGTAGGTACTAGTGTACTACCTACCTAGTACTTACTATCAATTGCATTTAGTAGATACCTAGTATTACCTAATACCTACTACCTACTGTTTTCTTATAACATCAAATTATTTTGATTTTTTAATTTTGAATAGTAACAACTAACAATAATTACAAACTCAATAATTATATTAATCCGGATTGGTATCATAATCCGGATTGATAATTTTTAATCCGTAATCCGGATAAACAGATTAATGACGATTGTTTCAAACCGGATTGATCCGGACACGGATTTATCCGGATTTGATGTCCAGCACTAGTAGCAACCCTGTACTATATAACATTGGTATCTAATCTAGTTTTTAAAATGACTAAATTATGGTTTGATAATAATTTCCTAGAGCTTAATCTTAAAAAACTAAACACATTTTTTTAGTGTTCAAAAGGAAATTACAAATAATTATTTTAAAATAACTGATCACTCTGAACTTTGTATAACTTGAAAATATGTAAATTGTACTTGTATAACTATTGATAAAGTCAGTAACATAAAATACCTAGGTTTACATATGTATAACAACTTTAAATGGAGAAAGCATATCGACCATGTTATATCAAGTTAGAAAATGTTTCTTTATTTTTAGGAGCATAAGATAATAAGAAATATTTAAGATTAATTTATCTTTCATTTGTGCAACCAGTTATTACTTTTAGTATTTAAATATGGGGGGAAAACATTTAATTAAGCTAAAAACTATTTTGAATAAAATAATAAAATATATTCTAAAGTTACCATGTTTTTATAGTACAGATTTCATTTATAATGATTTAGAAGTGTTTGACTTTGATAAATTATTAAAAAAAAAATAACTTTTATTAGCTTATAAAAATAAAAATTTCATACCTACATGTAAGCATAATAAATTATAAGACTAAGTATAAAAAAAAATATTAATGTACTTAAGATAAATTGTAAAAAACTATTCAGATTAAAAAGTTGCAGTAATAATGCAACTGAGTTGTGTATATCGTTAAATATTAATTTTAATCTGTACCAAAATATTTTTTGTTTAAAAAATGCTTTACTTAAGTTACCTAATTACTTAAGTTCACCTCCATTTCAATCAAGCTTAAAGGAGATGAGCAAATGTATTGTGTTAAATACCTATGTATTTTATATGTTCAATGATAAATTTGCCAATAAAAGTATGCAATGTTTTAGGATTAAACATAAAAAAGTATACAACATTTAAATAAAGTTGTATTTTATTTATTATAAGAAAAAGCCAATGTCTGCCATGGACATTACACTGTTGAAGGCAAAAGAAACATGAGACGTAACGAACTAACGACAACCTTAACTAGTAAAATAGCCAAGAGCAGCGGCGGATTCTGAATTTTAACCAGCCCGGGAGAATTTCGTTTCACCGGCCCAAAACTCCATAAATACAAAAAATTTATTGAAAATGTTGTAAAATTATAATAGGTAATACATAATAATAATTTTAGTTTGGTTAAATAAATTATTTAATATTCCTAATTTATTACTTACATAAACCATAAAAGTATTATTAATATATATGTATTACATAATATATATAATATATCAATTAATTATATCATATTCATTATTCAAGTGATGTATTGTATAGGTATATTATTCAACATATGACATTATGAACAATTGTGATAAACAGTGGAAGCACGCCTGCATATCATACAAATTAAAAAATTGAATAAGGTAGAACTTGGCCAAAACTTAATAATTAATATGATAGTTTTTTATTTAAGAAATCACTACTATTTTTTATAATGTCAATAATTTCTTCTGAGTCTATACTATGTAATATACTTTTTTCCACATTCATAAGCATAAATGCTTCTAACTTTTCTTCGCTCAATGAATTTCTTAATCGTGTTTTGATTATCTTTAGCTTAGAGAACGACCTTTCACATGCTACCTGATAAGTCAAAATAAGTAATTAAAATATACCGTATAATGAAGTACTAAAATAAGAATTATAAAATTTGAAATGTATGTCATTACCTGTGTACATGGAAGTGTAAGCAGATACTTATAAGCAAGAAACAAAAAATGGTATGCATTACTATACAAATTATACTTCAAAAGTACATTATAGCAACAGTGAGGACAATTCATGCAAGACTTGCAGTGTACTTCTTCAACATTTGTGCCATGTTTATCACTTATTTCTTCTTCAATATCATCTTCGCTACTTTTTTCATAGTATTCAGGTACAGTTCTTTTTAACTGATCCCAGGATGATGAAAAATTTAATAATTCATCTAACAATTTAGCATGAGTCAATTTGTCATCAAATTTTTTCAAGACTTTGGACAATTCAAGTAATGTATCAGATGGTAATTCTTTATCATGTAAATCTTTAAAGTTATTTGGTGACAAACATGCTAAATCACAGTACAGTTTTTTATTGGAGGAGAACCTTTCTTCCATGCAAGAAATTGTTTTGTCAAAAATTATATTGTGAACTTCAACTGTGAATTTTTCTTCAGCATCAAGTATAGGTTGATCTGATGTCATCTCATCAGCCATTTTTTTTTTGTGCCTACATCTGATTTTTGGGAACTCTTTGTCAATTAAAATATCCATTTTATGGTTATCTTCAATTATATTTATGAATTGATCTGCTTCAGATTTTACATCTTTCATACCTCTCTGAATTTGTTTTAAATTATGTAAAGCTTTATTTACCAATTCTTGAGATTTTATCAAGTCAATTCCTGAGGTTTGTAGATATCTAGATAAAGGTCCCACAATTTTAAAAATTTTAATGTAAATCAATGCTGTTAATATTAATTCATAACTCATAAATGCTTCTTTTAGATTTCTAGCTTTTGCTTTAATTTCAGGATTAAAGTCAGGGGATGATTGAATTGTATCTAATGATATTATAAGTTGCACATAAAGGTTATCTTCACCAAAAATAGTTTGTAAAGATTTTTCTTTTGACCACCACCGCGTCAATCCGATAGAAACCAATTTTTTTTTAATATTTTCTCCAACAGTATTTTTCCAAACATTCATTCTTTTATAAGATTCTTTGAAAAACACAGCGACTTCATTAAGTAAAGAAAATAGTTTTACTGCAGGCAATGCAGACTTAGTAGAGTCTATTAAGACTAAATTAAGAACGTGACTATAGCACCAAACATGTACTTGTCCTGGTGATGATTTAGTAAGCCACGCAGAAAACCCATTATACTGACCTTGCATATTCGAAGCCCCATCAGTAGAGTTACCAATACAGTTTTTTATATTAAGTCCACAACTTAACAATTTATTTTCTAACATTTCATGGAAACTTTTTCCTTTGGTTTCTGTCATAGTTACAACTGATAAAAGTTTTTCATGTACACCACTGGAGTTCACATACCGTACAATGAGTGAACATTGGTCCTGTACTGATACATCTTGAGTAGTATCCATCTGTACTGAAAACATAAGTGCCTCTAAAATCTGTGAAGATATGTTTTTCTTAATTAGGGTACTTATGGAATCGATCACCATATTGACTGTGGTTTTTGAAATGAAAGTAACCTTCGAAACTTTTCCTTTAGAGTTTCCACTATTTGCTTTACGCTGAGCCTTATTAGTTAACGAATCAACATGTTCATTTAGGACAATGTCATACTTTTTTAAAAGAAGCAATATATCCAAAAAATTGCCATGATCTAAAATAGGATTATTTAAAGACAAAGCGGATTCGTTCCTATGAGCTCGGTAACTAAGTCCTCTCTTACCAATTAATTTTACTATATCTATGACACGCTGAAGTATTTGTATGTTTTTTTTAATTTCTTCTTTTTTTTTCTTTTTAAAATCAGAAAATAGTAATATATTAATAGTTTTGTTACTTGTATGTAAAAGATATGATTCAGAACAAGACATATGTGTTTTACTAGCTTCATGTTCTTCTATACGTTGGTATACATGTGTCAGATAATGATACAACAGATAAGCCTTTAGTGAATAGATTAGGTTCTGAAGAAAAAGCTAAGCATACACTACAAAACAAGCTTTTTGATTGATTATCAAAACTTAGCCACTGGCGTTTAATACTATTGCTTCTAAAATAAGCTTTAGATGATTTAAACAGTTTTTCAACATGAGGTTGTTTTGGATGATACTTAAAAAAATCATTGATACTAGACAGCATAGGTTTTTGAAAATAATTTAAAGTAAAATTATTATCTAACAAATTATTGTTGTCAACATCTTCAACCATAATAATATCATCTTCAACCATAACAATATCTTTGTCATCATCAACATCAGCATTAACCAAAGCACAAACTTTCATAACATTCTCCTACACATAATTTAATACACAAAAATATATTTAGTTTGCAAGCACGTTTAGCAATTATTATGTTACAATATAGACATAAAAGAAATATTTTTTAAAAGCATTATGATTTATTTATTTATAGATATTTATTTAAGAATTAAATTTTAATTTTACCTTTTCTAGTATATTTAATGTATTATTAACATCTTTGCAATTGACAACTTCATCAGAATTTGAATTATTACTTAATATTTGATTACTCTAAACCATTTATAAAAATGTAAAGAATTACCTATGTTCTAATAAATTTTTAAACTAATAAGTTTGTTAATTAAATTGTAATCTTACCACATCAACAGTATTTAAGAAAGTATCATCACTACTGCAATCATTGACAGCATTAGAAATTGTAGTATTACATTACTAGTAGTAGTACAATTATTACTCTAAAACAATTAAAATAATTCAGTAAATAATCAGTATTCTTATTTATAAATTATTAGGTAGGTACCTATTTTAATACAGATGCAATGATTTATCATTTTGTATTGAACAAAAAAATAAAACATAACATTATAAATTGTTAGGTACAACAATGTTGTTGTTGTCTGTTTTGTTGTTCTTTAATTATAGCCTATAGATACTCACTTTTTGAATTGGTGGGATTGAAAATAATTCCGAGATTGGTCTACATTTGTTCGCTTGTGAAAATAAAAGTTTTTTATTTTTTTCCCTAGTTTTTTGGGCTCCGCCTTTACGTTTATTTTCCGACATTGATTACTCTAACAAAAAACACTTTAAAAAAAACGTTAACACATTACACCAGTCACCAAATTATAAAACAACACTTCTTCGTGCGTCTAGATTTTTAATCGATGCCAAAATCTATTTAAACAAAAATATTAATGTCAACTTTGATCAATGTTATCATAACGGCCGCATGCTAAATCGCGCGCACACTACAATACAAGCATAGACATATAAATTTATATTTATGTGTACAGTATGAATACAACCGTGGTCGTACGCTTGATATCTGCATTTTGATTGATTGTTTGTATTTCGGTTAGGTATTTCCAGTTACTGAGATAATACCGGGTTTATCATACAAATTAGCTAGTATAGTTTTTATTTATAGATAATAATATATGTACTAACGCATTACACATAATATTATAACTTATAGTTAACATAGTATGATGCACAAAATGTCATGTAGATAATAAAAATATTTTTATCGAAAAATAATATTTTTTTTAAATAAAAGAGAACATAATATTTTAGTATAAATAAATTATAAAATCTGTTTTAGGATGATAGGCTCGTTAGCTATGACCGGCTCCGGCCCACCGGGAAACTTCCCGGCCTCCCGGTGGCACAATCCGCCACTGGCCAAGAGGCGCTCTCTAGTGTAGCAATGCCAACTTATAAACTACAGTAAATAAAATAAAAAAATACAAATACAAATATAATATGTACATACAAGTGAATCAGTTGTGTCTTTGGTAGGCCTAGGTTTAAACTTCTCGTTTAAAAATTGCATCGGTTGAAATGCAAATCATTTCGAGTGGTGAATTTCATCACTGCCTGCTCCAGACGGCTTAACTCCACGGTTCCGTTCTCTATGCAAGTAGACTTTCAATTTTTTTCTTGGCTTCAACAACATTTGTATTGAGTTCATTCGTAATTTCTCTCCAATATTCAATTTTCTTTTTGCCCAATTTGTATTGAGAACACGTGGGATCCCAAAGAATTGGATGATCCTTGCATAGTTGTATTAACTTTAAAGATTGCTCATCATTCCATTCCATGTCGTTTAAAATTTTAATTAGTTTGAATTATAACTAAAAACACTAAACTTAAAAATTTAAACTAAAACTCTGAACCTATAATTCTCTGTATAAAATCAATACGACACTGGTACAATATTCAAACACTAATTATAACTATTAAGTTGAGTGAACAACAATCGTTCAGGGAAATACCAATTGGTGACGAATTGCGTCCATACCAAAATAATATTCTCTTTGATGTACCGCCCCCCCCCCCCCCCCCCGAGCGATCGTATACGAACGCGAACGAAAGCGTTCGAAGGCATTCGTTCGGCTTCGCGAGTAGTGAGTACGTCCACACTACAAAATATAGAATCCACGAATGTTTGGACCGAATCTACATTCGTTCACGCTCGTTCACCAGTGTGGACGCACCTTAAGACGGAGACAACATATGCGAGTATATTATGCGTCCTCTTAAAATAAAAATATTGTTAAATTATAATTAATAATTTAAATTTTGCATTTCCATTTACATATTTTGTATGATATTTTATACCACAATAAAACTTCATAAATATGTTTACAGAGCCATAGCCTAATAATTGCTCAGTCACTTAGAGAAAACTCGTAAGAACTATTGACAGAATGTACTACTAATGCGGTACCTGATTATGAGATGCTATATAAAAATTTGCTTTGAGAAAATGACATTTTAAAATTGGAAAATAATAAACTCAAAGAAGACAATAAGACATTAAGACAATCTAACACAGATTATAAAAAGATTAACGAATATCTAAGTTTTGATATGAAATTTTTACAAAATAATTTGAATAAAACTAATGTATTGAAAATGTATCGATGTAAAACTTGCTTAATGTTTTTACAATTACTTTAATTTATATGTATGCATACATTGCATACAATTTACCATGTCGAAGAGAATAAAATTGATGTCTATTTAGATACTACCACCGGTTCCCTGTATGTTATATGTATATTTCTTAATTTTAAGAAATTTAATTGAATAAGTATTAGTAAAGTGTAATATTATTAAATATTTTTATTTGCAGAAATTTATTTCATAGATTTTTATTTATTTGTATAGATTTTCACAACATGTATATCTCAATTATTTAATGAATAGCAAAAAATGACCTTTCCTGAAAATATGTAAAACGTAAATACAAAACAGTACGTTTTGCATTATCGCCCTACAATTATTATATAAGAACTTGAGCGTTGGCCAATAAAACAAATGTAATCTTAAGTTTCAATTTTTACGAAATCCTATTTATTTTAGGGATATCATCTCTTCAAAGATGGGCTTAAACATCTGATGGTGATCTTAAGATGGTGGCGAAAAGTAATTACGATTAAGACATATTATAAATATACACACAATAAAATGATAAAATTTAACGTATTGTATTAACTTTACAGATAAATTCTGAGCAGCAACTCCGAACATCATATACGAACGACGATGAGTTAGGAAAATGGTTAAAACTATTTTTCGGGTTGCCATTCGTACTACCACATGACATCGAAAATGCATTCGTTGAACTTGTATCTATATGTCCAAATATAGATATAGGATGCATATTTTCTGATTACATATTGCATACTTACGTAGAAAATGATTGTTTATTTCCACCAGCAATTTGGGCTCAAGAGCCGTCAGAAAATCCTCGGTAATACTGTTATAACTATACAGGGTGATTTTTTAAGCATGCTCACCCCACTTTTATGCTCAAATTATGCATATATTCAAATTCTGATTTCTGGAATTTTTTAATAGAATTAAAGACGATATTTTAGTACTTAGATTTTTCACAACATTTAAGGAGTATCCTGTGGCGATACCAACTTTGGTTTTTCAAATGAGAATATATATTTTTTAAAGCAAAACATGAATCAGGTAATTTTTCTGAAAATTTTGACGTATTGTAATCGAAATTTGAACGAAAACTTCCAGAGTTATTCTACTTTAAATACTTAGGAATAAGGATAATAGTCTATTATACTAAATAATTTGTAAATTAATACGAGCTCGATCATTATAATTCGCTATGCAATATAAAATATGTGTTAATAATTAATACTTATAACTAAATGCTTATGGATTGAAATTACACCTCAAAATTTTCAAAACAAAGGGAATATGTATAAAACAATAAGTATCCTTTTTATTTTATCGAGTATGTTATCTAATAGGTTAATTTTGTTAATTTTCATAGCATGACCATTACCTAGAATAAAATATCAAATAATCGTCAGTAGTCGGTAACACATGTGTGAAATAATATTATGAACATGATTCCCAGTTCTAATATGTAATAAATCAATTAGAAATACATGTAATACAAATAAATATGGCTACGTACTACACATGTATCCATATTTTCACTTGTCCGGTTAATTGCTTCAAGATTACGCACAGGCTATAAATTTAAGATAAGAGATAAAAGGAAATTAGTAATTGCCGTAAAATATAGAATAAATTGGAACGGACCACAATTAAAGATATTATACAGGTAACACATCCGCCCTATGATAAACGACTTATCACTTATAGTGATATTAAACAGCTGTAAAAAAATACATGTGGATATTTATTTCTAAGGAATATTTCCGCTTGGAGCGCTATACCTCATGTTTTTGCTAGTAGTGTGCTAAAAATAAACCATAGAGTAAGATAGATAATATTTTCTATTTCCCCTTATCAAAATTTGATAGGGCTGGTAAGGTTTTATCAAGTTATCATTAATTATAATTCATAATTGTAAAAATTTACCATAATGTCCATAATACAATACGCATTATGCTTGCAGGCATGCTATATAGGTCTATGTACTCAGTCTTATTCACGTGTGCACATGTGCTTAAAAGTGATTCACTAATTTACAGTAAAATATGATTTGCAAACGGTTCAACTTAACTTGAGTTATTTCAGTAAAAAGTCAACATTTTGATTTTTTCAAATAATTTTATAATTGTGTGATAATCAGAAAAAAGTATAAGTTGATACTCATCTTTTTGAGTAGACCTAGTTTACCTGCAAATTCATTTTAAAGGGTGAGTTATTATACCATTATAAAAAGGATTGACTTAAATGTATTTTGATAAATTAACTTCATTATTTTTAAATTTAAATTTATTTTACTTTCAGTAATGTTAATATTATCACTGCCAACATTGATATTGCTATTATCTTAATCAAAACTTGCATTTTACTACAAACGACTGTAGAGAAGATTTTCTGAAGAATTTTATCGCATGGCGTTTACAAAGTTAATAAATTGTGTTTGATGTGTACACATATATTGCACTTTGAAGATGATTACCAATGTTTCTTCATGATACATAAGGTAGTATTAAATTATTCAGTTTTTATTAAATGCAATTTAAAATTTTTATATTTGGTTTCAGGAACATTACAAATATTGAAATTGAGGTCTTTTTTATACCAAATGAGCCTAAAATATGAAATTAATCTATACAACCTGAAATAAAACATATTTTGTGAACAAAATTATTTATAGATAGTATTTACACTTAGTTGTAAGTAAAATATTTTTTTATACTTATTTATAAATAAATATCAAACTTAATTTTAGCTCATATAATTTGATTTCAGAAAAAATTATTACTTAGCTGTTATTTACATTTTGCGAAGCTCATACTTGAATGTTCTACTATAATCAACATAATTATGGATATTTAAAAATTAGAAGAAAGTATTGTCACTTTTTGGTATTTTATATAGTAGACACAGTACTGCAAGATTATTTTAAAGTGTAAGTAGTTTTACCAAATCTTATAAAAAGTACCTTAGTTCAAATTCAAAGACTTAAATTAATTAATTTTTATAAATTTACTTCATTATTTTTACTTTCAGAATGGTTAAATGTTAGCTAGCAACGTGGATATTGCTATTATTTCACTAAAATCTTGCACGTGACTACACTCTACAGTGATAGTTTGAAAGAAGACTACTAAGGAATTTAATCTTGTAGTGTGTTAACAATGTTCATTTATTTCTATATTAATGTATATTGCAGTTCAAAGATGATTACCAATGTTTTTACATGATAAATTAGGTAATATTATATTATTCAGTTTTATTAATTGTCATTTAAATTTTTATATTTGGTTTCAGGCAGGGGCGTCATTTCAACTTTTTTTTTGTTGGTGCGAAAATGTTTGCAGGCCATTCAAATTTTTTTTTTTTTTTTTGGGGGGGGGGGTCTAGTGGGGACAAAAACTGTAGAATATTTGTAAAATGTATTTAATACATCACTTATATTAGTATGAAAACATCACAATATTATTACTATTTTTGAAGAACTATGTGTAGGTACTTTTAATAAGTTTATATTATGTTGTGGATGCCAGTTGTATTTGGTAAGCAAATTTATGGATATAAAGCACCTTAATAGTACTTAATCGAACCTAACCTATACATTTTTTCTCCCTGCACACTCAAAATAAATAATATAGCTAAACCTTGTTCAAAATGGCACAATATACTTAATTCATATTTCTAAATTTTTCCACATCTAATTTTAATTTAACAACTTAAATTTAATTTAATAACAAATCATTTAGTTACACAAATAAAAACATTTATTATCATAAAGTAATAATTACTTAATACATATTATATTACATTAGTGGATATCTTCGATTTTTCAACTTTGAAAATGAATCTACAGCATCATTTAGATTAATTTTATTGGCCTCTTCTTTCTCCACACTAACCACTAATAAGTCACTTAAGCGCTCATCTCCCATAGTTGATCTAATATAAGACTTGACTCTCTTAAGTGAAGAAAAAAATCTTTCATTAGAAGCCGTACTTATAGGTAAAGTTAAAACTAAAGATATTATTTTTAATGTTTCTGAAAAAGCAACTGGAAAATCTTTTAAACAGGTAATAATGTCATTTAAATTCAAATTGGTTATATTTTTTTTTAAGAATCAAGGATTTTGCAGAAGGAAATTCGGTAGAATTTCTACTGTAGAATACCATTTCTACCGTAGAAAGTAAGTGACAAGGTTAAAAATGTAAACAAATAATATTCTGTGGTGTTCTATTTTTAGACAATTTTTTCCCTTTTGATGGGAATTATATGTCATGTTGTTTTCTTATTATAACGAGTAGGGAGATACCGGAGCGTGATAAGAAATCTATATCAGCATAATATTATACCCACAGATATTTATATATTCGATGGTAATAATATCATGGTAGAGAATAAAAAATATATATAACCCTTAGACATAGGGTCAAGGGGGGTAATTGTAAATAGGGGTAATTGAAAATAGCATTGTTGGAAGTTTTAGTTTTAGTAATAATGACGTATTTGTTGTGTTTTATAGTGGTAGACATGTGTTTCGGAGTTGTGCACTAAGATAATTGATAATATTTTTAGGTTATGTTAATAAATTGTTGTTGTGAAAATCACCTTAATTTCAAACTGTGATACTAACTTGTACCGGTTTTTATTTTTTGCGTTGCTGCTTCAAAATGTAAGTACATTTATACTTATTATACATTAAACTTGAACTTGATACATCCGTGAACATAATAGTTATAATTAATTAATTTAAAATAACTATTACTTAAGATAACTTACAATTTACATTTGCCCCAAATATTTTGGTTACGGGGTTATTGTAAACATTAATTTGGGGTAAATGAGAACAGTAAAATATATTAAAAAAAATTATGTATGGTAGTTAAACAATACCTAAATATTCATGTTCTGATTCCAAGCTTTTACTATTTGATATAAACAAGTTCACAAGTTAATTTTTGAATTGTATTAGTAATATTTATTTTTATTTTAGGGTGAGAAATTATGTGAAAAAACGAAGTGGCCCTAGTTATACTCCAAATGATTTAGAAAAAGCTGTGAATGCTGTTAAAAGCGGAAGTCTTACATATAATCAAGCTTTTGAAGAATTTAATGTTCCTAAGGCAGTAGTTTTTAACCGTATAAAAGGAAGAAAAACTCCAATGTCATGTACAAAAGCTGGTCGGTCTCGTGTTTTCTCTGATGAGATAGAATTAGTACTTGAAAAATGTTTAATAGCTAGATCAAAAATGGGTTATCCATGCGATAAAAATGAATTTAAAGAATTAGTTGGACATTTTATTAAGCAAAGTAATTTTATCACACCATTTAAAAATGGTATTCCTGGAGATGACTGGTATTACGGATTTATGAAAAGGCATCCTAAATTATCATTTAAAAAACCTGAACAACTACAAAAAGTAAGAAAAGATGCTAGAAAGCCAGAAGTAGTATACGATTTTTATGAAAAACTGATGGATGTTGTTGTGGCAAATAATATGCAGAATCGCCCAGAGTTCTTTTTTAATGCAGATGAGAGTGGGTTCCACACAGACCCTTCAAAACTAAAAGCAATTGGTGAAAAAGGACAACCTCTTAATCGTATAGTTGGAGGTTCAGGTAGAGAATCAATTTCTGTATTAGCATGTGTATCAGCTGATGGTAAATATTTACCACCATTAATAGTTTTCAAAGGATGTGCCGTTCAAGCTCGATGGACCTCACCTAAAGCCTATCCAGGTATATTATTTATTAACAGATGTTACCTATACATTATTTTTCCAATTTACATATTTTTTTTTATTTGTTTCAGGAACATTTTATGCTGTTAGTAAGAACGGTTGGATGGAAGAGTCTGTATTTTTTAACTGGTTTAGTAAGTGTTTTGTTCATCATGTACAACAACTTCGTCAATATAATAACAATGAAAGCCAAACTGCTCTCCTTTTATTTGATGGGCATTGTTCACACATAAGTATTAGGATATTGAAATCTGCTATTGACAATAACATAGTGTTGGTAAAATTTCCTAGTCATCTAACAGATAAAATTCAACCACTTGACAAGTGTGTTTTTGGTCCGTTAAAATTTGCATGGGATAAAAAACTTATTCAATTTGGTAAACAAATGGTAGGTAAAGGAGTTGGAAGATTGACAAAAGGCAAATTTTCAGAGCTATTGGGTAGTGTGTGGTTGGAGTCAATGAAATCTGTAAACATTATATCAGGTTTTAAAAATACAGGTACATTTCCAGTTGACTCGGCTATGTTTCCAGAAGATTTGTTTGATCCAATTGACCTCAAAGAGTACAAAAATAAAAAATACCAAGAACAGTTGCAGACAATTGAAATACTTAAGGAATTTAACCAACCTACTACTTCTATTGAATTAACTGAGCCTACCAATATTATTCCTGAAATCAGTTTTAACTCTGAATCTTTCACAAGCTTAACAGAAAATAATTGTTTACCTTTTAATGAAATTAATTCTGAATTTCTTGATTATCCAATCTACATAGAACAACATGATTTATCTACATATTGTAATAGTAAGAATACAAGTGATTTAGCTTCAACCTCTATAGAACATAATAATTTATCTACAAGTTATAATAAAATTGATAATTTAGGAACAACAGCTCTATCTGATATAACGCCAGTTGATATCATTGGGATTTTTTCAAATCAATTAATAAATTTAAAATCTCAAAATATAACACCTGTTGTTCCCAAACAACAAATACCTCGTTTAAAAACTGCTATGTATGGTGAAGTTTTAACTACAGATGAAGTAATGACTAGGTTAAAAGAAGCTGAAACCAAAAAATCGGACAAACAACAAAAAAAAGGTTTGAGAGGCAGACCAAAAAAAAAATTACCAATTCAAATTGATGATGATCAAATTGAGAAAACCATGGAAATAGATTTTCACAACCAAAGTTTGGAAGAGAATTATGATGATGTGGCTAATGACAATGGACTTGAAGAAATTGAATATCAAACTCCAATATGGTCCGATATAAAACCAGGATGTTTTTTACTAGTTGACTTTATTGGCGGACTAAGAAAAAAAACACATTTTAAATATGTTTGTTTGGTTAAAACTGTTGATGAAGATGATGGAGAAATAACAGTTCAAGGATTAAAAAAGGAAGATGATTATGGGGCAGTATTCTCTTTCATAGACAACGACATTTCAACCATAACACCAGAAATGATAATTGCAATGCTTCCACATCCAAATCAGAAACAACAAGGGAGAAAAACCATGTATGTGTTTCAAGGCTTTGTGACTGTAAAAGAAAAGTAGTTCCTAAAAATTAAACTGATACTAGTCAAATGTTAGTTACTATGTTGTCCACTTTTATATTTATAAAATGTTAAAACTATTGAAATAAGAAATTGTTAAATTAATTTTAAGTACCTACCTACCTACTTTACATAGGTATTGACTGAAATGAATTTTAAAGGTGATAATAATTTTAATTTTTAGTCATATAAATTGTTTAACTTTATATTAACTGTTATATATATAAGGATGTTTCTTAAAGAATAAAGAATCGTTAATTTTTCTCACATTAATAAATAAAATCAGTTTTATTTTTTCATTTCCAATTGCCCCTAATATATATAAATATAAAAATGATGATGGTTCTCATTTGCCCCACGCCAGGTATTAATATTGGGGTAAATGTAAAAATGAATGATAATTAAATGACAATGTAAAATAATAAACTTATGACAACTAAATAACTATTGCCCCAGAGTTTATTCATATCCAATGCATACAAACTGAAGTATTCATTTACATTTGCCCCAAAAATATTGGGGTAAATGTAAATGTGTGGGGCAATTGTAAATATGCTATAATTTATAAAATAATGGAAAATTTTTGTGTATAGTAATCAAATTATAGTTCTCAGATGTGCAACTCAATGATAATGCTAAAAGAAAAAAAGAAAAATTATCCAAAAAGCCATAGTTTAAAGTCATGTTAAAAACTTGTGAATTTAGTTTACAATTACCCCACTTGACCCTAGGTAATTATATTATTATTATTTTATATTATGTCTATGATATAACCGTACAACCACATCGATCATTTTTGGAAATAAAACCCATTAGTACCTATAATATTTATTATTATTTTTTAAATACTGAAAAAATATAAAATATATATAATATATTAATATATAACACTTAAGTACATAAGCGCTTATATTTATTGTTGGCAGGCCAAAGAAGGCGTTTATAAAAAATGTTGGTGCAAATGTACACCCTGCACCCCCCCCCCCCCCAAATGACGCCCCTGGTTTCAGGCACACAATACAAAGATTAAATTTGAGGTTTATTGATATGATATCAATGATATCCAACAAATCTAAAATGTAAAATCTATAAAACACAAAATAAAACATATTTGTGGACAAAATTATTCATAGATAGTATTTGCATATAGTTGTAAGTAAAATATTTTTATGCTTTTTTTTCAATTAATATCAAACATAATTTTATCTCATATATTTGATTTCAGGAAAACATAATACCTAGTTGTTATTTTTTTTTTTTGCGAAGCTCATACTTAAATCTTCAATTAAAATAAATATAATTATGAATATTTAAAAACTTAAAAAAAAGTATTGTCACTTTTTAACATTTTATTAAGTAGGCACTGTATTGCAGTGTTATCAGTGGCGTATTTATATGCAGGCACTATAAACGCCGTGCAGGAGTACAGCTAGCGCTCCGGGTTGACTATTTATGAAGTACTTACAGGATATTACTACGCACGTTTCAATGGTATTTTAAGAAAAAATATTTGTTATTTGATATTCGTATTTGAAATTGTAACACAATTAATGTAATAAGTTCAATCAATATTTTGAAAACAATGCTTAAAGTTTTCTACCAAAAAACAATTTCTAGTATCAGTTTCTATTTTTTCTGTTATAGTTGTAGTTCGAATCGTTCTGCTTAAAGCCCGTTTGTACCTTTCATCTGCTTGGTTTGAATCAGTTAGTTTCTTCTTGTACACTTTAGGGAATAATGAAGGTACATAAGAAGGACTTCTAGGATCATTTGAACGCTTGTTTCCAACAAAATGCTTACTACATATCACACTGCGAGGATTAGGCAACCAAAATTTCCCATTGTCTCTAAATTAAATTAAATCTTAAAATAATAATGAGGTAATAAGTAAAGTAAACTAATTGTATAACATAGTTATAACATTACATAGTAAAGAGCTATTAAAAAGTGGTAAATTAAAATCATTTTGTTAGTATTAGCCATTAAGTACCTCTTTCTAGGTATATTATATTTTCGTTACTAAGAATTTTAAGAAATTATAATTTTTAAATATTTAACATAAGTAATTTAGTTATGATTTTACTAGTAGGTAACTTAGAATGTAATAACTAGGGCTCGGATTTATATGTAAATACATATTTTTACTGTGACTTGATAAATTAATTTAGGTAAGTGATAAATTCGTTTCAAGGGATTTCCATTGTAATGAACTATATTTTATTTTACATATTTTTACATATTTTGTCATAAGTACATATTTTTACATATTTCTCAATAATTCCATTTTTCCCAACATATTTCGACAATTTACGATTTATTAATAGTTGTATACGATGTATACGATTTCCTATGTTTCAAAAAGTACGTAAACAAAATAATACCAATTATTGAACTAATCGACCGTAATCTATGGTCGATATAATATTATATTCGACATTTGTTACCTCGATAAATGATAGATAACGATTTATTAATACGTGTTTGCGTTTGAAGTACTGACAGCGAGTCAGTATACCCACATCGACGAACCGGACGTGTGTTTATTTAGACGTGTAATTTTGTGTTGGCCGTGTTAGTGTTAGTGTTAAATTATGCCGAAAGTTCGAGTGTCCCAAGTTGGAAAAGCTAAAAACTATGTACTAGAATTTCCAAACGAACATTTTCAGAGTGATGGTGAGATTTTGTACTGTTCTGCGTGTGAGAAATCTGTTTCCATTGAACAACGTTTTTTAGTAGTACAACATATAGGGACCGCCAAACACAAAGAGAGTAAAATAAGACGACAAAAATTCAAACAGCAGTTTTTTACTTCCGCCAGTACTTCTTCAGGTAATAAAAACTCGTTTAATTCCGAACTTTGTCGTGCTTTTATACATGCGGATATTCCAATCTCCAAGTTGGAAAATAAATCATTGAATGCTTTTTTAACAAAGTATATGGGGCAATTAATTCCTGACGAAAGTACTCTTAGGAAAAATAACATGACAGAAATTTACCAGGAAACACTTAATTCTATTAGAAACATCATTCAAGATGGCCCTATATGGGTTTCGATCGACGAAACAGTAGACGTTGAAGGTAGAATGGTTGGAAATGTTATTGTTGGAAAATTAAGTTATTACTAATAACTAAATAGGTAATTACTCGAGTCTGTTAACAGCCTTTATCCATTGAAACTTCAAATCTTTTTGATACGATCGATTAGGAAAGTTGTAAAATACAGTATTCTTGTATGTATTATTGCAGTTAACCACACAACAAATTTGATGAGAATTTTTATTTTCAGTCATTATGAAACAAAATTGACCTACTTGAAAATAAAACGAAAGTTGTAAATTCTTAAACTTGAGCTTAGAATTTTGGTAGGTACATAGGTATCTATTGACTAGTATATTAACTATTAAAATAATTTATAGCAGTTGAAAGTGCCCATTGACTGATTATATTGATATAAAAAGATAAGATTTATTAAAAAAATGAATAATCACTACTAGCCTAGGACCTAGATCTGAGACCTATAATTACAATAATAAGTTTGCATGTTTATAGTGATCATATTTTCTTTTTTATTTACCAACAAACATGAAAATTCATGAATAGTTTTAATACTTAATATATGAATATGATGACGAACATATTTATAGTTATGATTGTGGAGTAAAATGTAAAATATGGATAAATAATGATGCATAAATGCTAGTTTTTGTTCGTAATACCTAACTACCTAAGTATTAGTCCTATTTCATTCGAATATTTGTATCCTGTAATAATTTAAACTATTAACTACCAGAGCGCGCTGTTTTCCGGTGGCTGCACGGCGTCTATAGGCACGTGCCTACAGCGGCAAATTTTGAGGGGCGGCATATTTTTCAAGGGTTTTTTTTTCGATAATTATGGTATTATATATTGACTTGGTGAGACTTATTATATCGTTTTATGTTATTGTAAAATACTCTAATAGCCACAACAGCATACAAGATTAGTTTAAATTATTGAAAACAATGGCATTGGCTTAAAATAGAATTTGAATTTATTATTTTTATAGTTTCTTACCGCCGCGCGCCGTCTATTGGGAATATTATTCACGCCGCGGCGGCGCGGTCAGTGAGCGTCTATTGAACATATTTATAACAATTGGCAATAATAATAATAGTATAATCTAATATTATCAAGACGGCACGCCGCCACGCCGGTTCTATACGAATATTTTGTTGATATTTTATTTTATTTCTGGAGAAGTGATAATAATTAATTATAATTCAGTCTGTGAGTACTGGCCGTATTGCGTAGTGTAGAGTTCTTACTGCTGTAGCTGTATCGCTTTTATTTGTCTACTTATTATATCGTTTTTGGTTTTTTTTTTAATTATCCTATTTATTTTGTGAATATGAGTACGAATAGAAAACGGTTAAGTGGTGACCAATACAAAAAAATTGCCAAATTAAAAAGTGAAAAGTTGCATAATGTTTTAAATAAAACACACAAATTGACTGATTTTTTAAAAATCCAGCTTCTATTTCTGATAGTTGTAGTAGTAATAGTAACACTAACACTATAGATATTCCGAAGAAAACAGATGCTCAGGTTAGTGAAACAACAATTAGTTTATCTGTTGAAGTGGACAATATTGAACCTGAAGATAGTTGTGGGTCAAATGAGTTAACTAATATGATAGTAAATGAAACCATTTTCGAGACAGACCCAGTTAAATGGGTTATTAACGACGAATTTCGCGACTATGTTGCAAAAAATGGTTTTAATCAAAATATGACAAATGGTTTTATTAACTCCAAACGTGTATATTGTGATAAAACAAGATATTTGACCAACATTATGTTTAATAGACGATTGATGGAGAAATAATTGTTCGTTCATGGTTAGTTTATTCTCCGAGTTTAGGAGTAGTTTTTTGTGGGCCTTGTCGTATATTTCAAACATCTTTAGAAACTCAACTTGTTACTGAAGGATTTAATGATTGGAAAAATGCTATTAGCCGTTTCAGTTACCACGAAAATAGTAAAGAGCACAGAGATGCTATTATTAATTTAAAACATAGAGGTAATGTCTTGGGGCGTATTGATTATTCATTGATTAAACAATTAGATACAGAAATCGAATATTGGAGAAATGTGTTGAAGAGAGTAGTCGAAACTATTAAATCGTTAGCTTCTCGTGGACTCCCTTTTCGAGGACATGATTCGTGTTTTGGTTCTGTACACAATGGTAATTACTTAATGTCACTCGAATTAATCGCAAAATTTGATCCGTTTTTAGCCGATCATATAGTTCGTTTTGGAAATAAAGGTAGTGGCTCTACATCGTATTTATCTCACGTGATATGTGAGGAGTTTATTTTATTAATGATGAAAAAATTAAAACATAATATTGTTAAAGAATTAAAAATTACAAAATATTTTTCAATAAGTATTGATTCGACGCCAGATATTTCGCACGTCGACAAATTATCATTTATGGTGAGATATGTCCTCGAAACAGGTCTTCCTGTAGAACGATTCTTATGTTTTGTTTCAAATCCAGGACATAAAGCTTTAGATTTGACTAAAGCCATTACCAATACTTTAAAATCACACGATATTGACATTTCTGACTGTCGAGGGCAAAGCTACGATAATGCTAGTAATATGTCAGGCCAATACAGTGAAGTTCAGGCACGAATAAAAGAAATTAATCCATTCTTTTATTATGTACCATGTAGCGCACACTCGTTAAATTTAGTTGGCATATCTTCTGCTGAAAGTTACTCACAAGCATCAATGTTTTTTGGATTTATACAACAATTATACAACTTCTTTTCCGCATCAACGCATAGATGGTCAATTTTGCAATTAAATATGAAACATAATGCTAATACAATTAAGAGTTTATCGAATACTAGGTGGTCGGCTCGCGCAGACGCATGTCGAGCATTATATAATTCGTGGGACGAAATTATTAATGCATTGGTCACTATCAAGGATGACATTTTCGAAAAATGTGCTACGCGAAATGAATCAAATGGTCTTTATAATCAAATGCAAAAATTAGAAACATCATTTGTGGTAATTTTCTGGAATTATATATTAGAACGATTTAATGCATCAAATACCTAAGCAACTACAATGTGTTGAAATTGGAAATGATAAAGTTTCTCAAATTTATACATCACTTATTAATCTAGTACAAAAAACCCGAGATAATTTTAATGAATATGAAACTAAAGCTATAAAAATATCAAAGATTACAGAGTACAATGTTGATATAACTCGACAAAAAAAAAAAAAATACACTTCGATGAAAAAGCTGAACAAACTGAGTTAAGTGGTGGAGATAAATTTCGAGTTGAAACATTTTACGTTATCATTGATAAAATTACTAATGAACTTGAAAAAAGACACCAGTCCTACAAAACGTTTTGTGATTTATTCGAAGTACTACTAAAAATTACATCTTTAAATTCTTTGAAAATAGTTGAGTCCGCCGAGAAATTGCAAAAAATGTACCCGAATGATTTGGATAATACATTTTCGTCAGAATGCTTACATTTGCAATCTTATTTACTGAATAGTAATATCGATATTGACATCGATATTTTAACTCCAATCACACTGTGTCAGTATTTGAGAGAAAAGTCTTTACATATTGAAATATTTCCAAATGTTGACACTGCATTAAGAATTTTCATAAGTGTACCAGTATCCAATTGTACTACCGGGAGATCATTTTCATGCCTCAAACGTGTAAAAAACTTCTTAAGGTCCACTCAAAATGATGAGAAGTTAAACAGCTTAGCATTATTCTCTATAGAAAATGAAATGTTAAAAGAATTGAATTGCGAGGATTTAATTGACGCATTTGACAAAACCAAATGTCGACGTAAACCGATCGTTTAATAAATAATTTATTATATGTAAGACATTTAGAATGTATACAAACATTTTGTAATTCCTTTTTTTCTAATATTTTTCAACTTAAATTATTATTTATATATATATATATATATATATATATATATATATATGTATTTAAAATGTAATTAAAATTTGTTTTGCATACCTACCTAATTAAATTTTATTTTATCATAATTAAGGGCGGCAATTTTCCGCAGGCCTACAAGCAGTAAATATATAAATACGCCTCTGAGTGTTATTTTAAAATGTAAGTAGTTTTACCTAATTTTATAAAAAATACATTAGCTTAAAGACTTAAATAAATAAATTTTAGTTAATTATATTCATTGTTTTTACTTTCAGAATGGTTAAATGTTATCTAGCAACGTGGATATTGCTGTTATTTCACTAAAATCTTGCACGTGACTACACTCTAAAACACACAGTGTTAAAAATGTTCATTTATTTCTATATTAATGTATATTGCACTTCAAAGATGATTATCAATGTTTCTATGTATAATACATAAATAAGGAAAATAATTTTGGTAAACACAAGTATATTTTCATTTTCAACTAATTCTAAGTTTCATTTGAAATTGGAAATCTTTTTATAAAAGTAGTTTTCATATTTTAAGTTGTGCATTAATATCAGAATCTACATAAGCAGAATATTGTGGTTTTTTGAATTTAAATTTTTTAGTTGATTCATTTAAACAATTGTTATATTTTCAAAGATATCATAGACCATAAACAGCTTTATCTATAGCTATTGAAATTGAAATAGTGTATCACATTAAATTGTAATTATTAAACTGCACCGTAAGCACAAAGGTTTATATTATAGTATTAATGTGGTCACTTTTTGATATTTGGTAGTTATAGGTTTTGTTAGTTAATGTTACTGACAAATGTATTGTTTACATATATTTAATATTTTTAAATACTTTTGGCAATTAATTAATGAAAAGAGTTATATTGAACGAATATATTTTTTCACTAAATAAAAGATAATAATATTTAGTATTATAATTACTTATATTTTAACAAATGTTCAAAATTTTGACCATTTACTTTTAAGCACATTTCCATTCGTTTCAACACTTCATGGTGGGTTACTTTTAATAACATTTCTCTAGGAATTGAAGCACAGGCGTCTACTATTTTATTTTTAAGTTCTTCTATAGTAGCCGATGGGGTTATATAGACAACTTCTTTTAAGAAACCCCAAAGAAAAAATCTAGGGGAGTCAAATCTGGACTACGGGCTATTATGAGCATTTTTAATTTCTGCTAAATTATAAACTCAAAACTTGCTAACAATTCATAATAATAAAAAAAAAACCCATACACAAACAGAAATAATATACTTTTTTTGAATATTATAATAGGTTGATTCACTCTAATTTTTAAATTAACAAAACGTGATCTGCTGAGTGTAAATTTGTTGTACCACGCACTTTTAAGATGGAAACCATAAATACCTGTATAGTGTCTTCTTAGTTTAAAATATATTACATACTTCACAAGGATTGCACAATAATTATATCTATATGTAAACATTTTTACATTTTTATCAAATTTTTCAGGTCAGATGTTGTGTATTCAATCGCAAGAGTGGAGTTGATAAGCACGCCGATCCTCCGAATTGCTGGATTGAGTATAATAAGATGAATAAAAATCTTGCTTTGATTGAAAAAAAAATTAATTTCTTAAGTGTAGATGTATCATCCTCAGATGAAGATCTATTGTTTTTTTGATTTTTGGTCTAAATAATTTTAAAATATAATAAAAATTAAATTACACTAGTATTCATTACCTAATCTATTTTCTTAATAGAAAAAATACCTAATTAACATATCATATTCCTAGAAATATGATAAGATTTTGATGCTTCTTTCGAGTCTAAGTCTAGCATTCTTCAAGTAATCAAAAGATTTATCTGCATTGTAATTGTGATAGGATTTGGAACCTGAACTCCTATGAACACATTCGGCAAACTAAAATACAATGTTCAGATTAATTTGAAACATTTCATCAAGTATAAAGCGTAATAGAAAAAATTGTTTGGTGCAAAGTTTAGTTAAAATCAAACATTTTCAGTTTTTTAAGCTTAACTATATGTACATTAATTATACATTGTATATTTCTTATTATCAATAAATTATGATACATAACTTTTTTTTAGGGATTCTTAATATACGGAAAACGTATAAAATAATAATTAATATTTTACCTTTTTTAAATTGAAGTCAACTAGGCAAAATCTCGAACAATTTTCTAACTGTTTTTTATTTGTGATAACAACTCTTATCATGGCGACACATTTAATATAATCACAGAACAATAATATTCAGTTCTTGAATATAATACAAAATTAACAAAATTAAAATAAAACACCATAGCTTGTGGTGGGTGCATAGAGTAATCTCTATGGGTGGGTGTAACATATTTTACTGTTTAATAGTATACATATATTTTAGTCCGTGCGTATATCTTAAATCGTGGTCCGTGGTGTTATCTCCACGGTGATTGTGGAGATAATATCATGTGGTAGTGGTCACGGTTTAAGATATACCGTGGTAGTGTTATCAAAATAAAACTGATATTATCATTATTTTAATTTTTTTTGTTTGAACATAACCCAACAAAAGTCCACCTTTATAAATTTTGATTTGATTGGTGGAGTGAATGAGTGATAGAAAGGACAAAACATTTGATACCAATCACAGATATATGTATTATGTACACAATATGTATATGTATACAACAAACTAGATAGCCATAGCCGACAACTTTTAATAACTGAAGTCTGGTTCGTGGCTTATCGCAATTATTATTGGCAATTATCTTTTATCTAAACGCCGATATCTAAATTTACTTACCTTACCCGATCTTCGAGCATGTGCGTAATCTGGAAGCATTTTCCTGGATGTGTATAAATATCGATAAGTACATGTGTAATAGCTAAGTAATACCTACGATATTACAATATGTATTTCTAATTAATTATTACATATTTTAACTATTTTACACTCGTTTTACCTACTACTTACGATTATTTAGTATTTTATTCGAAGTAAATAGTTATGCTTATACCTATAGGCTATAAGATAACATAGGTAGACGATAAAATAGAAAGGAAATTATTTTATACATATTTCCTTTGTTTTTGAAAATTGTCAGGTGCAATATTAATCCATAAGCATTTAGTAATAAGTAGTAATTATTAACTAATATTTTATATTGCATACCGAATTATAATTATTGAGTTCGTATCCATTTACGAAGTATTTAGTATAATGGACTATTATCCTTATTCCTCAGTATTTAAAGGAGAAAACTTCGGAAGTTTTCGTTCAAATTTCGATTACAATACGTCAAAATTTTCAGAAAAATTAGCTGATTCACATTTTGCTTTAGAACATGTATGATCTCATTTGAAAAATCAAAGTTGGTATTGCCACAGGATACTCCTTAAATGTTGTGAAAAATCTAAGTACTCTAAAATATCGTCTTTCATTCCATTAAAAAATTCCAGAAATCAGAATTTGAATATATGCATAATTTAAGCATAAAAGTGGGGCGAGCATGCTTAGAAAATCACCCTGTATATAAGGTGTAAAACTATTGATATAAAAAATTAATATCTATAACGTTTTGTTTTCAAATTTTTTTTTTTGGTACAACAAATGGATCGGAAAGTTTCCATAGGACATATAATCAGTGATGTAGTCGTAATGTTTTTAGTGAGTATACGCTTAAATGTGTGTGATAGGAAACGTGGGGGGCTTTGCCCCCCCCCCTATATATCCTTCGTTATTATTATATTTATATTTATAGTTGCATTTGCATACGTCATTATACTACGATACCTTGCCGCAATTTAACCTCTAAAATTTACAATCTTTCTCCTAGATTTAATATACAAATAGGATTTTTAAGTTTCAATAATATATATAATATATATTATTAATTATTATTAAATAATAAAAACAAGAAACATGATTAGGTATAGGAAAATATTAAATCACAAAATAAAATCTATCACACTCTTTTTGAAGTAACTATTGAAGACTATTTAAAGAATTTAAATATGGTATTTATTTAAGCACCTTACGACAATCTTAGCTTATTAAATAATAAACAACAACTTAATAACATATTTACAACAAAATAAACTATAAAATTTTCCATAGACTAGCCTTTTCTTCATTTAATTTTATCTGAGCAACTTTTCAAGATCTGTTATCATTTGTAGATCTATATTTGATCAGCCAACTTTTCACATCATTTGTTGGATTCCATAATGTAACTGGTGGTCCATTAATGTTTATAAACATTAAATTGGAAATATTAGTAATGGATAATCTGGATCGGAGATCTGAACAAATTAAATTTATCTGACTAAATCCCCTTTCGCATTCCGCCGTGGAAACCGGCAATGTTCTTATTAAAATGTCCAATTTTTTTAAATCTTCATTGATAATTTTATTGTCAATATATTTTCGAAAGCCTTGAATAACATTATCTGTATTTAATAGAAATCTATTTGTCAATCTCTTTATTTCATCTTCACCAAATCTTATATTTTCAACTGCGGAAGGCCATGTACGTTCATTTAAAATTTGCATATCATTTAAAATAAAAGATTCCTCTTCATTTGTTTCAAGTAAACGTGATCGAAGGTTGTTACATATACTTGTCAAAAACTGATTATGGTTTAAAAGGATTACTTTTTTATTACTTGATAGAACTATTTTTTTGAACATCATAGTATTTTGTGCACTTAAAGCTTCTAACATAAAATCTCCATGTTTTGTTTTAAAAGAATCAACCACTCTGATTGTTCTTTTGATTGATTCATCAGCAACAATGTAATTGAATGACTTTGTTATTCACGAGATAAATATGACAATTCTTTGAGTATGTCACACATTAGTGCTAAGTCTAAGACAAATTCTGGACTTCCCAATCGCTTACATAATCCAAGATATTTAGATCTAGATTTTTGATCTCTTAGGTTATCCTTTGAAGAGTTATGTAAGTGGTTGTATAACGCCGCAAAAGTTTTCCATACAATTTCTATTGCTCTGAAGCTACTGGCTACCCATCTGACATCAAGAACTCATCCTACCTTTAAAAATAAAATGTCTAATTCTATACATGAGGTTCTTAGTTCATTGTGGTTCTTAGGTGATCTATTATACAATACATATAAACTATCAATAAAATGTTTAAAATGGTTAATTGAGGAAACATCTTTCATACAATCATTTACAGCCAGTTCTAATCTGTGGTTCATACAGTGCCATGAAAATATTAATGGATATTTTTCTTTTAAACGTTTGGCCACTCCTTTTTTTTCCCCCAATAAAACACTGGCTCCATCGCTAACGAAAGACACCCAGTTTAGCTGAAGGTAAGAATCTTGAAAGCCAGAAGCAAACAGACAATTTAAAAGTTGGTCAACTATGTTTTCAGAAGTTTGTTTTTCCAATTCCACTAAATCCAAGAAAATAAATATTGGATCCACATAAGATATTGAAGCTTTAATGAATACCGCCATACACGATTTTGAGCTAACTGTTGTTGACTCATCGATTAAAATAGAAATCTTTGACCCAGAATTAATTATATTTTTTACAATAACTTCTCTCATTTTGTAAGCAATATGATTCACAATAGAAGTACATGAGTACCTAGAATGCAAAATTGAACCTAAGTGCACTCCATTACATTTTTGCAATTCTACAAGCTTTGAATGGTCGTCAAATGGTCTATTATGCTTTGCTATAAAGTATGCAGTACGGAAAACATATTCATTTGAATCTTGATTTTTATTTAGTTGCCCTTCAAAGCTCTTAGTTAACATTTCAGACTCCTTGTCTTTCTTAACACGGCAAGCAAAAAGATGAGCACTAGATTCAGCATGTCTCTTAATTTTATTTCGAAGACTCGCTAATCGTGTTTTCTTATTTAAGTGTTTACCACTATCAACCATACAATAAATCCATTCTTTTGAAAGTTCTACTCCTTGTTTTTTAAAAGTTTTTAAACAACCAACCTCTTGACAAAAAATACAACCCAACTTTTGTTCCAAACAAATTAACCAAGGATGTTTTGACTTTCTTTCGAGCCACTGGTCAAGTGACCATACAGGATGCCATTGGTCTTGTTTCTGAAATGATATATTCAATTAATTAGTATCACCTATATAAACAAAATATTTAAAACATCACAAGTTAAAACCCAAATGTTTTCTTATAATTTGTTTCAAAAACAAATGAAAAAATTAACAGAATTACATAATAAAAATATTTGTTAGGCAGGAAGTAGGTAATAAATAAATTAACTTTAAAAAAGTGTATATATTGAATTTTTTTATTTTTATTGTTATTTGTTGATTGTTAGGTATACGATTTTGATAAATTAATACATGTTAATAACAATTTATTTTATTAGAAATTATTAGCTGTATACCTATTTCATTTTACATTTATGTAATAAATGTAATCATTGTAATATCATCTTGAATAAGAAATAACCAATTTATTAGTTTATTACTACTTTTATGTGATTTTGTATTATATTTTTATTGTTGCATTTTACTTAGTTTCCTTAAAAATTTAAAACAACCAGTGCAGGTGCCTTTATTTAATATATATTTTAAATACAAAAATAAAATAATTTTTTCTTGGCGCTTTACTATTGACAATTTAATTAAGTAAAAATATGTACTTACATGATCAGCATTAATTCCTACAGAACTATTAACATCTGACTTTGGGTCATCAACAACTTCTTCATTTAAACTGTCAGATATTTTAATGGGAAATGTCATAGGTTTGACCTAAATAACGAATAATTTTAAATATTTGATAATCAAAACAAAAATTATTACTTATTTAGATAAATCATAAATTAGATACAAATCAAAGAATTTTAATTTTTAACTGTTATTTAAGTTCTAAGCAAAAATTAAATACTTAAGTAATAATTACTTGATTTAT
This sequence comes from Diuraphis noxia, assembly GCF_037042655.1. Lineage (NCBI taxonomy): Eukaryota > Metazoa > Arthropoda > Insecta > Hemiptera > Aphididae > Diuraphis > Diuraphis noxia. The sequence goes on from NW_028301711.1 coordinate 27,174,531, forward strand.
TTTAAAATATGATAGTAATGTGCCACTTCTAGGCTTATTTTTTTTTGGTTCCATATTTTAATGTTTAATATATTATATAACAGTTAATTAGTCGAATATGTAATAAAAGACGAGAAAACACGAGACATATTGCACACTGCACAGATAATTATTGTAACTGGTGATCCTAACTCCAGTCTTCAAGCCGTTGTTGTTGTTCTGTAGTGTCTTATCAGTTACATACTTACATATAATACATTTTTCCACAATGTTTATAAATAACTCTATGGTCAGGATACCAGCCGCTGCGGCTATATTGTATAATATATATTAATGTCTAATTGCAGTGTAGTACAGTCATAAATACTAAAATACCTTTAGTAATACTGTATAAGCAACTGTTTTTAATATGGAAACCGTCAAATCGATAAGATTTGTACATTTTTTTTTAAAAATTATTTATCAAATTGTTTTATAGAATTAATGCATTTCCATACGCGTATACCCGCGTATCACGTGTTATTCTATAAGTATACGCACTTACAGAAAAACAGAGAAGTGGGTATACGCCCCACTACACCACTGCATATAATGCACAGTTTCATAGTCCACATCCTTCTATTCATTTAGTTATATCAGTTCTGAAGGAAACACAAGAAGAGACTTGCACAAAAATAAAATCAGTATCTTAAGGACGTTTTAATCAAATGGCCTTAGCCGACAAACAACGTTTATACCACACAATTGACGAATATAAAGAATATTTAACTCACAAAAATATAATCAAATATTTGTAACAAGTATCAAGGTATCAAATTATAATTATTATTTTACATATTTTTTTGTACAACTTATACTTTATATATTTTTACATATTTTTTTATTTGACAAAATTTCATCAACTTTTTTAAATGACAAATTGAAAATAAATATAATAAATGGCAACATTGCACATAAAATCGTACGGAATCGTGTTGTTTTTGGGGTCATTTTGAGAATCCAAGAATCCAACATTTAGTTACTGAAATCACTATGAAACTTGTGTAATGTGGAATACGGAAATTCTGGAGTATTTAAATTTTACAATAATGTAATATGTTATATAGGTAGGTGTCTTGTAATGATAGGTTATGATAAATTAAAATTTTAGGTTCGAGGAATGACTGTTAACTTTATGTTTATGAAAATTATATTTTATATTTTAGTTTACAATCTGAGCCTAAAAAACAGAGATTCAATACATACATAAATAAAAATAAATACATATAACAACTGCTATTTTAACATGAATATTGAACAATAACCAGTCATAAACCCAGTGTGTCTAAAGCATATTATAATGTTTAAACTAGCAAGTGTTAATATTATAATAATTAATAGTGTATTAATTGTATTTGTCATTATCAATTATTTATCTTATATTGTATTTTTATGTCCTACGTACTTGTGTTTTGAACTTCTAAACAATGAAGGAAAGGCTAAGTTATACTTTTGAGAAATAATTTACTTTTGTAATTTCATTTTCATCTTGATATGCAATATGTAGTGTATTTAATTTAATTAGAATCCCACTCAATTCCATAATTGATTACTTCATTATGGAGTAACCAATAACTTATAACTGCGTGAGAAACAACTTTATCTATGAAATGCATATCTTTTTAATACTGATTTGGATTATCTATGTAACAAATTTCCACAAATTATCATTCTAGTCGCATTTTAATTTCAGAAATTTAACTTGATCAACATTTTGTTTTGGAGAGGTCAACAACCACGAATACCATATTGATTGTACCTTTTATATTGGACTGATTGTTATTGAAACGTTTAGTGAGTATATTCTTAAACATTAAATATAAATAAATCAAAACACTAAATGCCGTCCCACTTTTAAATACCAGACTGCGGACTGTCAATTATTAAAATTATAGCATAACTAGTGTGGGTACAAGAAGTGTTTTAAATGTCTGGTATTTTACAATCCTATGTAAATATGTGTTTGGATTAACTAATTTTACACGTTACTGTAACAAGACTAGCTTGAATCAGCTAATGAAATTAATTAAATCTTATACCGTTTAATGAAAAGTAATTTAAATATTGTTAAAGTTACTTTTTTGTGGTTATTACTTAACATACTGTACCTATATATTTATTTTCACCCACTATTAAAAACAATCTTTTATAGCATTTTGACTAAACAGAGCTATTTTTTTCTAACAGGTATCTGGTGTTTTGTAGAATATTTTCTTAGCGTCCAATAAATAATTTATAAAGGTATCTAAAATCTGTGATGTCATTATTATTAGATAGGTAGATTATTGTTTCAAATAACATCTTTTTATAGTTACTGATTGAATAATTCATAAGTTCTTAAGTGTTTTTATTTTACATTTATGACATTATCAATTATTTATCTGGTATGACTTTAGTTAAGCACCAAACAGGTTTAAACCAGTTTAAAACCAAAAATTTATTTTCTAAACATAGCTACTATTGTTGTTAAAATAAATCAATCATAATAGAACAATACACTTGTTCACCTACCTAAACTGTATAGTTAATATTTGTATATATTGTTTTAGTTTCATCACTTCTGACACAATAAACAGAAGAAATCATTGATTTCATAATTAACAAATCTGTCTTTTTTAGGAATGCAATTTATCGCTATCCAGCAGCAACACACTGAACACGATACCCATTCAACACAGTCATCTTCGGGGAGACTACGGTGCTTATCTGAGTGCCGGCTACAGTATAGGCATATGTTTGTCATGTCGTCAGAATTTTCTAAGAGATAATTTTTTTAATATTATCTATAATTTGTAGGATTAAACTCTAAACTGAACTCAGAACCGTCCATAATGTTAATTGCGTAGTGTATTAAATAAACACCACATTTATATCCATCATTTTGTTGTGGAACGTTCTTATAAGGGCATTCAATACGTGATAACGTATTGAATTGGACATTTTTGTCCTCGTTTCCGTAAATTACTTTTGATTTCAGCATTTCGGATACATTGATTATAAATTTTGATAATCTAATATCATTGTTATACGGTTGAAATGGATCCATGATGTAATACTTTTCGGTTTTGAAATTTAAAACAACCACTATCCAATGACTATGCACTAACTATGGTAGAATAACCGTACTATCCCGAGTAAAAGTAGTTTCGTTATGCTGTTCAACAATTTCTCTTTTTTCAAACAGTTGTTTTGCATGGTTGAATGATAAAACCTGTATGTTTTTTTTAAGCCCAGCTTAAAAGCATATGACATCAGAGATCTATGACGAAGTTACTCAACCAATTTTTTGCTGACAATGAATCAAAATCTTGGAGGTACAGGTCGTCTAAGATGTCAATTTTTTGGTGACTAGGTAATATGTGCCCATAACTTCCAACTTTCCAACTATATAATCTGTCGCGTATATAGTATCTGCTGGCATTGGTTTGTAGTACGTCAAATCTTTAGGGAGCATATTTTTGTGTAAATCTATAGATTGCTGCACTGACCGTCAAAACTGAGAATTATAACTGCCAGGTGTCGAAACCGATTTCATTAAACAATTATTATCCAATGACTTTGTCAAATCATATACATCCACGTTGTTGTTATAGGCTTGTCAACAGTGAATTTAGTCTCATTATCACAATCTGAAACCAGAGCACTTTTAATACCATAGACCATTTTGGGCGAAATTTTATATTCATCTGCTGTAGTGGTCAAAGACTTAGGGATTTTTAACGACATGGCTTTGAAAGGACGGTACATGGTGGGTTGGAGATGTTTTAGTTGTTTCTCTTTTTTCCCCCCAACTTTCTTTTGCCTCTAAATGGTAATGGCTAGTAATTTCTCTTCAGTCTTCGTGCGACGTTTATCGCAACCGGTCGTGTTTTATTTGTATCGTTCGCTTATCTAACTGTCGTGCGTATATACAAAGTTCACTGTATGGTGCATCGCAAGCATGTCAAATACCAGGTCCAACACAGGACAACACAAACGTTCCAGCAGTGTCGCCCTCTCTCCACAGCATGTCAAAAAAAATAGATGTGCTCCACTCTCAAATCTTAATGATGTAGATGACGTCAACACAGAAATTACTGATAAGGACATCGAAGAGGTAAAGCAAAAAATTCCTCCGTTATATATTTATGAAATCACCGATTATATTGCTGTTCTAAATAAAATCTCGCCAGTTATAACTGCGGATTTCAATTTCCATAATAAAAATATATTTTTAAAACTGAATCTATCTACCGTCGACGACTATCGTTCGGTTACAAAATATTTTTCCGAAAACAATATTAAATATCATACATACCAACTTCTGGACGATAGAAATATCTCTATAATAATAAGAAATCTACCAACATCAATATCTGAAGCAGAAATCTTCGAGGAACTATCTATTCTAAAATTTAATGTCACGTCTGTAACCCGTCTACAAAACCGTCATAAATCACCAATTCCAATCGTCGATGTTATCCTTGATAAATCAGAGAAAAATATTTTTTCATTAGATCGTCTTCTTCAGTGCATAATTATGGTAGAAAATCGAAAAACCGATAACTCCATTCCTCAATGTCAAAATTGCCAACGTTTTAATCATACTTATACAAAAAATTTCTGTAAACTACCTCCTAGATGCGTCAAATGCCCAGAACAACACCACTACTCGGAGTGTACTAAAGATAGAAATAGCTCACCGACATGCGTAAACTGCAATGAAAATCATCCAGCAAATTATAAAGGATGTAAAATCTATGAACAAATTAAAACCCACAGTAAAGCTAATAAGTCTCATAAAGACCCACCTAAACATTTACAAACTATCCTTGAACATAAAGAACAAAATGCATTCCAACCCTATACACGTTCTCAAACAATAAATATCCAAAGCGAATCTTACGCCGCTAAAGTTAAAACAAACTTAAGCAAAAAAGAAGTAACAGTAGATGATCAATCGAACAGCACAAATATTACTAATGAACTCATTAGATCGTTAATGCCTTTATTCACTTCTCTTATCTCAGAAATTATCAAAAATTAATCACTAATCTTCCTACATTATTAAATAATCTAAATGTCAACTAGTTTAATTAATATTAGTAACATCGTCATCATTAACTGGAATGCAAACGGCATTAAACGGAACCGCAACACTTTCGCTGCATTCTTATCTTATCACAATGTAGATATAGCTTGTATAAGTGAGACTCACTTATGTACAACCGACTCGATTAAATTTAATGGCTATTCAATTGATCGCAATGATAGGACAGCGGTCCAGCCTTCAGGTGGTGTCGCGTTATTAATTCGCACCAAAATAAAACACCAACAGGCATATTACCTCGTCTACGATCTTTGGAAGCCGTAGGAATAACACTACTAATTAACAATATTAATACTACTATAGTCAGCGCATATCAATCCCCAAGCTATAATATGTACTAACCGACTTCGACGTAATATTAAGCAACTATAATAAAATTGTTATCATTGGTGACTTAAATTCAAAATACGTAAACTGAAAATGCAACACAACAAACGTTAATGGGAGGAAATTATATAAGTACCTATCAAACTCCTCAGCGATTATCTCGGCATCTGATAATCCCACGCATTACCCTTATGATCCTAACAAAAGCCCAGACATTTTAGACGTTGTATTACTTAAATCAACTTCTTTAATAATTAATCAAGAACCCCTATTCGAACTGGATTCGGATCATTTGCCAGTAAAAATATTAATTGGTGCATCACTAATACAATCTGAACCAACTCGCAAACTTATAAACGGGAAACCTGACTGGGATAAATTCAAACGATACGTTTCAGATAATATAAAAATTCCTAAGAATATCTCCAATACATTATTGGCTGATGTAGCAATCTCTCACCTTCATGAAACAATTTCCTATGCGGCAGAACAGTGTACATCCCTCAAAACCCACTTTGGGTCAAAATTACAATTCAAAAATTACCCCATCAATACAAAAAATTATAAAGAACAAACACCATATAAAAAAACAATGGCAACTTCATAGAGACCAGAAGATCGCAAGAAGCTAAATTTCCTTACCAAAAAAGTAAAACTACTACTCGAAGAACATAGAATAAATTCATATCAAAAATATTTAAAATTATTATATTAAAATTATTCACACCAGACTTATTAGTCTTTTAAATGCAACTGATGCAATTCCTCACTGCCAATTTGGTTTTAAACCAAACCATTCCACAACTCAGCAACTACTACGTATTTCAGAGCATATAAGCAACGGATTCGAAATAAAAGAACATACTGGAGCGGCCTTTCTTGACATAGCTAAAGCATTCGACAAGGTCTGGCATGACGGACTACTTTATAAATTAAAATGTCTTAACACACCCACTGTAATCTTCAACATCATCAAATCTTTTCTCCACTCTCGTAGTTTCACCGTTCAAATAGATGGCACAAACTCAGACATCAAACAAATTATTGCAGGAGTACCACAAGGCTCAAAAATATCTCCAATACTTTTGAACTTTTACATATCAGATTTTCCTACAACAACGAACACGGAAATAGCCTTATATGTGGACGATAATGTCATTTATTCTAGTTCCGATAAAATCGAAAATGTAATAGTAAACATCCAAACTCATCTTGACGCAATACAGATATAGGCGCAAAAATGGAAAATCGTTCTCAATCCGACCAAAAGCACAGCAGTCATTTTCTCACTTCGTAGAACTAATTATAATTCATAAAAAAATAAACGGACACAATATACCGTGGTCACAAAACATTAAATATCTTGGAGTCATTCTGGACAAAAAACTTACCTGGAACCCACATATATTAGTTATAAAATGCAACAAGGATACCAACGTTAAAAAATTGTATATCCATTAATAAATCGGCAAACATCACTGAGCTGGAAGTGCTCATTACTACTATACAAACAAATCATTCGTCCTCTATTACTATACGTTGTCCCTGTCTGGGGTCAATGTGCACCTACCCACATAAATAAAATGGCTATCGAGCGATTGAGAACGTTATACCTTTTTGGCCAAACGATTGAGAACACTTAAAAATAACAAAGAACTTACCACTGACCCTAAAAAAACCCATAAAAGAATACGATTGAGAACGAATTTATGTGCAACGTTGCCATATTATTTATCATTTAACAAATATTCTAGAAAAAAGTCATATGTAATATAAATATGTTTAAAAAAATTTAAAAAATGTAGAATTATAAAAATATGTAATAAATATTTAAAAAAAATAGTAAAAAATGTAATACCTATGTATAAAAAATGTAATGACAAATGAGTTACCTATATATTAGTTATAGCGGGATAGCGTAATCCAACATACTCTAAATATTTTAATAAATTACTTGAACTTTTATTTGCTACATACCACATATATTTATTATGAATATTAATTAATTTTTCCTTTTGTTTTATTGGCATTTCTTTTTTTTTACCCTGTTCTATCGTTGCTATTTTTAATGAAGTTTCTGATTGTGTTTCAATTAGTGTTTGAATAACAATATATATTGCTGGATGAGAACTGTAAAATTGGCTGTTAAATGTTCTATGAAAGCTTTCAGCGGCATTGGTAGTCCTAGAAAGTTATTAATTGTAGTAATTATTAATTTGCATGCATTAATTTATTTGAAACTTACCTGGGATTTTCCGAAGGTTTCATTGTCCACAATTTCGTATTGAACGGACAGCCAGGCTCTATGTAATTATTTAAAACATAATCGGAAAAAATGTGACCAATTTCTTCATTTGGGCAAACAGCGATTAACTCCACGAATGCATCTTCAACTTCTTCATGGTTTATAAATTGAAGACCAAAAAACATTTTTAGCCAATTTCCTAGGGCGTCATCAGAATTTTTATATGCATTTCGAAGTTTACTTTCACTATTTATCTAAAATAAAAATAAATGTTTCAATTAAAATGATATACTTCCCAATTTTTTATTGCTATAATTTTAAAAGTTTACTGTTTTAAAAATTAAAATAATAAAATAATTATAAGTATAATTTATTTTTAATTTACCTTTCGCCACCATGCTTGTCCTAGATGGAATCTGCAACCAATAATATTAACTTGAGGGAACATTTCTACCGCTGCTTTATGGGCTCCAAGTTCAAAATCCAAGTGCAAATTAGTAATGTTTAACACTCGGTTTGTCATTTTAAAACATAAATCAACAATAAACTTCCACATGTTACTGTACGTTTCTTTTAATTTGTCATTTAAAAAAAGTACACTACAGGCACATAATGGCCATTTTTAAAACAATGAATTGTGTATAGCTGAACAAAATATTTCGGTGCATAATCAAATGTACCGTCGCCAAAAAAGTCAGAACAAGTCGTCATAAATTCCATATTTTGTATTGTAGTTAAACATATAAACAGTTGATTGTCAGGTACGTGAATAAATTGTTGACCTTTACACATAAAACTGTTTTCATTTTGATTTTCCTTAAGCTGAGTAAATGCTTCATCAAGAAATGGTGGATAATATTTTCTTCGTTCGGTGTACATGGTTTTCCTAATCGTATTAAAGTCTTTATGACATAGAGTCGAATAATTGTCTTTTAAAAGTTCAGTGCGTATTATTTTATTCGGCTTTGTTGAAATGCAATCTACGGCTTTTCGCTTGCAGTTTTCACGTACAACTTGACGTTCTAAAGTAGAGGTAGGGATATCGGAATGATAATGCTTACCGAGTCTTTGAATCAATAATTTTTTTTCTGAGTCTGTTAGAATACTTGCAGTACATTTATTATTTGAACACTTCCATTTCAACCGTGTGTCTTTACGTTTCCGAATAAAACGATATTTATTACTATCTAATAGTACTAGATCTTCACCTCGTTCACTTCGTATAATTTTAATTTCATTATTTACCATTATTTGACGAATAATAATTTAAAATTTTAATATATTATAATATTTAATATATTTTAATGTAATATTTTATAAACTGACGAATACTTCGTTGACGTTTGTGCGACGACAAGTGCGACGAAGTCATTCTCTCGTATATCTGGTATCTAAGTTATAAATAATATCCGATAAACGTCCGATAAATATTAAATATCAACCGGATCAATCGTTCAGCCAAAAAGGTATAACGTTCTTTATCGTTCGATAGCCGATTATCGTGCTCAAATTATCTTTCGATTACATTTGGCAACGTTGGAAAAAAAAAATATCGAGCGTTCTCAATCGTGTTACCAAAAATAACGTTCTCAATCGTATTTTACCGAATAAAATCCAAGTTTTACAATCCAAAGTCCTCCGTGTGATTTCAAATGCCCCTTGGTTTATGCGAAACGATGCCCTGCACACCGACTTCAATTTATCAACTATTAAGAATTACATTAAGGACCTATCGGCAAGATTCTTCTGTCATCTACGCAAAGCAAGCGGTCCACTGCATTACAGGTTAAATGTCAGCCCCATCAATCGAAGACTAAAACGTGGTCGTCCCCATGATGTCCTAAAGTAGCTTATCTTCAACCTAGTTAATTATTACATTATATTATGATAATACCTTTTTTATAAATAGCCAAAAAAAAAAAAATTGTACTTTATAAAACTAAGTTTAGATGATTTTGTCAGGGAAACTTTATAATAAAAAAAAAAAGTAATTTCTGAGATTTTTCTTTTCTCATTTCCTTTGGAAGTCTCTGCGTAGACTTATTGTCATTGCAAAATCAAGTGCACGCGTACAAGCTTTTTTTCTAGTAATATACTTTATTTGTTTATGGACATTAAGCAACACGCTCTCTCATAAGTCTTAAAAACCGACCGCATTTCCACCTTCGGTCTCCATCAAGTATGTCAACTTTTACATTTTAAACCAAGACTCAACTGTGATATTACTCTGGCGAATTTCAATGCCATTGTTGACTTTATTATTCATAATAGGTGTCTACAATGCTAAGAAAGGTACACACTTGACTATAAACTGGTGTAAATATGATTCATCATAATATTCATTAATAATTGTATTTTCATTATTGGCGGTACAATTTAAGACTTCAGATTTAACATGTTCTTTGATAGACTGAAATCTACAGTACATCATTGAATTACTCGTGTCGGATTCACATAGAAATTAATTGATTTCTTTTGAAAAATCTTTGTCTTCATTGTTCGATTCATTCGACAATTGATGGTTAACATTACACTTGTCTCTCATCGTACTAATTGCATTTTTGGTTTTTACTGTACTATGTGGAGACAACAGTATTACTGAAAATATTTTGAACCAATTTTCGACATCTTCCAAACTCTTTGCGTTAAACAGTAAACATATCCAATCAATAAGATTATTTCTTTAAATTTTTTTCATAATATTACTGTCGTTTGTCTCAGATTGAAAATATGTATAGACATGGTTTATAATGATTTTTGTGTAATGATTCACATAGATTTTTATGATCGTGACATTAGACCGGTTATTGTTTTCTACCAATACCATGTAACACCAGTTAAGGTATTCAAATATGGAATTAAATCACCACACCATCCTATACACAACTACACAAGCCATTCATTTGTGCAAAACTGAAATCCGTCACTATGTTTGTGAATACGGGCCAAGTCAGTTTGTGTTTCAAAACGAATGCTTTAAAAGCGTTCAACCATTGTGAAATTTCAACTATGTCGTGGAATGAACTAATCATTTCAACAACAGGACACATGACACTCGAGTTTCTAGGTAATGGGACATTAACAACTAGAACATAGTACAGAACCCTTTTGCTGTTCTTGTCAATTTTCCTGACTACTGTGCCAGTTGCATCCAAATACCCTGTTACTGGTGTAATGCATGCATTTTCCATGTCGTTTTGAAAGAGCTGATAACAGATTTATTAACCAAATAACCGAATAATGGTCACACATTATGTACTTGTGCGAAATATATTGATTAAATAAATAAATTTACTTTCATAAGTCATGCAATTGTAAATTAATCTAAGAAAAACTAGAGGTCATTGATTATTTTGTCGTTTTTTTTTTTAGAAATTACTATGATTGTTCCTAGATAGCGCTAAAATAGTTGTACATGATGTTATTAACAATTACAAGTCCATGTGTTTATCTAATAAATCAGTTGTTTCTTATCTTTATTTGTTTCTTCAGAAAAACGCGGTAAACTATGCATATTATAATGTACATTGGGATTAAACACACTGAGTGGATCATACGCCATAATGGAATTATTACGCTTATCGAATATAATTATACTATTTATACTGTATTGTTTTGTACGTTTTAATTCGAAATTATTTCAATTTATAAATCTTTATTTAAAATTTAAGTAGTCAATATATTTATTATTAAATATTAAATAATTATTATATAATATTTTAATTATCAAAATAGTAGTTTTTTAATAGTTATTTTTTATAATTACATATTTTATTTATTTTAATTAGGTAAAAGTCATAATACCTATGTTATATTTTATGATACTTTCTGTGGTATTCCTTAATTTATTATGTATTATTTCATTTGTAGCAGTACCTATGTTTATTTTAAATTTTTATTTTAAAAATGGTAATTTTTATAGTTATTTGTTATGATTATCAGATTATATATATTCTTAGTAAATAATTTACTTATTTTATTTATTTTAGTGAGGTAAAAGTCATGCCATATTATTTTGTGATAATTTTAGGAAATGTTTGATTAATCCCAATGTACATTATGATGTTCATATGTGTTTATCTATGAATACCCAATGCACATTATAATGTACATACAGTCATTACATTATATACCCAATGTACATAGTAATATTTTCGGTCCAGATGGTCAGAATCTTCTGAAACTTGCGAAATATCTTCATTGAATGTCTATCATCATGTATAATGAAAAAAAATTTTTTTTTTCATCAGTTAAAATAATTCGGGTCTGAAAGGGTTAATCATATTTTTTAGTATATCCAACTGCTCGTTACTATAACAGTGTACAGACGGTATACCAACATACTTTACAAAGTTGTTTTCTTTGTCATTACACATCAATAAAATATCATGAAAATGTTCTTTATCATAATCGTCAGCAGTTAGGGCCTCTGATCTGATTTTTCTGAAGACGTCATCTGATTTAATTCCTTGCAAATTACCACATTTCAACTGAGTGGGTGATGCCATGTCAACAGCATCAGACCTGAATGAAAATGCTTTAGTCTTTTTTAGCGCTTCTTTGTTAAAGTCTCGCTGAAATCCTTTTACGTGATTTGTGAGACCATTGTCTTCTGGATTGTGATCGTAATTTAAACCAGAACTATACACTTTCGCCACAAATATTCCGTTTTCAGGCTGGACTTTAATTCTAAAAATCTTATACCCCTCATGGCTACAATACATGTACATATTGCAATGGTTTTTATAATATTTCACCTTTTTCGCATTAACAACGCATGTATTGTTCACATACGTTCTTATGCGCTTTCTGAACATAATAGGATATTTAGTTTTTTCCAATATTTCTTACTGTCAACATGTGTATACAACATATGGGACCACTCTACATATGAAAATTTGAAAATTCCTTCAAAAAACAGACATTCTTCACTGTCGTATTTTTTTGGAAAACATTATTTTGTTCCCAAAGGCAGCACAACATCAGACTTAACAGGAGTTTTCTTAAAAAACGCATTTCTAAGGGGACTGGCCACAAGTGCAACATTTTTTATGCGTTCTGATTTACTTGGTGTAACAAAATCAGATTCAACGCTAATACTTTCTGGTAGAATTGGTGTACTAGAAGGTATTAGTGGATTTCTTATCATCCAACTGTTATCACTTTGATTTGAGACATTTGTGTATTCAATTGAAACATGGTCTTGTTGTACAAGTTCAGGCTCTGTGTGTTCAGAATTTGAAGTGCAATTTTTAATATAAGAATTTTCATTAATATAAATAATAGTATTTGATTTCATATTGTCTGTGTCATCTGATGGAGCACACACTGACACATGTCTTTCCTACATTATCTATACACTTTCATGCGGTTAACATGATTTGCAGTGACTTTAATGTATTTATATATGTCATTTAGTATTTTGCTATTGTAATTAAAGGAATCACTAGAAGAATAATAACAATTTTCAATACATTTTATTATTGTGCTATTCATTTCTGACACATTACATAAATCAGTATTGTTCATACTTGTTATACGTTTACGAAGAGATGAAGTGTTTCTATTGATAGCATTTGCAATTGATTTTTTTAAACCTTTATCATGTTCTGTATTAAATATGATACTGCAAATATTGCTTACACAACTGTCAGAAACTGAAACATTCCCAAAATTTAAATTTGGATATTGAGTCTTAATGTAATGAGCTACATCATGCAATTTTTTATTTAAACTCATTTTAAAGCTTAAAAATTATTTTCTGAGTAAGACCTCTTTGACTATTTTGTGTCGGAATTAACAATTCGCTGGCAATTTTTGATGTCAGTGTAAAACCTCTTCGACTAATGTCTGAGTAAAACCTCTTCGACTAATGTCCAAGTAAAACCTCTTCGACTATTTCGTGTCTGAATCAACAATTCGTCAACACTTCCTGCTGTCTGAATAAGAACCTCTTCGACAACTAAGATTAAAACTATAACTACTTACAACTACAACTACAACTAAACCTACAACTACCACTAAAACTACTTTTTTTTTAACTACAACTCTTTTTATTTATTTTTTTGGGGGGACCTCGTTAAAACTAAAACTACTTACAACTACAACTACCACAAAACTACTTTTTTTTTTTAATTACAAATCTTTTTATTTATTTTTTTGGGGGGACCTCGTTAAAACTAAAACTACTTACAACTACAACTACCACAAAACTACTTTTTTTTTTTAATTACAAATCTTTTTATTTATTTATTTTTTTTTTTTGGGGGGGGGGGGGCGTGTTAAAACTACTTTTTTTATTATTATTTAAAACTATAGCTAAAACTACAACTACCACTAATACTAACTACAATGAGAGTCAGTGTGATGCTGCTGTAAATAAGGCAATGCTTACTGTTGGGAAATAGTTCGCGGAAAAAGTAGAATCACAACACCTGAAAAGTTTAAAAAATATATGTTTTAATTTTTAAAATTACAAAAATATATTATATTCAACAATTATACGCTTTTATTTATATTCGTACTAACACGTTTTTCTGTGTACAGCATTGAATAATGGTTATTTTCCTATTTCTAAAGTAAAGCTTGTATTTCAAATACCTAATTAAAAAAAATACTTTATATTTTTATTTTTATTCTAGAATATTAAGGGGATTCCACCAGGCTGTGATTTCTACCAAAATATACCTATATTTTGCCAACTGTACTGATTGTTCTATAATTATCGGAAACAAATTCCGAAAAGGTATTTGAATTCGTCATGAAGTTTACTTGAAAACGACTTTTCAACTTTTTTGAAATTAATAGCTTAAACCCATCAAATTTTAATCCAAAATTTTGAATTTTTAGAATTTTAAAATAATAGTAATATTGAGAATTTAAAATTGATTTTATTACTTATTTATTATTAAAAATATAATTACTGATAAGTATTTAAATTGTTTGCCTGCAACGGATTGCGAACCTAACCTAACGAAAAAATTAGAAATTATATTATTACTGTAGTGATCACGTCGCCTACAGGTATCAGTAGTCAAGGATGATGTTTGGAAGGTGACTCTTGAGATAATTACACAACGTAGAATTCTTCTTAATTAGATTAATTGTTTATTTATTGTGATAAAACATATATTTATTTATAACATGAAAGCTGAATGTAAGTTAAGTATTCTGAATGATAGAATAAATTCGGTTTGATTCGAATATTTTCTAAGTTCAAAATATTGTTTGTAAGAAATTTTTCTAAGTCCAATGAATTAAATTAAACAACAGACTGGCGTGAAGGTGCTCTGGCTAGTCTGGTCAAGTCGCGTCTGAATACAGGCCGTTTCGGGGTCCCTTATATAGTGCTACCCTCTACTCCCCATAGTCTACTTGCTCTTGTCGCTGTTCTCACGGATGTGGTAAAGTTATCTAGATTGACGGAAATGCCACTCGCCCACGTACGAGCTAAATGCGTATCCCATGCGGCTACAGACTTCGATAATTTATATTATTATTAACATTATTATTATTATGAAAAAATATACATTATAATAATACATTATGACATTGTTTCTTGTAACTTTTGTAATGATGCATAATCCCACATCCTGTGCACACCTATCAACGATCTTTCATAGTCGTCTAACCACATGATTACGTGTTGCCCTAACGTTAATGATTTCCACGAAATGCTTTCTCTCTTATAATTACAAAGTTGGTCGCATCCTACCCTATCTTGGTTCGGCTGGTACCTAGTTGACCGTGAACTAGACAATGCGGGACGTTAGTCCATAGCATTACCAATAAAAAAATATGAAAGACACATAGACACATTTTTTTTTGTTTTAAAAGCATTATTGCAGTTCATATTGTATTGTATTGTAACAGTTTTTTTTTCATATTTTTTTTTCAACTTATTTTATTAGTAATTTTGATCCTTAATAACGCCGTTATGATTATTTAAGGGTTAATGATGATCAATACACGCGCGCAGGAACGATCGGTGCTTATACCATACGACGATTTACGAGCGGCCAGGTCCTCCTTACCCGAGTTCTCAGGAACAAGGGCTGAGGACCCCGTTAGGTATATAGATAACACCGAAGCTATTCTGACACAAGCGCGTATACACCCCGCGGGTTGGTTCAAGGCGGTCGAGCCGCAATTAAAAGAAACGGCGAGTACATGGTATAATTCTATCAGGGCACTCGACCTATCTTGGACAGAATTTAGGGAGGAATTTTTCGAAAATTTCAATAACCCCGAAATTCAGTCTCGTTTGCGCGCCGACATTGTGTCAACACGACAAACGCCAAGGCAATCGCTAACGGAATTTGTGCGAAATAAAAATCAGCTCGCACGCCGCGTAAATACTGGCCTACCCGAATCGGAATTGGTAGGTATTATCGCCGGATTAACGCGCGACGAATTCCGTACGCATATACGTCTACACCGACCGGTAACGTTCAGTGAGCTTCGACGCATCGCGAACGTTTTGGACCCGGTGACGACCACAACCAACCCGCCCACCACACAATGGACCCCAAAACCCAAAAAAGGGTGGGATCCCCCACAAAAGTCATTCCCGGTCAAAAAAAAAGTGCCGGTAGGTTCAACAGAACCAAGACCGTCACGACCGTGCAGATATTGTGGGGAACTCCATTGGCACAGCGTGTGCCCACACAAACCGACTAGGTCGGGAAACGGAGGGGGAGTCGACGGGGACTAGACCTTCCCGCCGACTCATCACCACCCCCCCACGCACCATCACCAAAGGTCGGCATTACGGACGGAAAAAAATTAGGCATTCGACAGCCACGTAGTGTGGTAGTTCGTCAAAACGAACAGCCAACTACGAAAATTTATTCCGTCACAACAACTATAGACACCCAGTCACAGACCCCCAACCTACACCACCCCACCACCGAACACGCTCACCTCACCGGTGACACGCGTGTTCAACCACAACCGGCTCTTGGGGGAGCTACAGGTGTAGGGACAAAGGCAACAGAGACACGGGTGTCCACCCACACGGGTGGCGGGGACACAAGCGCACACGCTTCACACACCTCCGCATTAGGTCAGTCTGCGCAAGTAGACCATCGGATAGGCACAGTGACAACCGATAGGGACAGTATGGTAATGGCGGTTAACACCGACTACCAAACAGTCTCTGTCGCGGTTCAGAACCAGTTGTCCCGCACAACCGATGGCAATACAAATAATAACGGCACGCGAACACGCCCGGACAAAATTCCGACCCCTGCGGTCGAACTCGAATTTCCGTCAGGCTTCGTAACTGCTTTATTAGATTCGCAGGCTTAAAAATCGTATGTAAGCCCAGCCGTAGCCCGTAAATACGGTGTATCACACATCTACGGGCAAACAGACACAGTCCGAATGGTGGATGGTCACACGGCGGTAACCAGTGGCACCTCCACATTCGAAGCTAGAATAGGGGCGCTCAATAAAAGAATATTGAATATTGAATAGTTGCCCCTCAGAATAGGGGCAACTTGTAACGTCACAGAATTTTAGCCTCTACAATATCATTATTCAATTGAACCCACCTTTCCCTTTAATCAATATATCACCATACCTATCGGTCTGCGACCATTACTTTAATTGTATTTATCTAATCACCATAGCGCGTTGCGATTAAGACGAACAATAGTCCTATTACATAATTATTATTGTCCCCCGCCCCCTCCTCAAGGCAGTGTCCGGCGGTCTGTCTCGGCAGCTGTTACCACCTGCCGCCGTCGGCGATACGATCGCGTCCGCCAGTACCTGCTGACAAGACGTTATGAAGCCCAATAATATTGTCTTTCCCCGCAAAAAGCGACACTGCTTCCCCACTCTTTCAAGATTTCGTCAACGGTCACCGACAAGCCAAGCTGTCCGTTGATGCCTCGACACTTTTTTCAAGATCGCTGGTTCGAGTCCACGTACGTGTTGTTCTTTGTTCCTGTGTTCCTGTGTTCAATCTGCCGACGATCCGGTCCGGTCAACCCACGCGGTCAACATCGCCATTCTTTTTTTCAATTTTTCATCTGTTGCCGTCGACGACATGATGGGCTAAGTTCAGATCTGGGGCCGAGGATGGCTCGGCGACCAACATATTCAATCGTCATCATTGTAACCGGTGCAGATGGGCCATGTCGCTCACGAGTTGAGGTGTCGACGGCCCACGAGGCCAGCCTATCGCAGCCACCGGTTACCAACGTCTCAAGGCATCAGCTGCAGTCGTAAAATATCTTTTCCCCCCTACTTCCCCTGGTTTTTTTTATTATATATCACTATAATGTTTTTTTTTTATATATTTTTTCTTTCATTTTGTCCGCAATGCCCCGGTAACCGTTTTGCGGAGCCGTGGGTCCTTTCTCTCTGATGTTTATATAATGGTATGTCGTCTGACATACCATTCCCTTGCCGGTAACCGCTTGTCGGAGCCGTAACATTGGTATTCCATCTTTTCATATTTTTTTTCCCCTGTTTTCTTATGCATTGCCATGTGCTTAATTATTATATATTTTTTTTTTTTTTCCCCTTGTTTCTTATGCATTGCCATGTGCCTAATTATTATATATTTTTCTGTGTTATGTGCACTCTGCCATGTGCCTAACTAGTATATATATATATATTGTTTCTAAATAGTAATTGCCATGCAAAATACACTATTATAATTACCTTCAACTTTGCCACGTTTTCTTATTTATTAATATTATTTTATTTACTTTTTCCCTTTTAAATAGATCTTTGGGATTCATTTCCCATTGCGTGTACAAAAGCCCATAGATTCTACCGACGTGTCCAAAGGACACCACGCGGTTCGGTCTATGGGTCATCACATAAGTGTTCCCCTTGTGTGATGGGTGATCAGTAAGCCCCTAAAAAAGGCCGAAAGTTCACAAACTATTTTAGACAACTTGTATTGCGGCGCGTTACTAGGACATGACTTTCTCGTAGATAACGAAGTCTCCTGGGATTACGCCGCGTGTACAATACACATGGGTAGGCAAATTCGTACGTCGACATGCTGGAAAGGGAAGTCACAACCACCCACCACTAGTCTTGACTTTTCTCAATTAGAATTTGGAAACGACAACGAAACTCGCACGATACTTACCGAAGTATTAAACAAATACGCGGTAGTATTCAGTGAAAAAGTAGGACGTACCAAATTAATTGAACACGAAATTTTGCTTAAAGACCCGACACCGATCGCGTTAAAACCATATCCATACCCACAACAGAAACAAAATGCTGTCGACAATATGGTGCGCGATATGGAACTTCAAGGGCTCGTGGAACCAAGCACCTCGCCGTGGGCTGCGCCAGTAGTTTTGGCAAAGAAAAAAGACGGTTCATACCGTCTCTGTGTCGACTACAGGCGGCTCAACGACGTGACGGAATCCGATGCATACCCAATGCCTGATTTAATTAAAATGATTAGGCAAATGCGGGGTGCAAAAATTTTCAGTGTACTTGACCTGCGGAGCGGATACTGGCAGGTACCACTCCACGAAAAGGCACGAAAATACACAGCTTTTCGGACACGTAGAGGGCTGTTCAAATTTAGAGTCCTCCCTTTCGGTCTAAAAAATAGTCCAATGACGTTCGTGAGGCTCATGAATGAAGTCATGAGAGGGTACCAGGACGAGTTCGTACAAGTATACCTAGATGATATAGTTGTATTTTCAAGAAACGAGTACGAACACCAGGCCCCCTTAGATAAGGTTCTCGAGCGTCTCAAACAGTTCGGACTAACGTGCAACACAAAAAAATGTAAAATCGGTCTTCGCGAAATTTCATTTTTGGGGCACATTGTAGACTCGGAAGGGATACAAAAACAACCGGAAAAATTGGTCTGCATAGACAATTTTCCGGTTCCAAAAAAGGTTAAGGACGTAAGAAAATTTTTGGGAGTGTGCAACTGGTACAACCAGTTCGTGGATAATTACGCGGACACCATAGCACCCCTAACAAATTTATTGAAACAGGGAGTAAGGTGGAAGTAGACCGATGTAGAACAACGCGCGTTCATGTCAATTAAGAACGCGCTAGTCACATCTCCGAAATTATCGCCACCCGATTATAGTAAACCGTTTTGCCTACAAACTGATGCAAGCGAGATCGGAGCAGGTGCAGTTCTTTTTCAACGGGGTGACAGCCCGGAGGAAAGACGCATAGTATCCTACGCAAGCAAAAAGTTTAGTGAGACACAAACACGGTACGCCGCGGTCGAACGCGAGTGCGTAGCCATAATCTGGGCAACCGAAAAATTTCGTCCATACCTCGAGACCCGTCGTTTCGAACTCCTAACCGACAACTCGGCACTAACGTGGTTACACAGGGCAAAAGACAAAAATTCTAAATTAACACGTTGGTCACTACAACTAGCTAATTTAGATTTTAGTACCGTACACTTCCCGGGAAAACAAAACGAAGCACCCTATTTGCTATCCCGGGATCCGGTACACGGCACCCCTATAGACGAAGACCTGCTTGAGGAAAAATTGATAGGCCCACCCACACCGCCGACGACCAATTTTGACTTCGAAAGGGACCACATCTTCTCTATACACGACAACCACGTTAGGGACGACACACCACTCACCGCAATCACGCTCGGAAAGTGGCAGGCCGAGGACACTACGATCCGCGATATGATTGCCAATATCACGTTAGGCGGCCCAGCGTGTAACACACGGAGCGCCAAATCGAAAATCGACACATATGTCTTTTCGGACGGCCTCTTACGTGTGAACATTGGCCCTAACACCCCCGTCGCGATACCAAAATCCAAAGCACAACATGTGATATGGAGGTATCACGACCACGTCTTATTTAACCACCCGGGTTGGAAAGAGACATACAGGGCGGTTCGACAACGGTATTATTGGAAAGGTCAGAAAAACGACGTGAAGTTATATGTCGGTGCATGTCACGTTTGCGCGTGCACGAAACCACTTAACTCGCGCCCAAACGATCCGACACAACCCAGAACCCCCCGACAACCATGGGAAGTTATCAGTATCGATTTGATGGGACCATATCCACGTTCCAGTAAGGGAAAATCGTACATACTGGTAGCAACCGACTGTTTTAGTAGGTGGACCGAGGCTTACCCCCTAGGCACAGCAACCTCTAAAACAATAATCGAAACACTAGAACGCGAGTTCTTCTCACGTTTCGGTTACCCGCGCGTGTGTCTCAGCGATAACGGCCCCCAATTCGTGTCGAACGAAATGTTGAACGCGTTAGAACGATGGGGAACACAGGGTTGGACAACACCGATCTACCATCCGAGGGCCAACCCAGTTGAACGCCGAAATCAGGATTTAAAAAAAGGTTTGCGCGCACGGCTTGTCGACGGCAACCACAAATCTTGGGACACGAAACTACCCGCAATTCTATTTTCGATACGGAACAGGTGTAACGAACAGACAGGCTACCCACCCGCGGTCCTCGTTCTCGGGACGAGTGCAAGAGGCCCGGAGATTGGGCACTGTCAGGCTCAACACCGGTCAATATCGGAAAATCACAAGAAGAGAGGGTAGTGCGGGAGCAACAAGTCTTAGGCAAAAAGGTAGTGGTACAACCGAGCGCGAACACCGGGACACCGGTGAAGTTCAGCAAGGGCGACGTAGTATACTACAGAGCACACCACTTATCAAAAGCACATCGTAATTTTCATGCCGGATTCGCACCGAAATGGTGGGGACTGGTAGGGTTGGCAAAGCAAGTCGGGAAAGGAGTTTTCCTGACCGACCAGCAGCCACCACGAAAACTACATGTGTCTTGCCTAAAACGCGCACCAGCGGGACGAAATTAAAATAGATTAATTTTGTCTGTCGATGTCAACAAATATACACACCGACCAATTATGTATCTTTTCTCTGCAATAATGACGTTTACAGACAACATGAGTGACCAAAGCGGGGAAAAGTGGCAGCAGGTGGCCGACTTGATTGCGCGGCTCGGGCTAGTGGATGCGGCCCAACCAACGACAGCTGCCCAGGTCAGTAGGATGACTACGCGCCAACTACTGCAGGACCCGGTGAGGGCGGCCATCTACAACAGGGGCTGGGCGGACCGGACAGCGGACATCGAGCGCCGGTTGCGGCCACAACCTTAGACGTCAACGATAGGCAGCCGCAATAGCTCACAGTCCAGGCCGCCGAGACACAGACCCGTCAGGCCAACCACACACCCGGCCACCACCGAGTCAACAAGTTCGTCTGGTCCCCCGCCGCCCAGGGAGCCAGCACTGGTACCCGGCCCGTCAGGGGTACCCCCCACACCGGTGGTGAAGGTGAAGGCGGAGGCCCAGCTGGCACGGAACCGGAGAAAGTTCCAACAGCTAAAGGAGAAGAGAAAGGCCAGGGAGCGCGAGGCAAGCCAACAACACCGGTTAGCTAAGCTCACTGTGCCGATCTCGGAACCGAAGGCCGCCAGCCAACCTTCGTCCGAACAAACACCACAGGCAGCGATGGAGGTGGACCAACCGGCGATCGAGGAGCAAAGCTCCAAGGAGCCGGGTCCGTCCACCAGCCCGGCTAAGTCAAGCCAAGCAACGGCCGTGTCGAACACCGCCGAGGACGCTTGGCTAGCTGCGCCAGGTCTGTCGTTGGAGGGGTTACCGGAAGTGGAGTACGATAACAGGTCGTTCTTCACTCCGGCCGGGTCACCTAGAACCTAGGCAACATGGGTAGGGCAAGCCTACCTCAAGCACTAGCAAGAGGTAGCGCAAGCCGGACTACCCGCGACGAGCACCGGCGTTGGTACAAGTACCCCGTGTGGTGGTTTGGCGGGGGAGTATGACACGGTACGCAGCGGCAGCCAGTACAAAGTACAGGCACCGTTGCGACCGGTCTACGACTTAATCAACCACCACCACGGGTGACAACGACGCGGCACCGTCAACTCTCCCTCCACGCCGCAAAGGCTAGGCGGGACGGGAAGACAAGTCGCGCCGGACGAGTACCGGCCGCCGCCGATCGCTCTCTCGTTCACCGACCGTCGTACCGACAACCGAAGCACGGACCAACGACACAAAACACCCACTCGTGTGCACGGACAACGACATTTAGTGTGATCTTTTTGTTTTCTTTCTTTTGTTCAAACACGTGATTAGTGAATAAACGTGGCCTAGCCATATTTCACCGTACCGTAGTGTAAGTTCTTGGGTGTTCCCAGACCACATCACTACTACCTCACCACACCTGACCGGCCGACGCTGCACCACCTCGCACCAGCATCGCCGTGTCATTGCAATAAAAGAGGACACGAAATTTCGAGTTGTTACACAAAACAGCGAAACGATAGGAATAACGCAAATTCGTCGGGAAACGCTCAGATGCCAACCTCGAGTGGGGTGAGATTGGTACATCAAATAATCGATGCAGAACCCTCACAGAGCGATGCTTACGCATTTCAACAGCTATAATTAAAAATCATATAATGTTACAATCACCTAGTTTTAATACAGAAAATGTTCAATTACTATTAGACACGGGTAGCGATTTAAATTTAATAAAAATAAATAAATTAACTGGTAGGTACTTAGATTTGATCGAAATGTCAAAAGATTTTTATCCAGCTGTAGCCGACGCAATCAAGATCGGAGCAACTCTTCCAACAACAACTTGCAGCATTGAACGTTCATTCAGCACTTTAAGACGAGTCAAGACATGGAACAGAGCCACTATGGGTGATGACCGATTGTCCGGATTGTGTATGATGAGTGTACATAGAAAGAGACTAGAAGAGGATACCAAATTCATTGAAAATTCAATTGAAGAATTTGGAAAAAAACCTAGGCGTTTACAATTATTATTTAAAAAATAAGTATTATAATACATAATATGAATAATATATATAGACAATAATACAAAATAAGTATAAATGTATAGCAATTAATAGTAGAAATAATGTAGATGATTATGCAAAATAAAATAGTTTTAATACCATACAATATTTTTAATTTAATTTTTAAATTATATTTTTTTTTTTGTCAAGCCAAGGGGGTGCACTTGCACCCCCTTGCACCCCCCTCACGGCGCCCATGATATTACCTACTAGTATATTAATAAAAAGTGAGTAGGTAGTTAGTTAGATACGATTATTAGTACAGGTATCCTGTAGGTATATATAGTTAGTATATTTAGTTATAGGTTAATATGTTAAAATTATAATTTGTTAGTACCTATTTGGCACAGTGCGTGACGTTTTTTAAATAGTGTGCGTTATATTATATTGTATATAGCTATTATTAATAATGAGGATATTACATACTGTGCATGTAGTTGTATCATTGATTTTAAAATATACTATATACATTTATGTTTATATTTATCTATATAATGTATATTTTAAAATCAATGGTTGTAGCCATATAAAAACGTATGTAATAAGTACCACAGTAAATTTCCAATTTGCATCTATCAGAACCAAATTTCTGTTATGGTTATGTGAGTCGCTATGAGTAAATTAACTTACTAGGTACCTATACTACATATTGTATACAACTTATATAAAGGACATTATTTGTGTTTTTTTTTTTTTTTTATATATTTTAATTTATATAATGTTGTATGATTGTTATTGGTACCTAACCTTAGAGTAATAATACCTACATGTACCTACCTACATGCTCTGACACATAGGTACCTACTCAAAATTACATAATCAATAATTAATATACAAATTCCAAATAAAAAACAAAGTTTTTTCCTGACAATGATCTTATCTTTAAGTTTGATAATAGTAAATTCCAGAGTAAATTCACTTTAATATTAAAATTAACTACAGAAAATCAGTTCTGATGTACTCCAATTTGATGTTGTAAATGTCTAATAGATGCAGACAACTTTATTGAAACTATGTTCAAAAAGAAGTTAGAATTAATTAGGTACTATCGGTAATAATAGTGTAATATTAACTTGTTATTTACATAATAATCTATTTTGTATAAAAAGAAATTTGGTAAACTTAGTTAAGTATACAATTTACCTAGGCTACATAGTCGGAATTGAACTTATTACGTAGATAGGTATATTGTTTAATTAGTATTATTTTATAAGTTCATACTAAATATGATATTTTATTTTATATAACAGCTTATATATTCCAAAGCTATATATTTCATACCCACAATTTAAATATGAATAATAATAAAAATAATATTAATATAACAAAGAGAAGAAAGATTAGAAATGAAATGGCCATGCTTGAACAAATCTATTCTACATCAGATATAAATTACGAGGAAATATCTACAGTTAGTGATGATGATACAGATAAACTGAGAGATAAACCATTGGGTGATGCTGCAGATGAAATTCGTGAAGAATTACATAGTAGTAATATTATCATAAATGATAATATTAATATTAATATTAATAATCACAGCACATTGTCTATCAATAACGGATTAACCAATGAAGATGTAAGTCATTGTTGTTAAATTAGAGTAATATTTTTAGTAGGTATACGTTTTAATAGGAACATTTGAAGATAATGATTGTTTGTAAGATAAACTAAACTATACAAGTCAAGACTCAAGATAGCATAATTTTTAATAGGCTCATTATTTTCATTTTTACATTCTCTTCCAAATTATGAGGTATTGGTTACTAAGTAAAATTGCAACTTTCCTTAGAATATTTACTTAAAAAAGATGTATACCTATGCTATTACTATTTCTTTATAATAGGTTTATGGTATACAATCTATACCTACATTATCATACTTTAAAATTTTGATCTATTGACAGTTAAACAATTTAAAAATGCTGTTAACAATTTTTATGTTAACATTTGATCATACTTTAATCGTTATTTTTATTTTTATCTATTTAATTATAAATAGGCATATTCTTATATATCCTATCTTACATTTATCATTTTAATATGCTTTAGTATAATTCATGATTTTAAGACAACTCTTTAATAGCTCAAAAATAAAGTTTTAATATTATTTAATATCTCTAATTATAGCTATACCAATCATAATTTTTTTTTGTATTAAATGGTTATATTGAGAGGTATTTTATAATAACTCCTAAATATTTGTTAAACCATGTTTGATTTATATAATATATGTATTTATTATTCCAAATTCTATTTTATAATTCAATTATCTGCATTTATTGTGTTAATAATAATATGAAAAATAATAATTTTGTTAACACAATAAATTCAGCTGATTTAATTGAAAAATAGAAATTATGATATAGGTTAGGTAGTTAAAGATATATATTTTATTTTTTAAACAATACATAATAGTTACTTGTATTTTACAATTTTAGTATCATATTTTAACTGATTAAATTAATTGAGTACTATTTTTTCTGGTATAGGTAAATAACATTAGTCCAGCCAGAAGCCCAGATTACACTTTTAAAGAAGACCTTAGTGCCTGGGCTATCCAATGTAACATATCTCACATTGCACTCAATAAATTGTTAAAAGTTCTTAAGAAAAATAAACATATTTATACAGATAATTTACCTAATGATAGTAGATCATTATTAACAACACCTAAATAAACTGGATTAAAATTACTGCCTGTTAATACTGGAAAATATTTTCATTTTGGATTAGAATCAGGACTTCTTCGTTATGCCACTTCTAATTTAAGTGAAATTAAAGTAGCAATAGGCATTGACGGCCTCCCATTGTCCAAAAGTAGTAATAGCCAGTTTTGGCACATTTTAGCCTATGTGATTGGACTACCAACTAAACAAGTATTTCCTGTGGGAATATATCATGGATACGAGAAACCTAAAGATAGTGACTTGTTTTTAGATGAATTTGTTAAAGAAGCTCAATATCTTGTTAATAATGGCATTAAAATTAATGAAACTACTTCAATAAAAGTAACCATTGATGTATTTTGTTGTGATGCACCAGCTTGTGCATTTCTTCTAAAAATTAAATATCATTCGGGATTTTTTTCTTGTTCGCGTTGCATTATAGAAGGTGAATACTATAAAAACCGTGTATGTTTTCCTTATTCTAATATAGAAATAACTAAAAGAACTCACGAGTCGTATAAAAATCTTATGTATGATGATCACCATACTTCGACAACACCATCCAAGTTGATATAAATTCCTAATTTAAATTTAGTGTCCTCATTTTCAATGGACTACATGCACTTGACTCTTCTTGGTGTTACAAGGAAATTAATATTATTATGGTTGAGTAAAGGTCCAGTTCATGTTCGTCTGAATAGTTTTTCTATTGGAAAATTAAATAAGTCTTTATTAGACATTAAACAATACATCACCAGTGATTTTGTCAGAAAAACTAGGCCAATTAATGAAATTAACCGCTGGAAAGCCACAGAACTTCGTTTATTTTTAATTTACATTGGTCCCATTGTCTTGAAAAATGTAGTTAAATATGAAGTTTATATTAACTTTATGTCATTTAATGTAGCGATGATGATTTTATTAAGTCCTGATCACAGCCATATTGTACAATTTGCAGATAAACTACTACATTATTTTGTTGAGTCTTTTGAGAAATTATATGGCACCGAACATGTATCATTCAATGTGCATGGTTTATTACATCTAATTGATGATTATCGTAGGTTTCGGCCATTGGATAATTCTAGTGCATTTGTTTTTGAAAATTTCATGAAAGAACTAAAAACTAAAGTACGGAAACATGATCAATGTTTAGAACAAGTCATTAATAGATATTCAGAACTGCAAAACAATTTCAACCCGGAACAACACAATGTAGAACAAAAGTTTCCCAAACTTGAAAATGCACACCAAAATGGACCTATAGATACTAATTTAACTGGCACCCAATACAAATGCCTCAAACTAGAAAAGTTTAAAGTAAATGTGGATAATGAAAAAGATTGTTATATTCTGTCTAAATTTGGAGAAGTAGTTAAATGCATGAATATAATAAATACAACTCATCATGGTATAATTATTCTGGGAAAAGTATTTAATTCAGTATTACCATATTATAATAAGCCGATGGATTCATCCATATTTAATATATTTATAGTAAGAAATATATCTGATACTTTGAAACATTGGATATTGACAGATATTAAAAAAAAAATAATGATTATACAACATGATGATCAAATTATAGCCATACCACTAATACATACCGAATGTTAAAATCCAAATCATTAATTTAAGATTTTAATTTTGTAAATAATGTAATTTTTTCTTATAATTTTAAATTAGTACTCTAATACTTATAAAACTTATAATATTTTAATTAATAATTTCAGGTACATATTATATAATTTATATACATAACAATGGACTCATGGATTGTTGTCAATTATTTAGAGGATGAATCCGTTGAGGCAGTACCAAACTTTTGGTATCATCAAAATAAATGTATTTGGCCCACAAAAAAAAATATTCTTAAGCACTGTATTGTCAAAAGAATCCCAATAACCGAATTTGATCACAAATTTTTAAAAGCTAGAATTCTATGTTCAGCTGGTAAATTACATTTTTTTATTAATTATTATTGTTAACTTATTGAAAATAATGCTAAAAATCAAGCCAACAGACCAGTTATTGAACCTAGGTTTTGATTACTTGCAGCCATATTGAGTTAACCAACCGCATTTACCTCAACTTTATTTCCAATCCCTGTTAACATTATTGACTGATAAATAATATATTATAAATTTATTAGTACATTTATTTTTTCTAATTTATATTTATAGTATCATATGAAGAAGCAAGGAAAAAGGCTTCCAAGGCGCAATATGATTCTGAATTGTCAGGTATTGAAGAAATGAAAAGTTCTAGAAAAGCCAGGGCAAAAAAAGATAGAAGTTACAGTTCTTCTCCATCACCTTTGAAGGGGCAAAAAAGATCTAACACAATTAGAGTAATTAAATCTCCTCCTCTACTGAGCACTGCACATGTTATGCCAAATATTGGAACATGAAGATAGGTAGGTACATATATATTATATAAATTATGTGATAAATAATTAATGCTAGGCATCGGTAGTTATAGAAGTTCCTTATTATTATTTATTTATTATTCCCATAGAAACAATATTTTGTCTCTATGGAAATAAAAAATAGTTATTTAACTATAAAAAAAATTAAATTTAATAGTTTCTCAAATGATTATAACTAAATTCTTAAAAGTGTGTTGCTCATAGGCGTGTCCAAGGGGGGTGCAGGGTATGCGCCGGCACCCCCTGCGATTTCAGGTGGCAGGAACTAAGATATTCCTTGGATTTAAAATTTTAGATATACATAACCACTCTATTCAGACTTGATATTATTATTTATTTGATAAGCGGTAGCATCAAAATCAAAAGTGGGTCAAATGCATTTGTCGGAACATACCAATTGTACTATACCAAATTTAGGGACAATTAACAAGATTACGTGATAATAACGATTTATTTATTTCGATGTTTTCCTCCGTATATCATGATAACATGATGGAAATGGACTTATCAACAATCTAAAAAGTTTCAATTTTATATTTGCTTTAACTGTTTTAAAACCTATTCTGATTCAAATTCGCAAAGTTAGCGCAAGGTTGCAATCACTAGACCTAGACTTCTTAGCTGCCGTATCAATTGTTGAAGCACTAAGGAAATCATTAACTGACTTAAGAACCGATGAAGATAACTATTCAACATTATTTGACAAAGTTTTGGACATTTGTAGTTCACAAAAAATAGAGATACCAAATATAAAACAAACAAAAAGTGTCTAGTCGAATTGAAATCAACAATACTCAACATTTTACCTCTGACAAAAAAACAAAAATGAAATGTTTTGTGTACTACACAGTTTTAGATGACCTTTTAAACGGATAAGAAGAACGTTTTAGTCAAGAAACACTTTTACTAATAAGTGCAATTGGATGTTTATTACAGTGTAACCTGCATGAACATGACTTAATTTTACTTTCCAATAGGTCTAACTAAAATTACAGTGAACTTGAAGCAGAACTCAGATTGTTAAAATCGTTACCAGAATTTGAAATTGGTAAAACTAGCAAAACTATTTATCAGTGGTTAAATAATCTGTCCACTAATAATTTATGTAATAGTTTTCAAAATATTTATAAGATATTAACTCTTTTTGTAACAATGCCAGTCACAAGTTGCTCTTGTGAGATATCTTTTTCAAAATTAAGTCTGGTAAAAACAAAGCTGAGAAGTTGTATGACGCAAGATCGATTGGAGTCAATGATTTTATAGTATTTGTTGAACAGGAATTGGGATCTGAATTAGATCCAGAAGACATAATTGAAAAGTTCAAACATCTTAACAATACATAACGGCGACTAGAACTTTAATTATTTTAAAATTTTCTAACTGACACATATATATTATATAATATAATATTTATTATTTATACGTGATTTTATTCTAATTATTTACCTACTCACATCTATTATATGCCATCTGAAATAGGGACGAATTTGAAATTAACAAAAATTGTACAAAAAGGGGGAGGCTAAGGGGCTTTGGCCAGGTTGCACCCTCTGCGTCAAAGATCTGGACACGCCTATGGTGTTGCTTATACTTAGTAATTGTTTAGATAACATTTTACCAGCAAGTCCTTTTCATTTATTTATGTTCCTAAGAAAACCCATCATTAAACACTTGATATATTGCTATTAATTCATTTTAATATTTAAAAAACTAAAAAGAATTAATTAATACATTTTGATAGAAACATTTTTAATTTAACATTTTATAATATTGTTATGAACGCATTAGCTATTAGTATATTGTATTAGCCTGTTGTATTAGAATATAAGAGTATATTATTGTAGTCTACGGGTAACGCCTAATGTGTGGGCGACTCCCGGAATATTGCGGCTACACGGCACCCGCTAGGGAACCGTAGTCAGTCGTCTTAGCTCTTTTAAACTTGTACGTCGTTCTGACCATCAATAATAAATTATACAGTGAATTATATATTTCGACTCACAATAAAATTATATTAGTATTTAAATCTTTAAAACTGTTTTGTTGTACTCTCTCCTAAAATCGAACCCTCACACTACCGAAAAAACAACGTTCATACGGAACAACCCGTACGAGCACAACAACTGGTGGCAGCGGTGTCGCGGTCATAATTTTCGGAAGAGAAACAACTTCAGAAGGATAACTAATATATGTTATATGCCCACACTATAGACTATAGAGACGTTTGTTTTACAGAATATAATAACGCCTGTATGTAGTAGGCGTCTTATCTTAGTTATTTTGCTTTTGCGCGACAAGACGATAGTATCAGTCCTGTCGGCAGTTTAGTCTGAAACTCGACTCATTCGAGCTAAGTAGTGTGCTTGCTTATAGTATAAATTACATGTCAATTTAAAAACTAATAAAGTATATAATATCAATCATCATTTAAATCGAAAACGTGTGTTCTTTTATTAATAAATTATTTAATAACATTTGATTATCACCCACTACACAGAGAACGGTTTCAACAAATAGTCGTCTTCGGATACAACCGGAGACACAATATAAAATATAACGGGACATCACAGGCGTACGCGGTGGCGTTCATAACATTGGTGGCAGCGGTAGCCGTTTTAATTTTAATTTCTTTTGAAAGAAATTCTGTCTAGTGAGTAATATATTCAAATAATTTTTATAAATAAAAAAAAAAGTGAACACGAGTGAATAAATTCACACGGAGGCGCTTTTACCTAAAGATTGGTGAGGAAACTATTCTATAGTCCCCGATATTTACGCCACACGCATCTACAAATACACCGTAGGAGGTGCTACTTGTTTTATATCACCTACGTAAAAACGGTATCAACATAATATTTCATTATAAATACACAATCAACACGTATTGTCGATACAAATAGGCACACTTGTACAATAAGCTACACTACATCTCGTCTACATCGATTAATTAGTAAACAGAAATTAATTAATCGTTCAAATTAAACAAAACCCACCAGTGTGGTCTCCGCGCATACCGGTTTCGGAGCGTAGAACTTCAAACGAAATAACTTGAAAACTACGTGGGAACGACACCGAGAGACGTGGCGAGTTCAACAAGGGATCCAGATAGTCTGTCAAAGAAGTCAATTATTATGCAGTCCGGAGTAATAACAAAGACCGTCATACTCTAAGTAAAAAAAAAAAAAAAAAAAATAATAATAAAATATAAATATTTTTATGTTATAATAATATTATTATCACTAACTTGAATAATAGAATAAAATTTCTGTATTTTTTTTTATTATTAACCTACTGACATAGTAACATAATTGTAGTTTTTTTTTATTATTATTATCGTTTTGTTTTGTTTTTATTATACATTATAATAACAAACTGACACTTTTAATGTATGTCTACTCAATCAAGTAGTGGTAATAGTAGCACTGATAGGAGCCCAGATACATCTACAGTAAATAAAGATTATAATACTCTTATACCAAATAACTTTGACAATAATTTAATATAAACTGGCCCAAATACTAGGTCGCGAACACACCAAAATAAAAGATACCATAGGAAATCTAGAAGTGTAGAATCATTATTCTCGGATACTAGAGGTAATATTTCAACTTCAGTACCTTCGGATCAAATAGGTGAAGATAACCTACCAAAACAATTAAATAAAAATACCGAACTACTAGGTTTAAAAATTTTGGGGGTGGATAATTCGTGTACCATTTCCAAAATGAACAATACAGTTCTTTCATTAGAAACAGCCATTAAATTGGTTCCTTTTTTCAATGGTGAAGATTCAGCTGATATCTATCCTTATCTTAGCGCATGTGATTTCGTAATGTCTAATGTCGATAACGATATAAAGCCAGTTTTGTTACAAGCTATTCGTACAAAATTAAGTAAAAAAGCTTTTGCGATAACTCAACATCGCGATGTAGAAGATTGGGCAGGACTTAAACAGTTACTCGAATCAAATTTTTGTGCTAAACGTACACCAGGGTATCTACAACTTGAACTTACATCAACAAGACAGTCTCAAGGAGAGTCAATTCATGAATATTCTACAAAGGTTGAAAATCTACTCAATGAATTATGTAATGTGAGCACAAAGGGAAAACCAACCACAGATGCCACAGCAATACGTACATATATAAAAGAAATTACATTAACGACGTACGTAGAAGGATTATTACCTCATTTAAGAACAGTGATTAAATCAAGAAACTTTGAAACACTGGAAGATGCAATGAAGGCAAGTCTTGAAGAGCAGAAAATTTACCAATCATCAAAAGAGACTCAACGAATACTTAAAGGAGGAAACCAAGGCAAAAATAACAATCAAAAGTATTGCGAAATTTGCAATCGTAATAACCATTTTACAAATCAATGTAGATATGGAAATCGCAGTCAAGATACAGGCCAGCAAAAGTTTCAATCAAAAGTACATTCAAATCCAAATAATAAAGATGTGAAAAAGATAACATGTGCTTATTGTAATAAACCGGGACACTCCGAAGATGTATGTTACAAAAAGAAAAAAACAAATAAATCCAATGGACAGTTTTCGGGAAACGGGCCAAGACCGAATGGCTCGGGCAACCAATCGGTCAAAGCATTAAAAACAATAGCCTTAAACCTGCAAGAACCTTGTCATTCAGAATCAAATTAATTGATAATCATGCTTTATATAAAATTCCACAATGTACAAAAGAGATCGTAAAACTACTTGTAGACACAGGGGCCGACCTTAATTTAATAAAACTAGATGCTCTTCACGATGATGTTCAAGTATCAGACACAAAAATATTCATGTTACAGGGGATAAATGATCAAACGGTTAAGACTATGGGATTTACAATGTTGACAGGCATAAATGGAAATCAATCTTCCGAAAGTGAATTTCATGTAGTTCCGACAAATTTTCCAATTATAGGCGATGGTATTTTGGGGAAACCATTTTTAATGGAGAATCAAATTGTCATTGACGTAGGAAAAGGGGAAATTACATCAACATTAGATGACGTCACAACTATTCCAGCTAGATGTGAAACAATTATTCCAGTAGATGTGTCAGATCTACAAATTCAAGAACATCAGAGCATACTAGTTTACGCTCAAAATATAAATAATGAAATAATATGTGGAAATATATTAAATAAAGTAAAAAATCATCAGATTCTCATAAGTATAATTAACCCAGCAGAAACTCAGATTGTGGTACCTATACCAAAACTAACAGATTTATCACACGAAATTATAAATGAAGAATCGATAAAACATTTTGTACATACTAATAAAGTAATCAAAAATGAACAAAATAGGATTCAACTTCTAAAGAACTTACTCAAAACAGATCATATGAATCTTGAAGAAAAAGTATCAATTGAAGAATTGTGCAGTGAATTTTCTGACATATTTTTTCTCGAAGGAGACAAAATTACATGTACAGACGCTGTATATCATGAAATAAAAACACCAGGAACAACACAACCCATCTATCAACGACCTTATAGACTTCCATATTCACAAAAAGAAGAAATAGATAACCAAATTGAAAAATTGGAGAAAGATGGAATAATCGGGCCCAGTGATAGCCCATGGAATGCTCCATTGCTGGTAGTGCCAAAGAAGATCGATGACTCAGGTGGACAAAAATACAGAGTTGTAGTTGATTTCCGTAAATTAAACAACCTTACTGTGGGAGACGCTTTTCCAATGCCTGATGTCAATACAATCTTGGATCAATTGGGAAATGCAAAATATTTCTCTTGCTTAGACATGGCGAGTGGTTACCATCAAATTCCAATGCGACCGGAAGACAGACAAAAAACAGGTTTTAGCACCGAAAAGGGCCATTTTGAGTTCAACAGAATGTGTTTTGGACTGAAAGGAGCTCCGGCAACTTTCCAAAGACTTATGAATCAAGTACTTATTGGTCTCAACGGTGTGAAATTTTTTGTTTACCTGGATGATGTAATCGTTATTGGAACATCTATTAAAGATCACGAAAATAACTTACAAGATGTATTTAAAAAATTTCGTAAATATCATTTGCAACTTCAACCACTGAAATGCCAATTCTTAAGTAAAGAAGTAAGTTATCTTGGTCACTTGATAACTGATGAAGGAATAAAACCAGATCCAAAAAAGATATCGTGTGTAACTAATTATAATACTCCAACAAATGCTAAAGAGCTAAAATCATTTCTTGGATTAATAGGTTGTTATCGAAAATTTATAAAAGATTTCAGTAAAATATCAAAACCATTAACATCTTTATTAAAGAAAGATCAACAGTTTATTTGGACAGATGCTTGTGAAGACGCATTTCAAACATTTAGAACCATATTGACCAGAGAACCAATACTTCAATTTCCTGACTTTTCTCGACCTTTCAATATTACAACAGATGCCAGTAATTGTGCAATAGGAGGAATATTATCGCAAGGAAACATTGGGTCAGACTTGCCAATTTCCTATGCATCGCGCACATTGAATAAAGCTGAGATTAATTATAATACTACTGAAAAGGAGCTGTTGGCAATAATTTGGTCGGTTAAACAATTTCGCCCTTACATCTACGGTCGAAAATTTAACATCATAACGGACCACAAACCTCTATCGTGGATGTTTGGTGTTAAGGATCCAGGCGCTCGTCTTACTAGGTGGCGACTTCTGCTAGAAGAATACGACTATTCAGTCATTTATAAACCAGGAGTACAGAACACAAATGCTGACGCTCTTAGCAGAATAGCAGTTTCTACTACCACGGCAATTACGCCTCAATCGACTAGCGAATATCAGAAATTTCTTGAAGAAATATCCCAACGTGTCATCATAAACAATAATGTTACTGAAACAGCGGGTAATTTATTCGATGCTGCAGATGATTATGCATTAGGAAATTGTGTTTCTCAAGATTTCTGTATGAAAAAAGGGATAGGTCTCGAATTTAGAAGAAAATTTGGTCAAATTAAAAAACTAAAAAATCAAAATAAACGGGTAACAGAAATAGCTTCGTTACAAGTAAATGGAAAAACTATTATTTACCTAATTACAAAAGAAAAACATTGGCAGAAGCCTTCTAATGAAAAAATGTTTTTAACTTTAAAAAATTTACGAATTTTCTGCGATTCAAATAAAATAAAAAAACTCGCATTACCAAAAATATCTTGTGGATTAGATCAATTAGATTGGTCTGAAATACGCACAATGATTCGATTCCATTTTAAAGGTTCTGAAACCAAAGTACTAGTGTTCATTGATGACACATATACAGAAGAAGATAAATATAAGATTATAGAAGAATTTCACAATTCACCACTTGGAGGTCATCAAGGAATTTCCAGAACAATCAAAAGAATAAAACAACAACATACATGGAAAGGATTGAAAAAAGATGTGCAAAATTTTATATCGTCATGTCAATCATGCCAGCGAAATAAAACCCTTAATAAAACCGTCTAACAACCCATGGTTATAACAACTACATCTTCAAAACCCTTTGAACGTATATTCCTAGATATTGTTGGACCAATCACCACGTCTAAAAAAGGAAATAATTATATATTGACACTACAGGACGATTTAACAAAGTTTTCTGCTGCATATCCGTTAGTATCTTATGATGCGAATTCGGTATCGAAAGCATTCGTTGAAGGTTTTGTATGCCAACATGGAATACCGGAGTCAATCTTAACAGATTGTGGTACAGAATTCATGGGTAAAATATTTACTGCCTGTTGTAAGCTATTGCAAATAGATAAACTGCACACGACACCATATCATCCTCAATCTAATGGTGGACTTGAAAGGTCACATCAAACGTTAGCCGCTTATCTTCGACATTATGTCGATAAGCATCTTGATGACTGGGATGACTATGTACCATATGCAATGTTTGTATACAACACAACGATACATACAACAATCAAACACCAACCATATGAATTAATATATGGATTCTCTGCCTCAATACCACATACATTAAGTAGAACTCCTCAACCTAGATACAACTACAATGATTATGTCTTCGAGTTGAAACAAAAACTTCAAGAGTCACACAAACTAGCTCGAGAAAACATATTATTAAGTAAAGAAAAATCCAAAGAAACATATGATCAAAATCGACGTGAAATTAACTTCAATGTAGGTGATCGAGTTTGGATAAAAAATCACCAACCGAAAGGCAAATTAAGTCCTAAATGGCTTGGACCGTATTTGGTTACTCAATTAGAAGACAATGAAAATGTCATAATACAAAAAGAACGAAAAGAAGTGAAAATGCACATAAACGAACTTAAACCGTGTTTCCCATAAAATAAAATAATAATAAAAAAAAAAAAAAAAAAAGGGATAGTGTAATATAATATAATTTCGTATTATTAAATTTAAGTGTAAAAAAAAAAAAAATATATAATAATAATAATAATATAATATATTTTATATATTAACTTGTAGTCAAATAATACACAATGGTGTTTCAGAATAATATGTATGATGGAAAATCTTATTAAAACAGAACCCTTGTACAACATCTCGTATGCAAAAGAATCACCAGGAATCTACTTCGACTATATCTCCGACATGCATACAACAGCTGCAAATTGGGAGATAGCAGTATATTTAAATGTCTCCATTTATCAGGCACATTATTTACAAATCAAAAATGTTCAGAAAGAAACTCTAACACTTTGTAATGAAGCGACCGAAAGTTTTTCAAATGAATGCAGTTTCTTATGCTTAAAAAAGAAATTTTATACATCTGAAATTTGTTCGTTGTTTAAGACTACATCAGAAAAAGTTCTGAACGAATTTGAATTTGAGACTAACAAATTAGTCCAAATAGTTGAAGAACAGGATCATTCAAAACATAAACGTGATGTAACCAACATTATAAAAGAAATGATATATACTCTGTTCGGGTATATAAAAATAGACGATGTTTATAAATTATACTCAAATATTAGAACAATGATAAAAAGTGGTCAGAAATCTCAAAATTTAGCAGAAAGTAAATTAATAATTACTCCTGCGAATACTAATGATGCAATAATGATCAATAAACCAACTATAGACGCAACGACGGAAATACAAAATAACATAAGACAAATTCGCCGATTTATTTTATCAGAACGTGAAGAGTTTAGTGATGAAAATATCAAAATTATATTGGAAAATCAAATTTTAAATCTAAAATTAATATTTAACCAATATGCTTTAGAAATAGAAAAAATTATTCAAATCTTACATTCGGCTATGTATGGGAAGTTACACCCTTTAGTACTATCATCAAATCAATTGCTAGATGAAATTAAATTGATAAAATTAAATCTTTCACCTGACTTAAACATTCCTGTAAAATTAGATGTATCTGGTATGTCTGAACTGTATAGAATAATGCAAACTACAATCGTTAGAAGTAATGATTTAATTATATTCATCAATACGATTCCCTTAGTATTAAGTAACATGTATAAACTATATAATGTTCTACCAAACCCAGTATATTTAGAAAATAATAGATTTATGTTTATACAATCTAGATTTAAGTTTATAGCCATAACTATTGATCAGGAATATTTTATTAACTTAAGCGAAAACGATGTTAGTTTGTGTACTGATACAAACCGTTTTAAAATTTGTAAAAACTTTTTAGCCAAAAGGGTAGTGACATCAAACGAATGTGAAATAAATTTAATTTCTTATTCAGATATAACAGAATTAACAGATTTTTGTAAAATAAAATACACTTCATTTAAACATGGGATTTTTCATAAGCTCATGTCATCAAATTCGTGGATTTTCACGGTAAAACACCAAAATTTAGTTTTAACGTGTTCCAATAAAGATTCAATTACAGAAGTATTAACTGGATCAGGTATATTATCCCTAAGCGAACAATGTTCCGCAATTTCAGGAGGTTATCGCATGATTCCGTTTAGAACTATTTATTCAGAATTAAAATCAGACTTCATACCAACTATGAATTTGACTCAATATATACATAATGTTAACACAATAAAAGAATTTGTAGCCCCAGAAGTGGTATTTTCAAAGTATAAAGATGATAATGAAGTCACTATCCCAAAAGATAATTTATATTATAAGCAATCTTCAATTTATATAAATTATTATGTTATTGGTTTAATTATACTATGTTGTTTATTAACAATTATTCTGTCAATTATAATAATAAGAAAAATATTTAATTTTAAGAAAATTAAAAATGCCAATGTAAACCAACCGAGTTCGACGGAACAAAATGAAGTAGAACTTAAAATAAGAAAAGGAAAATCATTACCCAAAATAATTGTTTAAAAGTAGGATAATGATCTTCCGTCTAACCCGGGGGGTGTTATATGCCCACACTATAGACTATAGAGACGTTTGTTTTACAGAATATAATAACGCCTGTATGTAGTAAGCGTCTTATCTTAGTTATTTTGCTTTTGCGCGACAAGACGATAGTATCAGTCCTGTCGGCAGTTTAGTCTGAAACTCGACTCATTCGAGCTAAGTAGTGTGCTTGCTTATAGTATAAATTACATGTCAATTTAAAAACTAATAAAGTATATAATATCAATCATCATTTAAATCTAAAACGTGTGTTCTTTTATTAATAAATTATTTAATAACATTTGATTATCACCCACTACACAGAGAACGGTTTCAACAAATTGTCGTCTTCGGATACAACCGGAGACACAATATAAAATATAACGGGACATCACAGGCGTACGCGGTGTCGTTCATAACATATATCTAATATATATCTATTCGAGGTAATTTTATATTTTTTTTTGCAAATATTAAAACTACTTCGTCCACGTAGGTATATCAATATCAGTTGAGAAGTGGCATATAAGCTACCATCGTCAAAAAAAAAAAAAATTTTTTTTCACGGGCGCTCCAGTTGTCAACAACAAGCGCACCGTCTATAGTGGACACACATTTTATTCAACGTCGTGTTCTACTCTTCACAACACCATTGTAGCCACGGTGCCGCCGCCGTACGTGTTGTCGTCGTCACCGTCGCCACAGTGCAGTCACCACCACCGCTGTGTTGCTAAAGCCGCCTTTGTCGCGATAAGCTGTTACGCCAACGCAAACGCGTCGTGGGACACACAATCACTTGAGCACAATGCAACTGAATGCGATGCATTCATGGGTAATATTGTAAGCTAATTATTAAAATATTACTATACATATATATTATATATATATATTTTTTTTTTTAACGTATTATTGTCGACTGGTACGACTATAAGTCGTTGTCATTGTTACTATTAGTATTTGTATGATTATTATTGTTTCTATATCTATAGGGAGTGGTGATACTACAAACCATTATAATCTTGTCATATTAATTTAATTATTATTTTTTATTGTTATTTTTTTTATTATTATTATTATTACGTATACAATTGAATGCATGTCAGATAGATCTAATAATAGTAACAGTAGTTCCGAGAGTTCTGATCTAGACGAAAACTACGTACCATCACGTTCGATTGACATAAGTCTGTTAGGATCCTCTAGGGCTGTTACTAGATTATTGATTAACCATCAAAAAGAAAACGTAATACAAGAATCGAAAATAACAAATAAAAATTTTAATTCAAAATTGTTGATAGGTACAAAAGATAATATTCAAACTATAGAATCTAATAATACAATGGCACTACCTACTTCGACCACACTATCCTTAGAGACAGCAATAAGGTTAATTCCACATTTCAATGGAGAGAATGTACAGGAAATATACCCATTTATAAACGCATGTAATTTTGTCATGCGAAATGTTGATGAAACCGTACAACCGGTACTCTTACAAGTTATAATTACTAAATTGTCAGGCAAGGCGTTCGCGATAACCCAACATAAAGAAATTTCCACATGGGAAATACTTAGAGATAATTTAGAAGGCACTTTCTGTGCTACACGCACACCGGATATCTTCAGTTAGAGCTTACTACTACTAAATTTCAACAAGGTGAAACGGTACGAGATTATACAACGAGAGTAGAAAAACTGTTGCATGAACTTTGTAACGTAAGCACAAAGGATAAATCTGCTGGTGACGCTAAAGCTATACATAGTTACATAAAAGAAACAACTTTAACTACGTATATTGAAAGTTTACCATCTACTATTCTAGGTGTAGTCAAACCTAAGAATCACTCAACGTTAGAAGAAGCCATAAAGGATAGTTTAGAAGAAGAGAAGATTTATCAATCAAATAAAGGAACACAACGTTTGTTGAATAACAAACCAAATAATATGAATATTAGTAAGTATTGCAAATATTGCCAAAAAGCAAACCATAATACAAATGAGTGTAGATTTGGATACAACAATGTCGATACTGGACAGCAGAGTAAACAATCCAGAGGATTCAATAATCAAAGAAATCAGGAGACTAAACAAGTATCGTGTATTTATTGCAAGAAAATTGGTCATACTATAGATGTATGCTATAAGAAGAAAAATGCAGATACAAGAAAATCAAATAATAATAATCAATCGAATTCGGGAAACGAAAAGGAACCGGCCAGAAAGGGCGTTTGTCCGGTTCGCGAATTGAAAATAATAGCCCAAAATTAAATATTCTAACATGCAAAATCAAACTAACAAACAATCATGCTACGTATCAAATACCACAATGTGTTAAAGGAATTGCCAATTTCCTCATAGATACAGGAGCAGATCTTAATATAATTAAAATAAATGCACTTCAAGATGATGTCATGGTATCTGATGATAAAATTTACCAAATGCAAGGAATTAATGACCAATTAGTCAATACCTTAGGAAGTACAACCCTAAACGTATCAATAAACAATACAATTTGCAAAACAGAATTCCAAGTAGTTGATTCAACCTTTCCAATAAGCGGAGATGGAATATTAGGAAACCCTTTTTTAAAAGATAATCAAATCATAATTGACGTTAGTAAAGGAGAATTAACTTCCAAAACAAATGATACAACTACTATCCCAGCTAGACATTAGATGATCATTCCAATACAATTTGATGTTCAAGATTCTGCTGAACAACCAAATGTACTCATCCATTCACAAAAAATAGGTGAACATATTTTGTGTAGAAATATATTAAACATTGTAAAAAACAATCAAATACTTATAAATGTTATGAATCCAACGGAGGAAACTCAAGTTATACCAATACAAAAACTTTCAGATTTATCACATGAAATTTTCGATATAATTTCAATGAATAACTTACAGTCAAATAACACTAATGTAAATACAGGAAATCGTATCCAACTTCTGAAGAACACACTGAAATGTGACCATATGGACACAGAAGAAAAAGAAGTGATTATAGATTTATGTAGTAAATTTTCAAATATATTCTTTTTAGAAGGAGACCAAATGACGTATACAAATGCAGTGCAACATGAAATCAAAACTCCTGGAGTAACTCAACCAATCCACCAAAAGCCATATAGACTTCCTTACGCCCAAAAAGAAGAAATAGCTAAACAAGTAGGAGAAATGCAACGATATGGTATAATAACGCCAAGCGATAGCCCTTGGAATGCACCATTATTGATCGTACCCAAAAAAAACAGATGATTTAGGTAACAAAAAATACAGAGTAGTTGTTGATTTCCGCAAACTCAACAGTATTACTCTTGGAGATGCTTTTCCCATGCCAAATATCACAGAAATACTTGATCAACTAGGAAAAGCAAAATACTTCACGTGCCTAGACATGGCGAGTGGCTATCACCAGATAAAACTACATCCAGACGATAGAAAAAAAACAGGTTTCAGCACGGATCAAGGCCATTTCGAATTTCAAAGAATGTGTTTTGGGCTGAAAGGAGCCCCAGTGACCTTTCAAAGGTTGATGAATCAAGTACTCACTGGACACAGACATTCTGTCACAGGGGAAAGTAGGATCTGACTTACCGATTGCATATGTCTCGCGTACGTTAAATAAAGCCGAAAAGAATTACAACACAACAGAGAAAGAATTACTGTCGATAGTTTGTGCCGTCAAGCAATTTCGTCCCTACCTTTTTGGGCGCCGATTCACAGTTGTCACAGACCATAAACCGTTGACTTGGCTGTTTAATGTCAAGGATCCGGGGGCTCGGTTAATGAGATGGCGTCTACAATTAGAAGAACACGATTATGAGATAACTTATAAGCCAGGAACATCAAATTCAAACGCAGATGCGTTAAGTCGCATTGCACAAGTCAGTTCTTATGCACAACCTACACATCATACTTCATTTGCATACGAGAAATATATGGATGATATACGATCGAAAATAATAACGAACTCAAATATTGTAGAAGTAGAAGGAGATTTATTTCAAGCCACAGCAGATTATGCACTAGGACATTGTGTGTCCAAAGATTTTAAAATGTCTAAAGGAATAGCTTTAGAATTTAGGAGAAAATTCGGTCAAGTCGACCAGTTGCTTCAACAAAATAAGCAAGTCATGGAGATAGCAGCTATAAAATGCAACGAACGTAATATCTTATTCATAATAACTAAAGATTCACATCAACAAAAGCCAACGTATGAAACAATTTTTTATGCATTAAAAAACCTGCGAGAATATTGTGAATCTAATAATATAAATAAAGAGGCTCTACCCAAAATCGGTAGTGGTCACGACCAACTTAATTGGGAACAAATTCGTACAATGTTACGATATATTTTTAAAAATTCTGAAATCAAGATAATGATTTACAGTGGTGAATCTTATTCGGAGGAAGAGAAACAAAGAATTATTGAAGAATTCCACTTATCGCCATTAGGAGGTCATCAAGGAATTTCTAGAACAATTAATCGAATTAAATTACACCATACGTGGAAAGGCTTGAAGAAAGATGTTATAGAATTC
The DNA here is from genome assembly GCF_037042655.1 of Diuraphis noxia. Lineage (NCBI taxonomy): Eukaryota > Metazoa > Arthropoda > Insecta > Hemiptera > Aphididae > Diuraphis > Diuraphis noxia. The sequence continues at coordinate 27,218,045 of NW_028301711.1, forward strand.
ATAAAAAAATGTAGTTCATGCCAATTTAATAAAAGTAGTAACTACACAACTCAGCAACCCATGGTAGTTACATCTACTGCTACAAAACCTCTTGAAAAAATTTTTCTTGACATTGTCGGGCCAATTGAAACTACAACTGAAGGAAACTCATATATACTCACAATGCAAGACGATTTGACAAAATTTTCTGCAGCAGTTCCATTAGTAAATCATACAGCTAATTCAATAGCCAAAGCTTTTGTCGAAAATTTTGTTTGTCAGCATGGAATACCGGATATATTAGTCACAGACCAAGGACAAGATTTTTTATGCAAAATATTCACTGCATGCTGTAAACTTCTTCAAATAGACAAGATTAAAACTACAGCTTATCACCCGCAGTCAAATGGTGCGTTAGAAAGATCGCACCGCACTTTAGCGGAATATTTAAGACATTTCGTCGAAAAAAAAAAACAGAATTGGGATCAATACTTACCATATTCCATGTTTTTATATAATAGCTCAGTTCATTCTACGACGGGATTTCAGCCCTATGAACTTGTTTATGGTAGACAGTTAGAGGTGCCACACTCTCTATGTAGGATGCCACAACCAAGCTACAACTACGAAGATTATAATTTTGAAATAAGGAAACGATTTCAAGAGTCACACAAAATAGCACGAGATAAGCTGATTGAGAAGAAACAAAAATCAAAATTATCATATGACAAAATGCAACATGAAATTAACATTAATATTGGGGATAAAGTTCTTGTGAAAGATAATAAACCAAAGGGAAAGCTAAAACCTAAATGGACTGGACCCTATTCAGTTATCGCTCTTCATGATAATGAAAACGTATCCATACAACGAGGACGTAAAAAAGTAGTAATACACAAAAATGAATTAAAAATGTTTAACTCATAATATAAATAATAATCGAATAAAATATATCAAAACTCATTATCTCACCACAGTATAAAATTAAAAGATCTAAAATATTACTTATATTAATTGTTTCAGAGCACTTTGTGCATTCGGACGCTTTATAAAAGCAGACTCTTTATATAATATTTCACAGACCAAAGAATCATCAGGGATTTATTTTGATTTCATCTCCAACATGCGCACAGTTGCAGCTAATTGGGAGATCGCAGTATATTTAAATATTTCAATTTATTATACACACTACCTAAAAATTAAAAGTTTACAAGAAGAAACGTCATCACTTTGTGATGAAACGGCTAAAAGTTTTGAAAATAATTGTAATTTTTTTGTTTTAACAAAAAATTCCATACAAATGACATTTGTTTAAATTTTAAATCAGCTTCAGCAAAAATTTTAAATGAATTTGAATCAGATACTTATAATATTTTTAAATTAATTTAAGGACAAAATAATTTAAGAAATAAACGACAGTTATCAAAAAATTTAGGCGATATAATCTATACATTGTTTGGGACAATTAGTTTAAATGATATTACCAAATGGTACTCAAATATAAAGAATATGATAAAAAACGGTAGAAATTCTCAACACATAGTAGGAAATAAAATGATGATCACTCCTGCGAGTACGAATGAGGCGATATTGCTTGATAAAAAAACATTTGAAGCGACAACAGAAGTTTCAAATAATATAAAAAAAATTCGTCATTATATTACTTCCGACAGTGATAACTTTAACGATGAGGATATGGAAAAAATAATTAAAAACCAAATTTTAAATTTAGAAACAATTTATAACCAATACTCTTTGGAATTAATGGGAATAAATCAAATCTTACATTTTGCTATACAGGGAAAACTACACCCATTAGTCATATCCTCAGCTCAATTATTAGAAGAAATGAAAACAATTAAATTCAACCTTCCATCTAATTTAGACATCCCGGTAAAACTAGATCTATCGGATATGCCAGAAATTTTTAAAATTATGCAAACAACTATTGTTAGAAATAATGATATAATTATGTTTATTAATACTATTCCAATTGTTTCTAGTACTTTATACAATTTATATAATATTATACCTAACCCAATGTTAATAGAAAACAATATTTACATGTTAATTAAACCTAGGATTAAATATTTAGCTTTAACTATTGATCAAGAGTATTATGTTAACTTAGATCAAAACGAATTAAGTATGTGCTACGACACAAAACATTTTAAAATATGTAAAAATCTTGTAACTCAGAGGGTGACAACATCAGACGATTGCGAAATCAATTTAATTACTAATGTAAAATTAGCAAACATTGAAAATGTTTGTAAGTTTAAGTACACTTCAATCAAGCACGGTATTTTCCATAAGTTAATGTCGGCAAATTCATGGTTATATACAGTAAATCAACAAAATTTAATTATTACTTGTTCAAATTATAATCAAATTATTAGGCAAATTTATGGTACAGGAATTATATCTCTTAGTGAACAATGTTCCGCTTCGTCTGCAGGTTATCATATGATACCATTCAGAACCATGTACTCTGATATGGATTCGGACGTTGTACCAAACATAAATATATCTCGCTACATACATAAAACACCTTATATAAAAAATGTACTACCTTCGGAGTCTATTTTTGAACATTATGAGGAAAATGAAGTTGTCACCCAGAACGATACAAATCACGAGTCAATAATAGCAAATATTGGTTTGATTATTTGTACCTGTATATTGTTAATTTTAATATGTAGCTTAATAATAATAATAATTATAGTATACAAACGCAAAATAAAAAATGTAAGCCAACCGAGTTTGACAGAACCAGCAAACATAGAAACAGAAGTAATTCTAAAGGAAGGAAAATCATCACCCAAAATAGTTTTGTAAACATAGGGTCATGATCTTCCGTCTAACCCGGAGGGTGTTATGAACGTATTAGCTATTAGTATATTGTATTAGAATATAAGAGTATATTATTGTAGTCTACGGGTAACGCCTAATGTGTGGGCGACTCCCGGAATATTGTGGCTACACGGCACCCGCTAGGGAACCGTAGAGTCAGTCGTCTTAGCTCTTTAAAACTTGTACGTCGTTCTGACCATCAATAATAAATTATACAGTGAATTATATATTTCGACTCACAATAAAATTATATTAGTATTTAAATCTTTAAAACTGTTTTGTTGTATTCTCTCCTAAAATCGAACCCTCACACTACCGAAAAAAACAACGTTCATACGGAACAACCCGTACGAGCACAACAATATATTATAATCATTAATAAAAATAACTTATTTAAACTGCCTTGAAATTATTTTTCTCAATAAATATTTATTAAAAATCAAAATACATATACAGGGTGATTTTTTAAGCATGCTCACCCCACTTTTATGCTTAAATTATGCATATATTCAAATTCTGATTTCTGGAATTTTTTAATGAAATTAAAGACGATATTTTAGAGTACTTAGATTTTTCACAACATTTAAGGAGTATCCTGTGGCGATACCAACTTTGGTTTTTCAAATGAGAACATATATTTTTTAAAGCAAAACATGAATCAGGTAATTTTTCTAAAAATTTTGACGTATTGTAATCGAAATTTGAACGAAAACTTCCAGAGTTATTCTACTTTAAATACTTAGGAATAAGGATAATAGTCTATTATACTAAATAATTTGTAAATTAATACGAGCTCGATCATTATAATTCGCTATGCAATATAAAATATGTGTTAATAATTAATACTTATAACTAAATGTTTATGGATTGAAATTACACCTCAAAATTTTCAAAACAAAGGGAATATGTATAAAACAATAAGTATCCTTTTTATTTTATCGAGTATGTTATCTAATAGGTTAATTTTGTTAATTTTCATAGCATGACCATTACCTAGAATAAAATATCAAATAATCGTCAGTAGTCGGTAACACATGTGTGAAATAATATTATGAACATGATTCCCAGTTCTAATATGTAATAAATCAATTAGAAATACATGTAATACAAATAAATATGGCTACCTACTACACATGTATCCATATGTTCAATAGTCCGGTTAATTGCTTCAAGATTACGCACGGGCTATAAATTTAAGATAAGAGATAAAAGGGAATTAGTAATTGCCGTAAAATATAAATATAGAATAAATTGGAACGGACCACAATTAAAGATACTATACAGGTAACACATCCGCCCTATGATAAACGACTTATCACTTATAGTGATATTAAACAGCTGTAAAAAATACCTACCAGCGCCCATGTGGATATTTATTTCTAAGGAATATTTCCGCTCGGAGCGCTATACCTCATGTTTTTGCTAGTAGTGTGCTAAAAATAAACCACAGAGTAAGATAGATAATATTTTCTATTTCCCCTTATCAAAATTTGATAGGGCTGGTAAGGTTTTATCAAGTTATCATTGATTATAATTCATAATTGTTAAAATTTACCATAATGTCCATAATACAATACGCATTACGCATGCAGGCATGCTATATGTATAGGTCTATGTACTCAGGTCTTATTCACGTGTGCACATGTGCTTAAAAGTGATTCACTAATTTACAGTAAAATATGATTTGCAAACGGTTCAACTTAACTTGAGTTATTTCAGTAAAGTGTCAACATTTTGATTTTTTCAAATAATTTTATAATTGTGTAATAACCAGAAAAAAGTATAAGTTGATACTCATCTTTTTGAGTAGACCTAGTTTACCTGCAAATTCATTTTAAAGGGTGAGTTATTATACCATTATAAAAAGGATTGACTTAAATGTATTTTGATAAATTAACTTCATTATTTTTAAATTTAAATTTATTTTACTTTCAGTAATGTTAATATTATCACTGCCAACATTGATATTGCTATTATCTTAATCAAAACTTGCATTTTACTACAAACGACTGTAGAGAAGGTTTTCTGAAGAATTTGATCGCATGGCGTTTACAAAGTTAATAAATTGTGTTTGATGTGTACACATATATTGCACTTTGAAGATGATTACCAATGTTTCTTCATGTATTTGCATATAGTTGTAAGTAAAATATTTTTATGCTTTTTTTTTTTCAATTAATATCAAACATAATTTTATCTTATATATTTGATTTCAGGAAAACATAATACCTAGTTGTTATTTTTTTTTTTTGCGAAGCTCATACTTAAATCTTCAATTAAAATCAATATAATTATGAATATTTAAAAACTTAAAAAAAAGTATTGTCACTTTTTAACATTTTATTAAGTAGCACTGTATTGCAGCGTTATTTTAAAATGTAAGTAGTTTTACCTAATTTTATAAAAAGTACATTAGCTTAAAGACTTAAATAAATAAATTTTAGTTAATTATATTCATTGTTTTTACTTTCAGAATGGTTAAATGTTATCTAGCAACGTGGATTCACTATTATTTCACTAAAATCTTGCATGTGACTACACTCTACAGTGATAGTTTGAAAGAAAACTACTAAGGAATTTAATCTTGTAGTGTGTTAACAATGTTCATTTATTTCTATATTAATGTATATTGCACTTCAAAGATGATTATCAATGTTTCTATGTATAATACATAAATAAGGAAAATAATTTTGGTAAACACAAGTATATTTTCATTTTCAACTAATTCTAAGGTTCATTTGAAATTGGAAATCTTTTTATAAAAGTAGTTATCATATTTTAAGTTGTGCATTAATATCAGAATCTACATAAGCAGAATATTGTGGTTTTTTGAATTTAAATTTTTTAGTTGATTCATTTAAACAATTGTTATATTTTCAAAGATATCATAGACCATAAACAGCTTTATCTATAGCTATTGAAATTGAAATAGTGTATCACATTAAATTGTAATTATTAAACTGCACCGTAAGCACAAAGGTTTATATTATAGTATTAATGTGGTCACTTTTTGATATTTGGTAGTTATAGGTTTTGTTAGTTAATGTTACTGATAAATGTATTGTTTACATATATTTAATATTTTTAAATATTTATGACAATTAATTAATGACAAGAGTTATATTAAACGAATATATTTTTTCACTAAATAAAAGATAATAATATTTAGTATTATAATTACTTATATTTTAACAAATGTTCAAAATTTTGACCATTTACTTTTAAGCACATTTCCATTCGTTTCAACACTTCATGGTGGGTTACTTTTAATAACATTTCTCTAGGAATTGAAGCACAGGTGTCTACTATTTTATTTTTAAGTTCTTCTATAGTAGCCGATGGGTTTATATAGACAACTTCTTTTAAGAAACCCCAAAGAAAAAAATCTAGGGGAGTCAAATCTGGACTACGGGCTGGCCATTTAATTTCTGGACTATATGTACCTATTTATTAAAAGAAAAAAAAGATTCTGAAATAATTAATTTGTCTTTAAAAACATGAAAACATGATTACCGATCCAGTTGACTCCAAACATTTCTGTTAAACATTCTCGAACTATGTTACTAAAGAAAGAACCGTGTAAAAGTAAATTCTTTTGAATCCTTGAAAAAGTAAAACGGCTAGGAATTGTACGGTCACCATAAAGTTTAGTATATAACCTAACTGCTGCTATAGCATTATTATTACACTGTATAACATTTAAGCATATCCATTTTTTCTTCGTTAGAACATGACATGATTTAAATTATATTGAAAAAAATGAGTATAAGCTCGTGATGTTACTGATATTAATGCTCAAAAAAAAAAAAAGGTATCTTGTAAACCAAATGTCATTGAACCATGGACACAAATAAGTTGCACCAATAAAATTGCTTGGATGCATTACCATGTAATCAAAGTGGTGTCTGCTATTAATTGGTAATTGATATTTCCCCAAAATTCTTTAAATAAAATGAAAATATACTTGTGTCTTGTTTAGCATGTAAATACATTTTTTTGTACTTTTTTCACATTTATTAGAAAAAAACAATTTGTTAATGATTTAAATTTGTATGTAAAAATGTTTATATTAAAAAAAAATTGTTTTTATTTAAATTTTAAAGTATTATTCAATACTAATACATATTGCATCTAAATTGTATGTTTGGGTTTTTTCTCATTTGTAAATTATTACTCCATAGAAGCTGTATTGTGTATTATAAACATTGAAAGATAATAAAAAAAAAATATTAAGATAGAAATAAAATGGTCTATACTTTGTTATTCATATAGAACATAATCTACCCAACCTAACCTTTCAATATAATGAAAATAAGTAAAATAAAGAATCTAAATACAGAATACAGACAAGGAACTAAAAATCATAAATGATGAATTGTATCAGGTAATTATTTTATTAAAAATAAAAGTGAAATAAAAATAAAAATAAATGGTATTAAAAAGCACAACATATAAACTTGTCAGGAACTTCATACGGTGAAAAATAAGCTCGAGCTTAAGACCTTGGAGTTGAATGATGCTTCAAATTTAGTGGAAGATTATTTAATATTTTAACTTTTTTAAATTGAAGTCAACGAGGCAAAATCTCGAACAATAATTTTCTAACTGTTTTTTATTTGTGATAACAACTCTTATCATGGCGACACATTTAATATAATCACAGAACAATAATATTCAGTTCTTGAATATAATACAAAATTAACAAAATTAAAATAAAACACCATAGCTTGTGGTGGGTGCATAGAGTAATCTCTATGGGTGGGTGTAACATATTTTACTGTTTAATAGTATACATATATTTTAGTCCGTGCGTATATCTTAAATCGTGGTCCGTGGTGTTATCTCCACGGTGATTGTGGAGATAATATCATGTGGTAGTGGTCACGGTTTAAGATATACCGTGGTAGTGTTATCAAAATAAAACTGATATTATCATTATTTTAATTTTTTTTGTTTGAACATAACCCAACAAAAGTCCACCTTTATAAATTTTGATTTGATTGGTGGAGTGAATGAGTGATAGAAAGGACAAAACATTTGATACCAATCACAGATATATGTATTATGTACACAATATGTATATGTATACAACAAACTAGATAGCCATAGCCGACAACTTTTAATAACTGAAGTCTGGTTCGTGGCTTATCGCAATTATTATTGGCAATTATCTTTTATCTAAACGCCGATATCTAAATTTACTTACCTTACCCACGGACTAAGATAGTATGGACTGGTATCGACATGGTTGGGGAGTAGTAGAGGAACGGTCCTCAAATGTTTCGACACCGCCACTCTCCCGTCCAAAGTGGCCGCCGAAAGGTACAACTAGGGGTAAAAGCGCTCCTAGTGTCAAATAAAGTTACTAATATTGTATATTTAGATTTTAGATGTTTATATTTTGAACAAATTTTGGTCACCGAAATTCACCGACATTATGAATATTAAATTTTAATATTGTCCGTAGTTGCTCTTTTAATAAATGTTGATACAGTTTTTAAAATGCCTCTACGTTGTTCTGTTGTTAAGTGCACTAGTTTTAACAAAACATCCAATGTTCCATTATTTAAAGTATACGATTCTGACTTTGATGCTTGGAACAAAATTATTTCTTAAGTGAATGGAAATTATTTGCGTCAGGTTACTTATGTATGTGCTGAACATTTTTGCAATGACGATTTTATTACAAATTATGCTGTACCTAAATGTTTATCTGAAGATAAAGAAAAAATAGAAAAAGTAAGAACACCAGATAGGTTATTTATATCTGTATAACATATAATATATTCCTACTAGGTATTAAAATATTTTGATTGTATACCTTCAGGTATTGGGTCAAAGGACACAAATTAAGCTGAAAAAAGGTGCAATTCCATCAATATTTGATCCATCAGTAATTAATACTTCTAATAACAACATAGAAATTACTTTACCAGAACCTTTAAATTCTAGTACTCTTATTGAGCCATTTAGAAAACAACTATTTGGTGAATCGATGAATAAATCAATATGTACAGAACCATCTTTAGAAGTAAGTTTGTTATACTTATTTAAAGAAATATTACTTTTATGGGTGTTATGTGATACTATAATAAGCCTTTTTCTAATATTATTTAAGGACCCATTTAGCAATTTTAAAGACATTATATTACCAGTTGGATGGATGCTGTATAGGGGAGTAAACATTATGTCATTATATAAACCTAATATATTAGATGGAATTAAAGTTGTTATTGAAAAACAAATAGTTTTTCATTTTAGCTCTTTAGATATTAACTATTATGTTAATCAGAAATGTATAAATCCTACAATTGTAGATTTAAAACAATTGACATACCCTTTAAATACTTTGGATGTGATTGAAAACATTAAATTGTTTGAACAAAAAAAGATTTGTCAAGGAGGTCCAAATGTCATAAATTTTCCAGGTTTGATAAAAATTTGTTATTAAAAACTATATGTTATGTGTTACATAATAGCCATGTATATTTTGCATTTTATAATATTTAAACATTTTTTTTTAGGAATTGTTTTAAAGAATACACATTTAGAAAATGAAACATGGTTTCATAACAATTGTTGTATTATTACAAATGCACAGAAAAGGTGTGAACGATGCAACTTATTATTTCCATATTTTAGGATGTATAAAAAGAGAGCTTTATTGAAAAATAATAAGTATATTGGATCTATCCTTACTCCAACTCGGCGTAGTATGCTTAATAAGATATTGACAAAATCATAAAACATTAAAAGATCCAATATAAGGTAAAATATACTTTAATCGTTACCTACCTAATGATAATATGTGTAGAGAATTTTTGTATAGTACCTAAAATTAACCATTAATAGTTGATATTCAATGCCAGTTTAAGTTATAATTTATTATTTTTTAAAGGAGTAAGTTGTCAATTAAGGAATTAAATTTAAAGTTAAATGAGATACAAATAAAATCAAAAGAGCTAACTAATCAATCAATTAATACCATAATACAATCAGATAAATTAAATAAATCACAAAAAACCATTGTACAAGAAATAATTAACGCTAGCATGGTCACTAATTTAAAGAACAGACGATATTCAGAAAATTGGATATTGTTATGTGTGTTATTGAAAATAAGGTATGTCGTGTAATATTATTAAATTTTCTCCAATCTTTGAGATGTTTTGAATTTAAAAATGTTTTGTTGTAGATCATCTACCACTTATAATTTTTTAAGGGAGCAAGACATATTGCCCCTCCCTTGTCCAAGGACTATAAGAAAATATTTATCTTTGATAAATATTGAGTGTGGTTTCGACAAAAAGTTTTTTCAACTTTTGAAAAAAAGAGTAGGTGTACTTACAAATGAACAAAAACACGGAATGCTAGTTTTTGATGAGATATTTTTAAGGGAGAGTTTTAATGTTAATTCTCAGACATTAACATATAATGGTTTGGAAGATTTTGGCGGTGAAATAGATTCCTCGGGGTTAAAAGCCAACCATGCATTGGTTTTTATGTTTCAAAGTCTGGCTTTAAATTTTACACAGTCAATAGCAGTCTTTGCATCAAGAGGATCCGTAAAAGGTACTTAAATAATAACTATGTGACATTTACATGTTCTTATAGATTTTAACAATTTTAACAATTATTCTACTAATTAGTTGTTTGTATTGTAAAAAATTATTTGTATGAAGGATTAACACATTTTATTTAATGATTAACATTTTGATGGTTTTTATATTTTTTGTTAGTAGAGTTTGTGTCTTGTGTTGCATGTTTATGATTCCAGATTTTATGTGTTGTGTTCTATGTTTCATTTATGAGTACAGATAGTATTTATATAGATATATGGTAAGTTATTAAATGTTGAATAATTTTAATGACCTGCATTTCTATATTAAATTGTATATTTTATATGTTATAATTTATAGGAATAGTTTTGGCACAATTGGTTGTCAAAGCTATATCTCTGCTGGAGAATACTGGAGTTAAAATTGATGGAGTAGTTTCAGATGGGGCATCAACCAACCGTAAACTTTGGTCAGAACTTGGTATAAGTGGAAATAAAAATGAATTAACCAATTCATTTGAACATCCCTTGGATCCTAATCGAAAAGTATTCATGTTTTCTGATGCCCCTCACCTGATAAAGAATGTTAGAAATAGACTTTTAAATAAAAAAAGTTTAAAAGTAAATAAAATTACAAAATTTAAAACGTTCTTATATAATTATTTAGGTACTTAAAAAAATTGTATTTTTAGGTATCTCCAGATGGACAATATATCAGATGGTCATACTATCAAGATGTGTATGACAATGATTGTAAAAGAAGTTTTGATTCTCCTACAAGAGTATGTCCAAAGATTACATTAAGGCATTTAGATGTTGATGGATTTAGCAAAATGAATGTAAAATTGGCTACTCAGGTAAGATGTTTAATCAATTAGATAAACATAAGTATGAAAGATGTTTAGGTAGTTCTAAATTTACAAATTTTTTTCAGACTTTTAGTAATTCTATGGCCAGAGGAATAGAGTTCTATCGTGATCATGTGAAGGTAGAATCTCTTAAAAACAGTTATGATACACAAGTTTTTACTGATCGCTTTAATAAATTATTTGATGTGTTAAACCGCAAATACCCAGCCGAAGGAATAAGAAAAAATAGCCTTGACTTCCAAGTATATTATTTATCTATAGCCGACATCTAAATTAAATACTGCTGAAGTAGGCTGCTAACTAAAAAATAAATGATTATTAATTTTTTAACTTAACCAGGTTTTAGAAGAAAATCTTATTTGGCTGAATTGTTGGGAAGAACAAGTTGAAAATGGAAAAATATCTAAGGATGAGTATTTGACACAAAGTACTGCCGATGGGTTAAGAGTAACGATTAAATCAATGTTAGAACTATCTAAATACCTGTTAGAAAAATGTGGATTCAAATATGTACTAACGTACAAGATGAATCAGGATCGTTTAGAGGTATTTTATTTTTATAAATTCATTGATGACAGAAGCAAAAATAATTCATATATGAATAACATTATTATTGAGTTTGTTTTATTTCTATCATATAGCAATTTTTTGGCATGGCGAGGCAAGCTACGGGTCCAAATGAACACCCTAGTACACCCACATTTCTGCAGGTGTACAAAATGTTATCAATTTATTCTTTGCTAAAACCACCCAAAACAGGGAATTGTAAAATTTTAGAACCCAGTATACATACAATTTCAATTAATGATTTACATAGTGTTGTAAATAATGATGATGTTACACAAAGGGTTCAAAAAATTGAAAATTTAAAAGCGAAACTTGACTCTTTAATTACCATTGATGTGGGATTAGATGAGATTTTTGATAATAGTATCCATAACTATTACAAATCAGAAGTGGAAGATTGTGTATTATATTATATTTGTGGCTATATTACTAAAAACTTAACAAAAAACATAAAATGTAATGTTTGCCTTACAGCTATAGCTGGTATGTACTCTTTTATATACCTATATATATATTTTTTTTTTATATAGGGTACTAAATTATATAACTTATATTTTAAATCTTAATCTCTATTAATTAATATAGGTAATAAGTGTTACTCAAGCAAACCAGAAGCTCAATTTGTCAATTTGAAATCAAGAGGAGGTTTGACGTACCCAAATGATTTGATTTTTGGATTATTGACTGCTGTAGAAAAATCATTTGTAAAGCATTGTAAAGATAATGATGTTTTCTTGTTAACTCTCGATGATTTTTTCAATAACAATAAGTTCATTAATTTTCCTTGTATTCAACATAAGACAGACATATTAACAACTATAATATCTAACTTCATAATCATGCGAATGAGACAATATTCGTTAATAACAAATAAGAATACACCAAAGGTTAATGCAAAAAAAAAAAAATTAGCCAAACTTGTTCCTACTTAATTTGATATTAATTATTTTTATTTTTTCAAGTGTATTTTTTATTTAATTAATAACAATAAATACATTTTTATTATTTATTAGAAGTTATTACTTAAAAAATTGTAAACATTTCAATTTTGCGTAGTCAGTCAGTATTGAGTACATTATAAATTATAATATTATTTGTGCAGTATAATATTATTAATATTTATTATTTTGAAAATTTGATTTATTGTGTTGTCTAATTAAAATTATTGTGTTTTTATAACACACGTGTAGATGGCGCTTTTACCCCTAGTTGTACCTTACGGCGGCTTTAGAAACATTTGAGGGCCACTGATAAGGTAGTCGATACCAGTCCATACTATCTTAGTCCGTGACCTTACCCGATCTTCGAGCATGTGCGTAATCTGGAAGCATTTTCCTGGATGTGTATAAATATCGATAAGTACATGTGTAATAGCTAAATAATGCCTACGATATTACAATATGTATTTCTAATTAATTATTACATATTTTAACTATTTTACACTCGTTTTACCTACTACTTACGATTATTTAGTATTTTATTCGAAGTAAATAGTTATGCTTATACCTATAGGCTATAAGATAACATAGGTAGACGATAAAATAGAAAGGAAATTATTTTATACATATTTCCTTTGTTTTTGAAAATTGTCAGGTGCAATATTAATCCATAAGCATTTAGTAATAAGTAGTAATTATTAACTAATATTTTATATTGCATACCGAATTATAATTATTGAGTTCGTATCCATTTACGAAGTATTTAGTATAATGGACTATTATCCTTATTTCTCAGTATTTAAAGGAGAATAACTTCGGAAGTTTTCGTTCAAATTTCGATTACAATACGTCAAAATTTTCAGAAAAATTAGCTGATTCACATTTTGCTTTAAAACATGTACGATCTCATTTGAAAAACCAAAGTTGGTATTGCCACAGGATACTCCTTAAATGTTGTGAAAAATCTAAGTACTCTAAAATATCGTCTTTAATTCCATTAAAAAATTCCAGAAATCAGAATTTGAATATATGCATAATTTAAGCATAAAAGTGGGGTGAGCATGCTTAAAAAATCACCCTGTATATATAATATTCAAATAATTCATAATAGCTTTACTTTTAACAGTTTTAAACAACTATTCTATCCTTATTACCAATCTAACCAATCTAAATACTATATTATATTTAATATGAAGTCTTTATGTGTTTTGTTTTAGATGCTATACGGAGTTCTTCTCTATTTAAAACCACAACACTGCAGAATATAGAAAAACCTATTAAGGCCTGGCTGGCTCAAGCAAAATTTAGAAAAATCTCCATACCTAATATAAACTGAAATATAATTATAATGTAGCAGTATCTATTTTATTAGATAGATTTATTATTATATTATTAATACTTCACACATTTCAGTTTTTAAGCACTTTTTAAAATTTCATATGTATAATAATGATATTGTTCTTTTTTTCATCTACTATATTTTAAATTGTTTTTGTCACTACAAAAATGTACATTTTATGATGATAAGTAATTAATTATTAAAAATAAATTCTATATAATGATTCAAATAATGTATGTTTTTTTTTAATAAGATTATAATATGGTAGTACCATAGAAAATAATTATTATGTTCTACAGTTAACACGTTTAGCAAAGGCACAACCAAGCAAGGGGTCGTTGAGTCCAGACACCCCCCCCCCCCCCCCCCCTCACCCAACATGGAGTTCTAAATTAATTATACCATTATAGGTACCAGATTTAGTTTTTAGTTTAAATGTCTATGTTCTAATAACAAATATTGGCCACCCTCTTTGAAATAATTCTGATTTACCACTGCACTTTAACATTGGTACAACTTGTTACGTTACAATTACGGGTTAATTAATTTCCCTAATTGAAATAAAATACAATTATTCAATTTTAAAAACTGATTGAAAAATAATATTATAATAATAACTAGCTTAAATATTACTACAATATTTGAATACAATATTACTACAACATTTGACAATAATATTAAAAAAATATTATAATTTTGAACTTTTAATGATTATATAATATTACAGTAATATTTTAGAATTTTTTTATAATATTCTTCAAACATTGATGCAAATATTAATATTTTCATAAAAATATTATAATGACATTTTACAAATGAAAATTTGCTGACTGGGTAAATAATAAAAATCGTTCCTTTCATCAGTGGACAATGGTGTTTTTTTTTGTTGGATTTTAACTGTTATCTGCGTGCGACAACTTGACTGTTATTTATTTTATTGAATATTTAAACAACATACAATCATGATGTGTGAGCATATCATTACAGTTATAGAATTACGGAAAAAAAAATATGGTTCCCAGACAACAATTTCGTGACATAAATGTTATTATAACTTTAGTACTTGATTAAATTATGAATATTATGATTTTTATGTTATTATAACGCTATTTAATCTTTAAAAAAGTAATATTAAAACTAAAATATTTCTTTAATGTGCTCAGTATATTTTTTTTATAATATTGAAATTAAAACTAAATTAAAACATTATGATAACATAAATTTATTAACTTAAAATAATATTATTTTGAAAATATTCATTACATATTTTGGGTTTGTTAAATCTACAATATTTTGATTATAATTTCTAAAAAACATTTCCTGAACACTAAATAAATAATTTAAAATAACATTTAATTCTGAACGTTCTACGTATGTTTCACATGCAGTTGTTGTTATTTTAATAAAAGATCATAAATTTTTATAAAAAAATATCGTATTATTGTCGTTTATATTGAACTGTAATCTAGAAACATCGTCGTAGAGGAAATTTTATAGCGGAAAACGTTGCAAACGTTTGATAACGGAGAAATTCGAATGAATAAGTCTAAAACATTTGTAAACGTAGTCGACTCCCACACAGCAAAAACATATTTTAAAAACATTATCTTGCAAATTAAGAATGTTTTGAAAATGTTTCGAAATGGTTATGGATTTATTGCGCAAAACTATTAAAAACATTTTAAAAACATTTTTTGGCCGCTGAATTATAATTTTAAAAATATTTTTACAATAAAAAGGGAAATATTATTTTTACATTCATGTAAAAATATTTTACTATTTAAATTTGCAGAATATTTTAAAAATAATATCCGAAATGTTAATTAATAATGTAATAAAAATATTATATTTATTTCATTTTAAAAATATTTCTAGAGCATTCTATAAAAGTGTTTAAAATATTTTTAAAATAATATTGTGAACATTTATTGATATAATTTATGAACATTTTTTTCTCCACTGACTAATATATTTTACATTTATAATAGTTACTAGGTTTTAAACCAATTTAATATACTGGACAGTGCAGGACATTCATCTTTTTTTGTAATAAATATAATATTATTCAACTTTTCACTTGCTTTTATTTTCCTTTCATAATACATAATAATACACAATGAAAAAAAAAATATATATCCAAAATATATAATATATAAAAAAAAAATTGTAAATAGTAGAAATACAAATAATAAATGCATTATTTTTCAAAATACAATCAAAATTAATTAGGTACCTTTAATTTATGACAAAAAACCCATACATTATTAAAATACAAAAAAAAAAAAAAAAAAAAATAATAGTACCTATTCAGTGATATTAAAATCATCTATTTAAAATATTATATACCTAATTAAAATTAATCAAATAAGAACCTTATTTTATTTAAAAAAAATCTAAATATAGGATATAGAATAAAAAAATAATCATACTTATTATTATATAGTGATATTTAAGTTATTATTATCTGTATCAGAATTTAGTGAAAAAGCATCTTTTAAAAGTTTCTTACGTTGACAAAATTTGCTCCAGCAAGAAATTGACACAGTGGGGATTTTATCTCTTGGTCAGAAGCATTTTTAAACCTTGGAATTTTCCTGATAACTTCTAAAAAATAAATGGAAATACCTTTTGTTATATTATCATGCCTCAACTTACATACTTTTTTTTACATTTATATTTTTAAAAAAAAATCATATAACACAATATTGAATTCTCCCTTTTACATATAATTTGTTAAATTAAGTATGTAAAAGCAAAGTATAAACATTTAGAATTAATTATGATTTTTATAAGTATAATTTATTTTTTATCTTTCAGAAAACAATGTACAAACTTACCAAAAACTAAGTTATTAGATTTTAAACCTTTAAACGTTTTTTTTCCTTTTTGCCCCACATACGAATAACTGGATAACAAATTATTATGGAATAATTTATTAAGTATGAGTCTTACAGTATCACCTATATTTGATGCTACAAGACGTACTAAATCATCAACCTATTTAACAAAAATATAATATTAGCTACAGCAATGCATTTAAAAATAAATATTTTAATCAACATATCATACATGAAATAATAATCAAATAAACAAATATAATATAAATATAATTTATTATTATACAACACTTACTAGTTTTTGTTTATATACACAATCACATAATTTTGTTTCAAACTCTTGTAATTGTTCTTCATTGTGTAAAGGAAAATTAGAAATAAATTCTATATCTCCATCGCATAATGCACTAATTTGACTATATTTGTTGATGTTTTCATGAAATTCTGTTTGCATGTTTTCTAATCAACCCAGCTTTAATGACATCTCATTCATGGTGTGTTTCATATTTAGGATTGTTCTGAACATTGTATTTTGTGTTTCTAAAATACAAAATAACCACATAATGCAATTATTTTAATCAAATTTATATTATATATATTAAATATACTACTTATAATACATTATATTCACCTGTCATAAGTTTTAAATGATTAAGTACAATTTTGTTTTCTGATGCACCTTCAATAGATTGGTTATTCATCTCAGATTGACATTTAAATTCACTTGAAACTATTAATAAGTATTATTTAAATGTAATATATATACAGTAAGTATTATGAACAAATAAAATATTTTTTATGTTCATTACTTGAAGATAATCTCTTGGAATGGGACGGTAAATGCACAGTGTTAATGACATTTGTTGATTCAAATTCCTACAGTTCTGCATTAACTTGTAAAGTTCCTATTAAATAATTATATAAAGAAAGTTGGAAGGTATAAGATAAAACTGTTTTCTAATATTATTTTTTTATAAATTTACCTGGACTTTTAGCCACAAATTCAACATTTCTAAATTCATCATGGTCAATTTCAGAAGATGTATCTAATAAAAATTAATTAAATTGTATATTTTTAAGCATAGAGGTATTCAATAAGCATATTCGCCCCCTTTTTTCTATAATATTTCAGTTTTTAATATTTTTATTTTTTTATTTCAAGAATTTTAAAATATGGTTAGGCCAATTAAATTGTTATCATTATATTCTTACTTAATAAGGCAGAAACAGGCTCATATGTCTTATCGATATCAGAATCATCGTCTCCGGTGTAATTGCCTGTGTCATCATCATTAGAAACTAAAATACATACATAAAAAACTTATATTATTAACAAACTTTATACAACTATATAAGTCAAGATTTTACTGTATACTTTGTATCGAGCTTTGTATTTTACCTTCATCTACAAAATGTGGTGGAGATAGTGAAATATTATTTTTGGTTTTATTTTTTTTTTATGCATCCATCTTCAGCAGCAGATGATAAATCTGATGTAAGAGATGCTTTTGACGCTTTTTTCCTAGCTTCAGTCAAAGTCACTTTAAATAAAACATTATTGTTATTTATGAAAAAAATAATAATTCACATTAAATTCAACTTACATATATCATTGCTCAATATTCTAGCTTTATACTTTTTGTATTCAAAGCTGCTTGGTACTGATTTAATTTCGATTAATTTTCTAGCTTCGAGGGACTTACTAGGCCAGACACATTTCCCATTTTTATACCAAACTTTTGGTACAGCTTCTACCAAATTTTCATCTTCAAAATGAACAACAATGTACATTCTGATAAGATTATTTTCACTTTTTAAAGATAATCTGCAATTATGCACAATATAATATAATAACAAATTACAATTTATTATATTTGTATTATAATTAATAAAAATAAACACCTTGTAAAAATCTAATAGAACACTACAGAATATTATTATAATACTATCTACCTCGCTATCTACTAAAATAAATCAATTTGAATACCTTAAAATAGAATTAGATGTATGTCATAAATCTGAATGTAATATTGGAAGAGCTAATAATTTTTTATTATAATCAATTAACATCATTTTTTTTTTATTTGACATATTTTTACAATGATTTTGTCATTTGAAAGATCACTTAGTAGATAAATATTTAATTTTTCAGAACTTATAGGACTATCATAAGCTGGTAGTTTTTTCAAAAACTCTCGACATACAATAACAGCTTCACCCAAGTAGTATGCAATATTAAGACACTGTACGACTTTTCCACAAGAAGTTAGAAATATAACTGTCCCGAATTTGTTTTGTGTTAATAGTAAATAAATCAAAGATTATTTTGGATTATTGAGGTTCATTTAAGGATTCCAAAAGTGGTCCATCTCTATGCTGATTCATCAATACTGGTTTATTATGTGATTGATTTGATGAGATTTTAGAGAAGACTTTTTTTTTCCATAAATCTATGTACAACCTGCTGCAGTGGTTTTTCGTGTTTACGTACCATGGATTTAAGTTCCTTCATAAAATTTTCAAAAGGAAAACAACTGCAATTATGCAAGGGACCAAAGATATTATAGTCATCAACTATATGAAAAAATCCGTGTATATTATGTGAAACATAATTACTTCCATAAATCTTATCAAAAGTTTTAACAAAATAATGCAGAAGTTTTTGTGCATATTTAACTAAATATTGAAGATCAGGACTAAGTAAAATTATCATAGCTATATTTAATGAATGAAAATGATTGTAACATTCCTGCGATAGAATATTTTTAAGCACAATAGGTCCAATGTAGATTAAAAATAGTCATGGGAGTCTTCCTTGACATCAGCGGTGCGTTTGACAACGTCAAATGGAAGCCGTTGATTGAGGACATGACAGAAATGGGTGCCTCACGTGCTACGATCAACATCACGATGAGCTACCTCGCAAACAGAAGAGCAAGCATAACATCAAATCAGACAACGGTTGTTACAACATTGACAAAAGGATGCCCGCAAGGATCGGGCTTCGGACCATCTCTTTGGAACATCGTAGCCAACCAAATATTAAAGAACGACGGAGAGGAGTATGCCCACAGGGTAGCATACGCAGATGATATCGTTGCCCTGGTGGCGGGAAGCACACGAATTGAGATAATGGAAAGGACAGAACAACATTTATTGGACATACAGTGGGCAGGAAGATATGGCCTAAAATTCTCGTCGGCAAAATCAATGGCCATGCCTCTCAAGGGAGGACTTGCTCCAGGGTTTTACATACAATTCGGCGAAGACAGGATTAAAACGGTTGACTCCGTCAAATACCTTGGTATCTTCATAGATAAGGATTTCAAATACAAGACACAGATTGAAAGCGTCATCCACTAACAAACAGCAGAATTCTGTAGACTAAGAAGCACCATTGGCACAGAATGGGGGGCTAAATTTATTGCAGCCCTACTATTGTACAAAGTGATATATGTACCCAGAACCACATATGGAGCCTCAATCTGGATGACTAGCTGCGGTAAAACAGCCATAGCAAAAACAGCAAGAGGGCAACGCATACCACTACTGGCGGTCGCAGGGGCCTACAGAACATCCGCAACTGAAGGTAATAACGGGGCTGTTGCCCCTAGACCTACAGATACTCTGGGAGGGAACCAGACAGGAGACCAAAAGAGGAGTCACCACGCAAGAGGACCAGGAGGCTTTAAAAACCGAGATAATTTCCATCTGGCAGGAGAGATGGACCAGTTCAACCAAAGCCAGTTGGACATACAGGATAATACCGAACATAGAGTTTAGGTTAAGCATTCCGTTGGAGCTTGACTACTATGTTACGCAATACCTCATTGGACATGGGAACTTTGCGGCCAAACTACATCAGTTGGGCCTCAAAAGTTCCCCGGACTGTAAATGCCAACAAGGACCTGATAACCCAGAGCATGCAATTTACAACTGCATCATAAACGCCGAACCCAGGGAATATCTCAAACGAGCAGTAGAAGAAGAAGGGGAACAATGGCCCTGCGACCCATAAGTGCTCATCAAGACAAAAAAGATTTACAACAAATTCCGTAAATACGCAAAGGACACTTTACAAGCAAAAGCAAAGGCTGAAGAAGACCAACATTAAGAAGGACCTACATCTATCCCTGTTGTTGGGGAGAAAGAATTCTACATCAGTTTTATCCTGCTTGATTGTAAGAGGCGACTAAAAGGATAGCAAGGGTATGCTGACGGGTACATTAGGAGCCTATCATCCTGTACTCCGAATACCCTAGTTCCACTCGGTTGATGGGGACCGTGTGGAACACAATAGGCCCACCACTAGCCGGTTTGGGTAACCAGAATAGTGGGAGGGATGCTACATCCCGAGTTGACCCACCGATGTCAACTTAAAACCCAGTCGGTACCGCGGGAGAGGGGAGCCCCATCACTGCTAGACCGGTTCGCCGGTCTGGTGGCGGTGCCCCTCAAGGTTGAGGAGCCTACCTCGGCTGAAACGCGATGGTTGTGGGACCAGCGCTACGATAGTAACAAACCACTCCACCCAAGTGGGAGAAAGGAACCCTAAGGCGCAAGCTGACCTGACTCAAATGGGTACGTGTCCCCGGGCACGGTGCTGGTGGCCCCTATGGCGACCCGGGTAAGATTAGCTCTACCTGAACTCCTGCGGCCCGTAACTAGCCAACTGCGCTAATACACGGACCGTAGCTGTAAGGCACTAGCCACAAACTTAAGGATCTCTTGTTTGCAATAGCTTGGAAATACAAATCTTCGAATTCAAATTGATAGTATTCTTCTGCCGCGGTAGCTGCTTCATTGGTGATTTCGACTTCTATTATAGCGGACTGTATATTTTGAAACTCATCCCAACATTCTTCAATTTTTTCTTTACGTATTCGAATTTGCGATGCGTCTCCATCTGTGGCGACATCTTGTAGAAATTTTATGAATTTCGTGATACGGCCTTTTAATGTACCCCTCCGTGTCGATAGCGCAGGTAAGTCATCTGCCATATTCGCAGGGGCGGGACCCATTTCGCCCAAAAATGACCGTACCCGTTTCGCCCGGGTACCCGTTTTGCCCAAATTTTATTTTTATATGATTTCCGTTTCGCCCAGAGTAGTTTAGACCAATTTAAAATTAAGTTGGCAATAGTTCAGTCAAATATTTGGTATATTTTAGGGAACGTTATAATACTTATAGCAATAATCCAGTCGTTATCGAATTGAAATCGATCAAAATCTTAAAAGCGAATTTATCAATGTGCTGCATCATTACCGTAGCTTATCTTATCTAATTTAAAAAGGTACCTAACCATAAAACAAATTACATACTTAAAACTTATAAAAGTAATGAACAAAAAAGATTACCAGCGTAGTGCGTATATGCAACGTCGACGTGTAAACATATAACGAATTTTACTAAAATGGCTGTGTTTTTAAAAAGTAAAAGAGACAAAGATATGGTAATGTTTAATTATTATAAATACAATTTTGGTTCAAATTACGTAAATACAAGTGAGGTTCGTTGGCGGTGTGTAAAACGTTCGTGTTCTGCTACGTTATATACTTTTGGTTCTAAAGTTGTAAATGAAGAAAATATTTTATTATCTGATCAAGATCGCCACAATCATATACCATGCAATGATTCAGATATAAACCGGCAAATAGTGAGTACAACTTGTAAACGAAAAGCTTCGGAAGAACTTTTTATACAACCAAAAAAAATGATTTTAAAAGAATTAGCACAGAACTCTCAACTTGCTGATGGCCTAACATCAAACGATTTTAATACAATTAGAAAAGTAATATATAGAAGTAGACGTAAAGTTCTTCCTGTGTTGCCAAGTAATATAATTGAAGCACACATGGCTTTAAATACATCTGAAACTGTAACCTCAAAAAATGAACCCTTTCTTTTAATAAATAATCAAGAAAAAAATGTTATTATTTTTTCTTGTACGACTAATTTAATATTTTTAAATACAGTAGACACTATTTATATGGATGGAACTTTTCAATATTGTGCGCGATTTTTTACGCAAATGTTTACCATCCATGGTTTTCAAAATGGACATTATATACCATTAATTTTTTGTCTACTTCCCGATAAAAAGTATGAAACATACTTATATACGCTTAACGCAATTATTGATAAATGTAAAGAAATGAATTTAAATTTTTCACCTAAACATATAACTATTGACTTTGAAGTGGCTATACACTCAGCTGTTAATTAAATATGGCCTCTGTCAAAGAGGGTTGGATGTCGTTTTCATCTAACACAGGCGTGGTATAGAAATATTCAGCAGCATGGTTTAGCAACAGAATATAAAACAAATTCGGACATTGACAAATGGATTAAATACACTTTTGGTTTATTATATTTGGACACCGAAGAAGTATCTGATTGTTTTGTGGAAGATTTGATGCCAGAATGCCCAACTGATGATAGAGTCACCAAATATTGTGATTATTTAGTAAACAATTATATTTCCGAGGATAGTACATTTCCTTGTTTATGGGCATGTAATTCAGCGAGTATTCTGCTTACGACGAATGCGTGCGAGTCGTTTCATTCGTTCTTCAATGACTATTTTTATTCTAATTCTCCATCTATATTAAGTTGGTTAAATGTTGTGAAAAACTTGGTTCAAACTGATACGTATATCAAAATCAATAGCGTTAAAGTACCAAAGATATCAAAAGATGCGAATATAATTAAAAGGAAAGTACACAATCAGAAACAAATAACGAGGTACCGCTCAAATGAAATTACTCGTTATGAATTCATAAAAAACATGTGTAATAATTTTAAAAATAAACTTTAGGTGGTATTAATAATTATATTTTGAACGATTAAAATCGATATTTTGTATAAGATATGTGTAAATTTTTATGACGTTAATTTGATTTTTTAATGATAAGTATTTATAAATGTTGTGTGGACTAAATTTTTAATGTGTTAAACTTTTGTGAAAAAAAAAAAAAACGACGTGTGTATAATTTTTGGAAAACAAAGTGGTGTTTTCTGGATAACGCTAAATGATACTCAAGTATTTGACTGAACTATTGCCAACTTAATTTTAAATTGGTCTAAACTACTCTGGGCGAAACGGGAATCATATAAAAACAAAATTTGGGCAAAACGGGTACCCGGGCGAAACGGGTACGGTCATTTTTGGGCGAAACGGGCTACGCCCATTCGCAGATAATCTGATAATTGGCTAATTAAACTATTGTCTGCCTTGCTTATCGATTCGCGCTGTTGCGCACGAGTTCAACTTATAGTCGCGTTGATCTCGTTAATTTTTATTACCGTACTGTGTGGTACGCGTAATAATTGTGAATTTTATTTTTCTATTCTTGGAATGGCTTGCGGGAATAGGAATGAAAGGTTATAATGTGACTCTCTTACCTTGATTCCTGCACTGAAAAAAAAATCTTGAACTTCATTGACAATTCTGTCTCATTAAACTTTAACAATATTTAAATTTGTCATCATAATAATGTTATGTCATTCAAACAATATATTTGTTAAATTTATAATTGTTTTATCATGATAAGTATATATATTATTAGGGCTAGGATAGTATAGGATTTTGCATTTTTTTTTAGGATTTACAGGACATAACTTTTCAAGCACAAAATGTGATTTGGTCATATACGAGTCCAAATTTATAGTTTTTATTTTGCTTTTTTTGCATTTTTTGTACTTTTAAGGATTTAGGGTCATAACTGGAATAGTAGATTCAATTATTGCTCCAGTTATATTGTTGTACCCTGTATATACTAGACACCCTGTATGCGATATGTGCGTTCGCTGGATAACGCAATGGCCTACGTGACTGTGGGAAGTGCGTTGGTCAGCGAATTCGCCGTGCAAGGACCCGTACGGTTCCCACGGACGGGGCCGTGTCGGCAGTCGGAGTACGGACTCGAGTTAGACAGACCTCCATTGTGTAGACAGAAAATCTTAGTTATAAGTTTGAGTAGAAATAATAAAATTAGTGTACGTGAAGTAATTTAACTAGTGTTTTTATTTATAAATCATTAATTCCTGATTCCAACGATAATACGGCGTTAGCACACATCGTTTGGTGGCAGCGGTGGGATATCCAAAAGAGAACAACTGTTGTACTTTATTCTACGGCAGTGCAATTTTAGAGATCACTAACGAATCGACGTAAGCTATCGTCGTCGAAATTTAATTTCAATATCAAGGAATCGGAACAAACACTCGTAAGTGTTGTCATAATTGTCACACATAATATTCGTATTATACGCGTCGTTGCCGCCGCCGATACGTAGTAGCACTGACGAGGAGAGTTCGGTCGTCTTCGTCGTCGACGTCATCACCGCCGCCGGGACAACACGTTACCACATCATTCTACGAGACAGCGCTGCGTGCACATTTACAAGGAGAGTTCGGTCGCTGGTTGTACTCTTGTCTCTTATTAATGCATGTCGAATCCGGGGGAAAGCGATAGTGATAATTCAGATTTAATAGATTTATCTAGTCCGGCTAGTGATACCTCTAGTGGGGAATTATACATACCACACAAAGTTTTAAATAGGGAAAGGGACTGTTTAGATCCAACAGGGGAGAGTGTAGGTACATCTAGGTATCCATTACGAAGTCAAATTAGTTCAGAACATCTAGCAGGTACAGAGCATCTTTGCAAATCAGAGCATCCAACTAAACCAGAGCATCCAAATAATTCTGAGCATCCATCAACCCATTCACAGAATCCGAATCAACGACAGACTTTAAAAAGCATACAACAATCGAACACTATTTTACACGAAGTTCAAGCGACACTAGGTAACGTGGTAACGGGTCACTTCCCCGTCACCATTTCACCATCGAACATTTCCCCGTCCCCGTAATTTGTAAAATATTGTATAATAATAATAATAAAAATTAATACCTTATTTGTAAATTTTGAGCAATAATTATAATAATACAAATTAATGCTACTGGTATACGCTATTACAGGCACATAAAATAATTTGTAAGATGTTGTTAAATATTATATTTGTAAATTATGAGCAATGCCAATTAAATATTCATTGATATTACGTTCATGGTAAGAATTTACAATTTTTTTAATCCGTGTAGTTGTCTTCGTATATTATTTCTTTTTAGCTACCTGTTCTTGCCCTGCTATTAATTGAATGATTTTTGCTTCCGTTGACCCTTGTTCTTTTTTTATTGTGTCTATCAATCGCCATATTGTTGGATGAGATGCACCTAACAATGACGAAAATGCTCTGTGCCAACCTTCGACGGAGTTGTTTGTTTTTGGCAAATCTGCAAGTGTTGCGTCGTATTGATTCCACAGTGCTAAACTAAATGTAGGTGGGCGTCGAGTTCTACGTCTATTTGGTCTGCTGATCCATGTATCTTCAAAGTAGTCTGTCAATGGAAACAATAGTTCTTCATTTTCTACAAAAAAACTTTGGGACATTAATTCGTCAAATTTTTCTTCGACGTCAGGTATCGGTACAAATGCTAAAGCCATTACCTGTTTTACATTTAAGGCAAAGTCAGCATTTGAAATATATTTTTCTCGTATTTCAGGGATACACTGTATTTTTCTCCATATACATTGCCCAAAATGAAAAAAGCAGCCTTTAATTCGGGTGTCCTTGAAAACGTCTGTAATTGCACCTAAAAGCACTTGTTCAAAATCAACCATAACACTTGCTGGCCGTAAATTTTTTTCCAAATTTAGAAGTTCTTTTATTATCTTAGTATAACTATCACGTGTTTTATTTGGCACAAGTGCAAACACTAACGGTAATACTGTGTCGTATTTTATTGCATGGATTGTAAGAAGCTGAATAAAGAGTTGTGGGGATGACTTAAATGTACCATCAATAAACCAATGACACTGGTCAGATAATATTTTTAAATTTTCTTCAGTTGAAAACAATAATATTCGATTGATATCATCAGAACCACTATCATAGAGGAGGAAGGGTTTATTGTTTAATTTGAATGTATACGGGTCAATAATAGTTATTTCTGATAACGTTGACGGATTTACGGGAGGTGCATTTTTACAACGCCTTAGTCTTTGGATCGTTTTCTTCATTGTGGCTACTGAAGGTAAAGCGCCAGAAATTGCTTGAGATGATATAGTAGAAATAGTATTAGTAACTATTTGATGAGGAGTTGAAGTTACTTGACTGGATGCTGTCTTTTTCAACTCGTTAATAATAGTTTTAGTACTAATTTCTGTTATGTTGGGTGTGTGGTTGTGAGTGTTTTTATGCAGAATAACTTCATCATTTACTGTATGTGCCCGTCCACGACACTTGTACATATTATATTTGATGCATTTCCAATATGTTTTTTCATTTTTCGTATAGTCCTTTTCAAAAATATATTCCGAATGTACTAATAAATTTTTTCCTTTGGTACTTTTTACGTAAGTCATTTTAAAATAATAATAAAAAAAATAGGTTTACTGAAAAAATCTAATGTACGTATTACGAATGTGACGGCGTATAACGAAAATAATATAACGACGCGACAGTTATCGAGACACTGTTAAACTATTTCAATTTGTTAGTTTTACTAATGCATACCGGATCCGTTTAATATCTTTTCGATTGATATCGTACATCGATAACGTGCCAATATCTTTATAGGTAATTTATATTTGATAAAACCTATAAGAATAAATATATATCTAAGTTAATTTGTCCGTACAAGGTGCAATATAAGCTATATAGACATTTATACTATCTTTATTTGTTATATTTTATATATATCCTTCTTTTGACGGAGAAATTCCCAACGGGGAAAATCGCTGGACGGGGAAACGGTAACGGGGAAATGTCTAACGGGGAAATGTATTACGGGGATCCGTCCATGAATCGGTAACGTAGATATTGCAATCGAGCAGTCAACACAAGTACTCCGATCAAATAGAAAACCGACGTCAAATCAAGTAGTCAAAATGTCTAAACACATGTCTATAGAACAAGCACTAAAATTAATCCCAATGTTCGACGGGGAAAGTTCAGATTCAAATCATGCGTTCCAAAATTCCTGCGATTTTGCACTACAAAATATTGACCCGAGTGAAAGAGAGAATTTTGTTAAAGGAATTACAACAAGACTCACTGGTAAGGCATATCGTGCAATACGATATAAAGACATTAAGAAATATGAAGACTTGAAAACAATATTAAACTCAATGATTGAAAAAAAATTCACTTTATCACACTTACACACGAAATTATCGATGTTCAGATTAGCATACGGAGAAACGATACAATAATACGCGGATAGAGCAGAACAATTATTTTACGAAATTCTGGAAACATCAATATCTACGGGTAGACTAGATAACCCAGATGATATATCAAAAATAACAGCGATGCAGATCCTGACTGCGTTCACAGAGGGCCTGCCTTACGACACTAGGATAATAGTCAAGGCTAGAAAGCCGAACGATTTAAACGAAGCTGTTCAGATCGCAATCGAGGAGGAAACGTCACGCTTATCACAAAAGGAAATGCGTAAAAATAACATTCACCAGAAAGTGGATAATAAATACAAATCGAATCAAAATCATCCGACGGCATCTCACAGCAAGTCAAGTGGCGCGTGTTTCCTATGCGGACGAACAAACCACCAAGCTCGACAATGTCGTGCGTCAGAAGCAGAGAAAATTCGGTATAAAGAGTCACATCAGAAAGGAAAAACTGAACTACGCGATGTGAAAACAATTACATGTCGGTACTGTAAAAAACCAAATCATACATTGGAAGAATGTCGAAAACGAAAATATGTTAATGCGAAGAAAGAACAGGAAAAGCAAGCATCGGCATCGGGAAACGAATCAACACCGGGCCCCAGTGGCGGACGCCCGGTGGGACAAATCAAGACAGCCACTCTCAACCTGCAGGGGTTCTCCTTTTCGAAGCAAAATTAGTGGAGAATCATGTCTCTTTACAAATACCACAATGCGTTCAGGGTAGTGCACACTTTCTACTGGACACCGGAAGTGATCTAAACATGATAAAATTGTCTAGCCTACTTGACGAGGTATTTGTCGACGAAACCCAGTTTTACCAACTGAAGGGAATAAATGAGTATCTAGTCCACACTCTTGGGTCCGTAACTTTGGACGTGCAATTTGGAACAAAGGTGCAACCAACGAACTTCCAAGTCATTCGGGACGATTTTCCAGTGCCTCATGAGGGTATTTTTGGCAAACCTTTTCTGGTTGACAACGGACTTATTATTGACTATCAAGCTTCGAGAGTCACGCAAACCAATGAAGAGCCAATCCAGGTGGCACCACGTACGGAAACCATAATAGCAATTAGCACAACAGCAGCGGAAGGCAGCACTTTTGTCATTAATTCCCAACCTGTCGGAGGAGAGAACATACGCTTGGGGAATGTCCTATCTACAGTCAGACAAAGACAACTGTTGGCAGTCGTAGTGAATGGCACAGAGAATCCAGTAACACTACAACCGCTTCAGCTAGAGGATGTATCTTGTAGCGAGTACCAAGAATCCAGGACGCTAGTGGCTACACATTCGCAAAAGGAAACGGGGGACACAAATCGTTTAAAACGCATTAAAGAGACATTACAGACAGCAGAGCACTTGAATCCCGAAAAATGCAACAGCTTATGGAACATATGCTGTGAGTTTACGAATATATTTCATTTAAGTGGAGACACTCTTACGTCCACAACTACCATACATCATGAAATTCGTACCCCGGAGAATGCTACACCTATTAATGTACGTCCCTATAGGCTTCCGTATGCCCATAGACAAGAAATTATTAAACAAACCAAAGAGTTAGAAGAAAACAAAATAATACAACCTTCTGATTCTCCATGGAATGCACCACTAATCGTTGTACCAAAAAAACCTGATGCGCAAGGGAAACCTCAGTATCGTGTATGCGTCGATTTCCGTCGCCTGAATCAGATTACAGCGGGAGATGCATTCCCAATACCGCGAATAGACGAAATTTTAGATCAGCTAGGTCGTTCTCGGTACTATTCCACACTAGATCTGGCCAGTGGATACCATCAGGTGCCGATACGGGAAGAAGACCGTCAGAAAATTGCATTTTCGACGGACAAAGGACACTATAAGTTTATACAGATGCCATTTGGGCTGAGTGGAGCGCCCAGTACTTTCCAGCGTCGGATGAATTCAGTTTTAATCGGAATCAATGGTGTCAAAGCTTTTGATTATCTTGATGACATTATTATTTATGCAACAGATTTAACGGATCATGAATCAAAGTTAAGGGAGGTATTTTCTAGACTTGATAAACATAATCTTCGCCTTCAAACATCGAAATGTCAGTTTCTCAGAAGAGAAGTAATATATTTAGGACATCTTATAACTGACAAGGGTGTCGAACCAGATCCAGAAAAAATACGATGTGTCAAGGAACATCCAACACCTAGAAATGTGGTGGAAATAAAGCAATTCTTGGGTCTTTCAGGGTATTATCGTCGATTTATCAAAGACTATAGCCGAATTTCAAAACCTCTTACTTCACTCTTAAAGAAAAACGTACCATTCAAATGGACGATTGAAGCTCAAACCGCGTTTGATATGTTAAAAGAAAAATTAATTAACGCTCCAATTCTACAGTACCCTAACTTTGAAAAAGAGTTCATTCTGACCACCGATGCAAGCCAATTCGCGATCGGTAGCATATTATCCAAAGGTATTCCAGGACAAGATCTCCCAGTCGCCTATGCTTCTAGAACACTCAACAAAGCAGAACAAGCCTACAGTACTACTGAGAAAGAGCTATTGAGTATAGTCTGGGCAGTCAAGCATTTCCGTCCATATTTGTTGGGACGAGAGTTTAAGATTTTCACTGATCACCAGCCACTAACGCTGTTATTCAACGTCAAAGATCCGGGATCTCGGCTGATGAGATGGAGATTGAAATTAGCGGAATACAATTATGAAGTAGTATATAAACCCGGAGTAACCAATACTAACGCGGACGCCCTGAGCCGCGTCGCTGGAGTGAATATAATAAGGACCAGATCTCAGACTTCACAGGAGGATAAAATTATAACCCTAAAATCGTTCGAAGAATACATGAAAGACCCAGTTAGTCAAAATGTGAAGAACTCAAATGTACATGAAGTTTCGAGAGATATCTTTGAAACCCCCGAAGAATTTCATTTAGTTCATTGTGTATCAGGAGACCTTAAATTAATCCGAGGGATAGCCCTAGAATTCCGAAGGAGATATGGTCATATAGAGAAACTAAAGCAACAGCACCCGAAGAAAACAGAGATAGCTTATTTCAAGTTGGGATCACGTTACATTTTGAATTTGGTGACAAAGGAAAAATGTTGGCAGAAACCAACTCTTCAAGATATCTATGAATCTTTACTGAATCTGAGAAGATTCTGTCAAGAGGTCGAAATTAAAAAGCTAGCCATGCCGCGTATTGGTAGTGGCTTAGATCAGCTGGATGAATCTACCGTACTAGAGATGATAAAATACATCTTTCAAAACTCCGGCATTTCGATTCAAGTAATCTCCCAGCAAAACGCTTCCGAGCTGGACAAACATGCAATAATCCATGAACATCATGCCACGGTCTTAGGTGGTCATCGCGGTATACAACAGACAATAAAACGAATCCAGTGCCAGTATGATTGGGAAAGGTTGAAACAGGATGTTACCGAATTCATTAACAAATGTACTTCATGTCAAGTAAATAAAATTTCTAACCGTAACACCAAGGAACCCATGATAATCAGCACCACAGCGTCTGAATCATTCGAGAAAGTATTTATAGACGTTGTGGGTCCATTAACACGAATTTTTGATGGTAACGCATATATACTGACCATGAAATGTGACCTGACGAAATTCTCAATCGCAACACCCATGGCCAATAAGGAGTCAAACACGGTAGCATACCATTTTGTAACCTCTTTCATATGTATTCATGGGATGCCTCAGAGACTGGTAAGTGATCAAGGTACCGAATTCCTCAGTCGAGTTTTCACGGAAACATGCAAGCTTATCGGCATAAAACATTCCACGACGTCACCTTACCATCCTCAGGCGAACGGGGCACTTGAACGGAGCCACAGAACCCTAGGAGAATACCTTCGACATTATGTAGATGTCAACCAGCAAAACTGGGATTCGTACGTCCCGTATGCAATGTTCGTGTATAACTCATCGGTGCATAGCTCTACGGGTAAACAACCTTATGAGTTACTATATGGCAAGACCTTGCTGGTGCCCAATTCACTGACAAAAGCCCCAGACGCCCGCTATAATTATGATGTCTACCAAACAGAAGTTAAGGGAATCCCACCAGATCGCCCGAGAACGCCTAATTCAAAAGAAACAGAAAACCAAGCTCGACTACGACCAAACCACACAATCCGTTGACATTCATGTAGGATATAGGGTTCTGCTACAAGACAAAGCGAGAAAAGGCAAACTGAGTGCCAAATGGCTTGGACCTTACCAAGTCCTAGGACTAAATTGTAACGACAATGTGACCATCCTCAGGGGTAAAAAGAAAACAAAAGTACATAAAAACCTTGTTAAACTTTTCATAGAGTGATGTGAGTTACTCATGGTTGGGAATATTAGTATAGTAAATAAAGAAAAAAAAAATAATGTTACAGATCAACATTTTTCATTCAGACCAATATAGTATTTGGGAGGACAGGATACACAATAAATTCAGTACCCGAGTCAGGCATCCTGTATCAACCCATGGGCACAGTACATCCAGTGGTCAACGAATTCAAACTCGTAACCTTCCTGAATATCTCTGCTTTAGACACTAATCACAACGATATCGTCGCTTTCCATAAACAACTCGAATTATTTTGCAAATGGTTGAAATCCAGCACAACATCGATTTTTCACCAAATCGAATAGGTTAAGGGAGAAATTCTAGGATCTTTAGACTCAAATTACCAATCAACAAGAGCAAGAAGAGGTCTTTTCAATGCAGTTGGCAGAGTTACCAAAGTTTTATTCGGCGTGTGTTCAGATGAGGATGCGGAGTTCTTAAACTCCAAAATCTCGGAATTGAGTAATGCTAGAACTGATACCCTGAACATTCTAGAAGCACAGACCAGAATTGAACGAGCCACGGTTAACGATATAAACTCAACTTTGACAACAATTTCTAAAGAACGAAAGAATATGGGGGAATTGATCACCCATCTAAGTGAAAAATTGGGGAAGTTGCTTTCAACTCTATCAGAACTAGACGCTCGAGAAATGCTCAGTGAGCAAGTGACAGGTATAAGCTTACTGCTTACCCAACAGGCGTTTGGTGTACAAAAACTCCTACAAATTGTGAACTCTGCAATCCACGGACAAGCTCATCCGAGCCTCATGACTCATCAGCAATATGTGGAACACTTACGAGAAATTCAATTAACTCTACCCATAGGCTCAAATTTACCTTTCCCATTAGAAAAGTTTAGAATCACAAAATTCATTCAGGTTACCCAAGTTTCAGTTTTACTCGCAAGCAACGCCCTGATATTTATACAAAAGATCCCTTTAATCAGTTCTAATCTCTACAAGGGTTATAGGCTCATACCATTTCCTGTTCGACAACAGGGCCAGACATATTCTATTCTTACATCTGTACCTTCTGTATTAGCACTTAGCTCAAATCGAGAATATTTTATCCCTCTAACCGAATCACAGTTGGGGAATTGTAAACGCATCGACATTTCTTTCTATTGCTCGCAGATCATGTGCATGTATAGTTCGACAAATACAATTTGTGGGATTAACTCTCTCTTAGGTCTGAAGGAAAATTCGTCTGTATGTAAAGTTCAATATGTAAAAATTAATAATTCCATTTTTAGTCGCTTAGAATCTACAAATACATGGTTGTACGTAGCAGTAAGTGAAAATGTAGCTATTAAGCGTGTTAATGAGGATCCGCACAACATCATCCTTAATGGGACAGGGCAAATAACATTAAACCCACAATGTGTTTTATATGCAAAACAAACTATTCTCTTTCCATCGCAAGCGATTGTTAGGAATTCCAGCCAAAATCTTTATAATCCTATATAAAGTGAGGGTCTAGGTCATCTTTTAGTAACAAATATTTCTCAGGACCTTTTTGAAGCGCTTAATTTTTCGGAGAGTCATAACAGCATTGGTCTGGAAGATTTATCACGGCGTTCTAAATCTCTAAAAGAAATCGAGGAAATGATAAAAGTTGAGAAAAATAAAAATTATACTCCAACAGAAAGTAACCTATATATTATCATATCTCTGATTATTATCGCGACCATTCTTATAATACTCTCTTGAGTTCTTTATTCTGTTTTGTTAAATATACTGCTAGGAGACCCATCATGTACCAACCACGAGATGTTGTAGCGGAAACTCAAATTTAAATATATGATTATAACTTTTATTTGTAAAGTAACATGTAACTGATAGAATATTTAGCTTAACGTAGATTTAAATAAGCAAGGCGCATGTGGCGATATTGTACACTAGCGCACCTAAAATATTAAGCAAACATGTTATTAGTTTAAGATTTTATTTTAGATTTAGTAATTTGTATTTACAAGGTCGCAGGGACTGCTTCCGTTTAACTCGGGGGGTATGTTGTACCCTGTATATACTAGACACCCTGTGTTAAGAACTCCTGAATGGTACATATTTTAGTTTTATATATCTATATATGTTATTAACATATATTAACACATATTTTATTACAACGATAACGCAGAGTGTGTGTCATACGACGTTGCTACCGTGGGAACCGCTGAATAAGGGTTTTCTTTATGTGAGACGGAGCACCGTCACGACAACACACAGGGGAGTCAGGCAGTAGAATAACCAGTGTCCGATTAACAATTTGTAGCTATACTTAAGATTTTTACTACCAATATTAATAAAAATACATTCATTATTTTAATCTTCAATTGGTGCGTACATTTTATTTTGTGTTGTGTGTAAAATCCATAACACCTGTATGCGTGATCGGACCGTTGCGTTACCTATAGTGTGAATAGTGCCTAAATGGTAGGTACTAGGTACATTAAATTATATCATAAATTAATGATGGTACATTATTTTGATATACAATTAAACACCTACCTATAACTTAGTTATAACTTATAAGCGTTTTAAGTAGGTATAAGTATTAAATAATACGAGTATATCAATCATAACATGGGTAACGCTGTCTCATTTTTATCTGTGTGATAAAATAAAAATATGCAGTAATTCGCCTATATGTGTGAGTGTGTCACGTATTATAATATGATTATACATTATACTACATAGTACAACTACAATATAATATATATAATCTGTGGTACAACTATACCGTCTACTATAATAAATAGTTGTTCGAGATTACCGCGGTGGCGGTTGAGGATATCCCGATTATAATTGCCAAACGCCAAATAGCTATCATAAAAATACACGCGACGTTTTATTACACGATTATATGTAGGAACCGAATGCTGACGAAGCTTATCGAAGATTACCCGACGTGGGTCGGGCTGACAGGATAATTTGGTCAGATCAGACGTCATATCAGGTCGTGTGTAGACGTGTCGTCTGACTTTAAACCTGTCGGGTCTTGTCAGGTGGCCATACCATCTGATCGCCCTACCGACCGACCAAATCATATAGTATGTAGCACTGCCGGGCGGATTTTAGTTGGTTTATTGAGGTTAACGTGATAACACGTATGTGTACCTAGTACCTACTCCCAGTTTAATAAATCGGTGTTAAGACGTTAAAGTGGTGTTTTTTCATTTTAAAATTTAATTCATTTATTGTAACAATGACTGCTGTTTTAACAGAACGTAAAGTGAAGTCTGATTTTTTAGAACTGTACAAATCTTCTGACTGTATTCAAACTGTGCGTCGCGGCTCCCAGGGGCGTCGCGGGAGTTGTCGAAGGGAGCTGCGTCATATAATTGAAAACCAATAAAAATTTTAAAATATTTTTAATATAAATTATTTTTAATTAATAAAATATTTTTACGAAAAACGTTTATTATTATAATTGAGGCACACCGTATGGGAAACATTGAATTGTCTACACTGTCTACAGTCTACACTCTACAACAATCGAATGAATATAGCTAAATATAGCTTTAATTGGTCGCGTAAGTCGCGATAGTGATACCATCGACTGCCATCGTTAAATTATCAGTGCGTATGTCGTGTTTGGCAGTATTAGTCGCGAGTTGTGTTTATCCATTGACTATTAACGTGTTTACGTGTACACAAGTGATAGTTTTCTCGTGTTAGTTAAGTTTTAGAGTTTTATCAGGATGAATAAATTTTTGAACAGACCTAAACGTGATAATCCGGAATTCGATAGTTCTAATACTGTAAGAAAATCAAAACACCGTAAATATGATGAGATTTACATGGATTATGGTTTTACGTATACGGTAGTGGAGAATGAAGAACGTCCACAATGTGTAATTTGTTTCAAAGTGATGGCTGTTGAAAGCATGCTCCCTAATAAAATGAAACGTCATTTGGAAACGGTACATGAAACTTTGAAACAAACCACGTACATATTTTGAGTCAAAATTAAAAGCAATGCGTGAACAAAAGACAACCTTTGCCAAGCATGCTAAGATCCCTTCTAAGGCTCTGCTTGCATCTTACAAAGTTGCTTATCAGGTCGCTAAATGTAAAAAACCACACACTATCGCAGAAAAGCTCATTTTACCGGCAGCAATGGATATGGTATTAATTATGCTTGGGGAGACTGCTGCCAAGCAATTAATGAACACGCCATTATCAGATACTACTATTAGTCGCAGAATACTTGATTTGGCTGAAGATATTAACGATCAGTTGATAGATAAATTAAAAGGCAAGGATTTTTCTCTACAACTGGACGAAGCCACTGATAATAATAATGATGGCCACCTAATCTGTTACTGAGGTTTATAGATGGTGGCGTTTTTCGCGAAGATCTTCTTTTTTGCCGAACTATTAAAAGTCAAGCTGGAGCAG